>NC_057728.1:22799256-22941696 GCF_004010195.1 Chiloscyllium plagiosum
CTTGCTGATCTTTGAGGGGCCCTATTCTCTCCCTAGTTACCCTTTTGTCCTTTATGTATTTGTAAAAACTCTTTGGATTCTCCTTAACTCTATTTGCCAAAGCAATCTCATGTCCCTTTTTGCCCTCCTGATTTCCCTCTTAAGTATACTCCTACTGCTTTGTACTCTAAGGATTCACTCGATCTATCCTGCCTATACCTGACATACACTTACTTCTTTTTCTTAATCAAACCCTCAATTTCTTTAGTCATCCAGCATTCCCTATACCTCCCAGCTTTTCCTTTCACCCTAACAGGAATATACTTTCTCTGGACTCTCGCTATCTCATTTCTGAAAGCTTCCATTTTTCCAGCCGTCCCTTTACCCGTGAACCTCTGATCCCAATCAGCTTTTGAAAGTTCTTGCCTAATACCATCAAAATTGGCCTTTCTCCAATTTAGAACTTCAACTTTTAGATCTGGTCTATCCTTTTCCATCACTATTTTAAAACTAATAGAATTATGGTTGCTGGCCCCAAAGTGCTCCCCCACTGACACCTCAGTCACCTGTCCTGCCTTATTTCAGAAGAGTAGGTCAAGTTTTGCACCTTCTCTCGTAGGTATATCCACATACTGAATCAGAAACTTTTCTTGTACGTACTTAACAAATTCCTCTCCATCTAAACCCCTAACACTACGGCAGTCCCAGTCTATGTTTGGAGAGTTAAAATCCCCGAACATAACCACCCTATTATTTTTACAGGTAACTGAGATCTCCTGACAAATTTGTTTCTCAATTTCCCTCTGACTATTAGGGGGTCTATAGTACAATCCCAGTAAGGTGATCATCCCTTTCTGAATTCTCAGTTCCACCCAAATAACTTCCCTGGATGTATTTCTGGGAATACCTTCCCTCAGTACAGCTGTAATGCTATCCCTTATCCAAAAATGCCACTCCCCCCCCTCTCTTGCCTCCCTTTCTATCCTTCCTGTAGCATTTAATGTTATCCTGGAACATTAAGCTGCCAGTCCTGCCCATCCCTGAGCCATGTTTCTGCAATTGCTATGATATCCCAGTCCCATGTTCCTAACCATGTCCTGAATTCATCTGCCTTCCCTGTTAGGCCTCTTGCATTGAAATAAATGCAGTTTAATTTATCAGTCCTACCTCGTTCTCTGCTTTGTCCCTGCCCACCCTTACTGACTCGCTTCTGTTCTCAACTGTACCAGTCTCAGATTGATCTCTTTCCTCACTATCTCCCTGGGTCCCACCCCCCCCCATCTTACTAGTTTAAATCGTCCCACACAGCTCGAGCAAATCTCCTGACAGTATATTAGTCCCCTTCCAATTTAGGTGCAATCCGTCCTTCTTGTACAGGTTACTTCTACCCCAAAAGAAATTCCAGTGATCCAAAAATGTGAATCCTTCTTCCTTACATCAGCTCCTCAGCCATGCATTCATCTGCTTTATCCTCCTATTCCTGCCCTCACTAGCTCATAGCACCAGGAGTAATCCAGATATTACTACTCTCGAGGACCTCCTTTTTAAACTCTCTGTAATCTCCCTTCAGAATCTCAACCTTTTCCCTTCCTATGTCATTGGTTCCAATGTGTACAATGACTTCCTGCTGGCCCTCTCCCCCCCTTGAGAACAATCTGCACCCTCTCTGAGACATCTTTGATCCTGGCACCAGGGAAACAACATACCATTCTGATTTTTTGCTGCTGGCCACAGAAATGTCTGTCTGTGCCTCGGACTTTTTGCTGTCCTGATTTCCCTCTTAAGTATATTCCTACTTCCTTCATACTCTTCTAAGAATTCACTCGATCTATCCTGTCTATACCTTACATATGCTTCCTTCTTTTTCTGAACCAAACCCTCAATTTCTTTAGTCATCCAGCATTCCCTATACCTACCAACCTTTCCTTTCACCCTAACAGGAATATACTTTATCTGGATTTTCGTTATCTCATTTCTGAAGGCTTCCCATTTTCCAACCGTCCCTTTACCTGCAAACATCTGTCCCCAATTAGCTTTCAAAAGTTCTTGCCTAATACAGTCAAAATTTGTCTTTCTCCAATTTAGAACTTCAACTTTTAGATCTGGTCTATCCTTTTCCATCATTATTTTAAATCTAATAACTTTATAGCCCCTGGCCCCAAAGTGCTTCCCCACTGACACCTGTATCTTGCCCATACAGAATGTTGGGGCTTTGCTTTATTAAACAATCATTTGTAAGTACATCATCGTATCATTCTTTGGTAAGTATAATTTGTTTTATGTTTTTAATTACACTTTTCTGTATATATTGTTTGCTTTTCTGACTAACCTTCCATTTCTTTTGCTGACAATATTTTCCTTCATTATCCTTTGTTTCTACAAACATTTTAGTTACAAGGACAGAATTCCTTTGGGAATTTTTCTTCAAGATGAGCAAGAGGTGTCCCTTAAGGAAAAACCCATGTGGGTGTAGAAAACTTGCAATGTATGTGCTTTTATGAACTTTCTAATTGTTCAAAAAAACCCGGCAAATTATAATTGTCAAACTATATCTCATGTTCTGAAGAAAGTTACCTGCATCAGTTAAATCGTCAAAGAACCAGTAGAATTCATAAATAATAATTTTTAAAAATTGTTTATTCCTTCTTATATCCATTAAAATGTAAGTTTTGATGTATTTAGAAGTGGTATCATGTTGCAGTTTTATTAATTCCGTTGAAAGCAGATTTTTCACCAAAAGTATGCATCTTTGAATTTTTCTTGGTCCTTCACTTGTAGTTGCCTAGTTTAAAATTACTTGAAATTATTTTAATAAAGATACTGAGATAATTAATTTCATTGCTTTACATTAATTGGTTCTTTGGTAAATTGAATATTTTTGAAACTTAAAACTTTTAAAATATATATACACCAATGTGTACTTAAGAAAATGTACACAATTTGAATCACCATACCTTTCCAAGTGAATACAATTTGTGAAATCGTGTAAGTTTATATTGGGGACATGGCTTGTTGGTATGCAGGGACTAATGCAGGCAAATTAAACTACAGCCTATGTGAAAGATTGTGTAAATCAAAATGATAAGTGGTCTTAAATCTTCTTTCAATTTTATAAAATGTTTCTAATATTTTCCAATATTTTGCAATGAGTTTTACAAATTCTTCCTGGGCTTTGTTGATATTTTCAATAGAATCTCTCCTCTGAGGTCTTTATAAACCAATTCACATGAAGTAACATTTTGTGACTTCAACTTATTTAGCTTGCAAGGCATTTGATTTTCATTCATATTATGCTGCAGGGAACGTCAAACGAATTTACAAGTATTATCTCCCAAAGATACTCAAGACATTTTGAATGTCAATTGGATAGTTCCCAGGGTTGGATCCCAAACAGGACAGCCATCAAGCAATGTACCCATTTCAATTCCCCCAGCCTCCTAGTCACCGCCCAGTTCAACTCCCCCAACCACTCCTTTTCCGACATGACCATCTTTGGCCTCCTCCATTGCCAAACCACAGCTCCTGTTGGAGGAACAACACCTTACCTTCCGCCTGGGCACCCAACAGCCCAGAGGACTCAACATTGAGTTCTCCAATTTCAAATAACCTCCCTTTCCAAACCCTTTCCTTCCATTCCACTGCTCCCTGCCACCAAATGGATTAATTCCTCCCATTGACCAACCAGGCCATACCCTCTACCTGTCTTCACCTATCCCCACTTCACCACCCTGCCTCCGTCACCCTCTTTATCAGCAGTTCCTCCCACACCCAACTCCAGTCCTGAAGAAGAGTTGCACCCAAAATGTCAACTTCTGCACCTCCTGATGCTGCCTGGCTTGCTATGTTTTTCCAGCCTCCTGTCTGCCTACTTTGGATTCCAGCACTTGCAGTTTTTTTTGTCTCTTTTTCCATTCTATATCAGCTTTGAGATATATGGCACATCCTTGAATAAATTTATAATTTGGATTCACTTTCATGAATAAGCTACATTTGTACACACTTTGTGTCAGACTTCGTTTTGTGCTAAAATCTTGTTAATGTTTTGCTACTTCTAAGGATGCCTTCTTCTCTATACATGCCTTTCAATCCTCCTACACTAGGTGGCGGTGCAACCATTCTCTCACTTGACCATATTTCAATGTATTTTAAATGGCCTGTAAATGATTTATCAACTTTATAGTGCTCACAACAAATATTCCATTTCCACAAATTGCCCCAGTTTTCCAATATTTTCATGACACTGATATGTAAATCAATGGCGCGCTGTTGCAGTTCAAGATACAGTTCAAGAAAGGCTCATCAGCATTAAAAGATTGTATAGTTTAATTTTATTGTATTTATATAATCTGTGAAAAAACATTGTACCTAATATTACTTCAGTTTTTTTAAAAAAGTACATGTGCAAGTTCTAATAAAACATTCAAACTTTACCTGAAAAACCTTTGAATCAACAAATTTATGGGTGGCATAGTGGTTAGCACTGCTGCCTGACAGGGCTAGAGACCCAGGTTCAATTCCTGCCTCAGGTGACTGACTGTGTGGAGTTTGCACATTCTCCCCCTGTCTGTGTGGGTTTCCTCTGGGTGCTCTGGTTTCCTCCCACATTCCAAAAATGTGCAGGTTAGGTGAATTGGACTTGCTAAATTGCTGGTAGTGTTCGGTGTAGGGGAATGGGTTGGTGTGGACTTGTTGGGCTGAAGGGCCTGCTTTCATGCTGTAAGTAATCTAATCTAAAACTTGTATTTATATAATGCCTTTAATGCAACAAAATCTAGTGGGATTCACAGGGGTATCATAAAATCACATTTGACACCAAGCTGTGTACGGCAATTCTAAAGCAGATGATCAAAAAGTTAGATTTTAGATTAGATTACTTACAGTGTGGAAATAGGCCCTTCGGCCCAACAAGTCCACACCGACCCGCTGAAGCGTATACCACCCAGACCCATACTCCTACATTTACCCCTCCACTACGGGCCGACTGTGCCACCGTGTAGTCTTAGAGGGGAGAGGGGGAGAGAGAGAGAGAGAGAGAGAGAGAGAGAGAGAATTTAGGGTTAATTGGCAATGCATGGCTACTGATTGTGAAACAATTAAAATCACTGATTTTCACGAGGTCAGCATCATAGAGTTGCAGGGTTGTAGCTGTAGGAGATGACTAAGTTAGGAAAGAGGAACATGATGGAGGAATTTTAACATGAATGAGAATTTTAGCATTGAGGCACTTTTTGAACAGAAGCTTATGTAGATTAAGAAACAGAAGAATGAAGGATGAACTTGACGTGATGCAAGTTTGGACACAGCCAGCTTTGTATGACCATACTGAAATATAGCATCTAGATCACAGTTCAGTGTGTGCTATGCGAATAGAAATACCTCCATATTGATCTTTGAATATTCAAACTAGCAGATAGAAGTAATCAAAGGAACAGGAGAATCGACGTTTCGGGCATAAGCCTGAAGGAGGGCTTATGCCCGAAACGTCGATTCTCCTGTTCCTTGGATGCTGCCTGACCTGCTGCGCTTTTCCAGCAACACACTTTCAGCTCCAATTTCCAGCATCTGCAGTCCTCACTTTCTCCGCAATATTACATTATCCAAGTGTCGTTCTTAAGTTACAGGAGCTAACATAAGTAGCTTCTCTTTTGCTATGAATACTTGCTTAAGTTAGAAAGTCCCTCACTTCATCTGCGGGAGATTGACTGTAGAAAAGACGTGGGTTAACATCAGCGGCCTTTTATATATAAAAAAAATCTCTTAGACACCACATCATAGTAGCAGCAGTCACATTATGGTGGCAGTGTGGTGCTAAGCAGCAGTAGCTGCTTGGAAAAGACTCCTTGATCTTGTTGTCAGATGTTTTCAAACCTAATTAACATTAGTCAGCTCTGGATCTCAAAGTATTTGCAAGACTAACAACAGCATGGTTGTGAGTACTCATCTGCATATTAAGTAATCAGGATGCAAACCTATCTTCTTTCTACCAAAGGCTAATGCAATTGTGACTGGTTGAGCATACTATAGACAATTAGACAACTCTATGATTGGATCTTGGGCAAATGGCTAGCTTGGAGTGTGAATGATATAGTGAGAAGCTTTCTGACTACGAAAAGGGCAGGTGGTGAGTGTCTCTCCCTCTCTGTAGTAAAAATACCTAAAGCAAGCCAGTTTTCTTTCTCCATCCCACACCCGCCCACCAGTTGCTGTAACCTATTGCCTTAAAGCAGTAACTAAAAGATTGCATAGTTGTGTATCAACTGCCTCCTGTGAAGAAGTGAAAGTAACATGAAGAAAGAATCATCTCCGTGAACCCTGTGGACTGGTGCTATTGAACTACGATTCATAGTTATTTTCCTATCCACCTACAAGACTAATGATTTTTGTTTTTCTGTGCCTGTCTGTATGTGTGATTATTGGTTTTACAAGGGGGTTAGTGTTTAAACTAGTAGAGCCATATGTTGATAGTTCATAGCTGCTTATTTGTGATTAGAATTTATTTATTTACAGTAAACAGTATTTCTTGTTAAGTCAATGTTTTCTGTTAGTTTGACTTCAACAGGCAGTTAGAGAAATTAACTTTTGTGGTGACACCTGTCAAGGGGTTTGGAAATCAGCACATTTCCTCAAATGGATCATAACACTTCATTTTTCAACACATTCTTCATTCTACAATTACCATCAAGTCTGATTTTTAATGAGGAGTGTAGCACAGCATGAAGGGCACAACCAAAAATGAGGGGAAACCTGCTGAAGTTACAACTGGGGTCTACATGCATACTCAACAGTAGAAGCAACGGGTGATAAACAGGATGGCTAAATGATTCAACAATTAATAAATCCAGTCAAAGCTCAGGGGTATGTGTGTTTTTGAAAGTCCAGGAAGGAAGGAAAGGCTGGTGAGGTAGCATTGGTCATATAGGATGGAATAAGTACAATAGCAAGAAACAATCTTGTATCAGAAGATGTAGAATTCATTTGGCTGGAGGTAAAAAAACAAAAAGGGAAAGCAGACACTGGTTGGGATAGACTATAGGCCCCCTAACAGAAGCTATATGGTGGAACAGAGAATAAATCAGGAGATCATGAGAACATGTAACAAAAGGAGTACATTAATCATGGTGACTTTAATCTTTGTGTAATTCGGAATGGTTAGATTGGCACAGGAAACCATGAGGAAGAATTTATAGAGTGTATTTGGTTTCCTCGAACAACATGTTGTGGATTTAACCAAAGATCAGACCATTTTGGATCTGATATTATTCATTGAGGCAAGTTTAATAAACGATGTCAGAGTAGATAATCCTCTAGGAAACAGTGAGTACAACATGGTAAAGTTTAGCCTTCAGTTTGAGAGGGAGGAACTAGGTTTGGAAACAACAGTGCTAAGCTTAAACAATGGAATGAGGGAAAGCTGGTCAGACTGGGAAAGGGGTTTAACAGCAACGATGGTTGAGGAACAATGACAATTAAGAAAATTGTTCATGGCTCACAAAAAAAATATTCCAATGGGTGTGAAAGATTCTGAGAAGGGAATAAGCCAACTATAGTTAACCAGGGAAGTTATAAATATTATCAAATTGAAAGAAAAAACATATTTTGTAGTAAAGACTAATGGTAAGCCAGAGGATTGAGAAAGTTTTAAAAACCAACAAAAGACAACTAAAAAAAATTATTAAGAGGTAGAAAATAGCATCAGGACAGACAGCAAGAGATTCTTTAAATATATAAAAAGGGAAGAGCAAAGCCAAAGTGAACATAGGTCTTTTGAGAATGAGGCTGGGGAAATAATAGCGGTGAACCAGAAAATGTCAGAGAAATTAAATAAATACTGTGCATCAGCCTTCACAGTAGAAGACACCTGCAGCATTCCAAAATCACTAAGTATTCAAGGGGCAAAAAAGCGAGGAACTAAATAATAACTATTGTTTAAAGAAAAAGTGCTAGGGAAACCAATGGGGGTAAAGAGTGATATGACCCCTGGTCCTGATGGGATGCATCCGACACATTACAGGAAGTCGCTACAAAGAAAATGGATCTGATAGTAATCTTCCAGAATCCATAGATTCCATAAATTCCAAGATTTTGGAATGGCAAATGAAACACCTGTACTTAAAAAGGCAAAGAGATAAAGATGGGTAATTATAGGCCAGTTATCTTAACAACTGTTGGGAAAACATTGAAGTCTATTATAAAGGATGTGATACAGCATTTGGAAATACATAATATGATCAAGCAGAGTCAGCATATCATCAAGAAGGGTAAATCAAGCCTAACAAATTTAGTAGAATTATTTGAGAAGGTAACAAGTAGATTAGATAAGGGATACACTGTAAATGTGATGTATTTGGATTTTTAGAAGACGTTGACTGAACTACAATAAGCTGACATCTATATTCAGTGGATATGAGGTAAGGAAAGTGAAATTTTGTCTTTATTTCAAAGGAAATTAGATTAGATTCCTTACAGTGTGGAAACAGGCCCTTCGGCCCAAATAGTCCACTCCGACCCTCTGAAGAGTAAACCATTCAGACCCATTCCCCATATTTACCCCTGACTAATGCACCCAACTCTATGGAAAATTTAGCATGGCCAATTCACCTAACCTGCACATCTTTGGACTGTGGGAGGAAACCCACACAGACACAGGGAGAATGTGCAAACTCCACACAGACAATCGCCCAAGGATGAAATTGAACCCGGGTCCCAGGTGCTATGAGGCAGCAGTGCTAACCACTGAGCCACCATGCTGCCCCAGAGTATAAAAGAAGGGAGGTTTTGCCAAAAGTATACAATGACTGGTCAGAGCATTGTTGGAATACCATGAACAGCTTTACGTGAGAAACGATATACTGGCATTGGAATTAGTCCAGAGAAGGTTCACTTGGCTGATACCATGTATGGTAGGACTGTCTTATGAGGAGAGGTTGAGGAGGTTAGGCCTATACCTATTGGAATAGAAAGTGATCTTATTGGAACATACAAGATTGTTAGGAGACTTGACAGGGTATATTACTTCCCATTATAGGAAGATCTAAGACCAGAAGGCATATCTCAGAACAAGAGGTTCTGAGAATATCCAGCCCAGTATATGCCCTTCGGCCCTCGATGTTGCCCTGACCTGTGAAACCAATCTGAAGCCCATCTAATCTACACTATTCCATTTTCATCCATATGTCTATCCAATGACCATCCCTTAAAGACAGAGATGAGGAGGAATTTCTTCTCTCAGAGGGTACTGAATCTGTGGAATTCTTGGTTGCATAGGGTTGTTGAGGCTGGGTCATGAGGTATATTCAAGGCTGAGATTTATGGATATTTAATCAGGAGCAAATTAGAGCAAAATGCTGGGAAAAATGCTGGAAATCACAGCACGTTTGGTAGCATCCATGGAGAGAGAGAGCAAGCTAACATTTTGAGTATAGATAGTCATAGTCATAGAGATGTATAGTATGGAAACAGACCCTTCGGTCCAACCCGTCCATGCCAACCAGATATCCCAAACCAATCTAGTCCCACCTGCCATCACTCGGCCCATATCCCTCCAAACCTTCCTAATGCCTCTTAAATGTTGCAATTGTACCAGCCTCCACCACATCCTCTGGCAGCTAATTCCATACCATACACGTACCACCCTCTGTGTATCTTTCCCCTCTCACCCTAGACCTATGCCCTCTCTGGACTCTCCAACCCCAGGGAAAAGACTTTGTCTATTTATCCTATCCATGCCCCTCATAATTTTGTCACCCCTCAGCCTCCGACGCTCCAGGGAAAACAGCCCCAACCTGTTCAGCCTCTCCCTTTATGCAACAGTGGGGTGTTGGAGTGCTGGGGGAGAAAGGGTGTTGAAAGAGCAGGTTAAATCATCAAAATGTGAGAATGGCAGAACAATAGTGTGTTTAACTGCCAGACTTGAAAGAACAGACAGTCCCAGTGGAGTGGGGTGAGGGGTAAGAGGACATCATGACAGAGAATATAACAAGTAAAGCTAGAAGAAAAGGAAGGAATGGGAGTAGGTTCACAATCTAAAGGTGTTAAACTCAAGATGAAGTCCAGAAGGTTGTAAAGTGCTAGTCTGAAGGTGAGATGTTGTTCCTCCAGTTTGCGCTGTAAGATTGGAGCATTGCAGCATGCCTAGAACAGACAAGTGAGCATGTGATCAGGATGCTGTTAAAATGACCGGCTATGGGAAGGTCGGGGTTATGCTTGCGAATGGACCAGAGGTGTTCTGCAGTCACCCAGTCTACATTACCTTCTCCAATGTAAAGTAGGCCACATTGGGTGCAGCGACTGCAATACACCAGATTGGAGGAGGTACAGGTGAAATGCTGCTACACCTGGAAAGACTGTTTGGGGCCTTGGATATTAAGCAGGGAGAAGGTGAAGAGGCAGCTGTAGCACCTTCTGCAGTTACAGGTGCTATGGGAAGGGGGACTGGTATGGGTTGCTGAAGAATAAATTAGGGTATCCATTTTTAGTCAGTATTTGAATCAAGGGAAAAGCCAGGAAAGCAGACTTGAGAATTATCAGGTCAGTCAAGAACTCATCAAATGGTGGAGAAGACTCGATAAAGTGGTCCTGTGTTTTATGGTCTCTGCAGTCCTAGCATAATGCTGATGATGGATAATTAGGATTAACACTTCCAAGGAATGTGAGGCACAATCAAGTGTAGTGGCTCTAAACCTGTCGGCATATTTACAATTCTAATTTGTACATACATACTCATTATGTGGTCTAGCAGTTGTGTATTGGAGAGGTCACTTAGTGCACGTGTATGCATGAGAGTGTCAAGTTTTTCATGTCCTGTTACATGTGGGGAAGAAAGTTATTAATTTTCTTAAAATTTACAATCACAAGAGGTCTTGTCGTTAAATGCTGGCTTTTTAAAAATTGCATGTTACAAAGTGACATAACTTACAGAGCATCAGATCATGACCTTAAAAAGTAGGTCTTTCCCTAAGTTTTTGTGGCAGCATAGACAATATGGGCTGAATGACCTCTTCAAACCCAAATTTTTTATGCTCTTTTGGTGTTGCACTTTTGGAAAAGTGGGATGACAACAGATGTTTTGGAAGGGGAGAGAAGTTTTGAAGAGCTGGTACCATTTTCAGTATTTATTCAAAAATCCTTGAGAAGTTGTTCAGTCAGCAATTTAGTGGGAATGGAATTATGTCAGTAGCAAACAACTTTCATGAATTGGAGGTGATGTTGGACTGGTGTGGACAAAGTTAAAAAATCACACATCAGGTTATGGTCCAACAGATTTATTTGGAAGCAGTAGTTTTCTTCATCAGGCGAATCACCTGAAGAGGCAGTGCCTCAAAAGCTACTACTTCTAAATAAACCTGTTGGACTATAACTTGATTTTGTGTGATTTTTGACTCATGAGCATAACCTTGGAGGACACACAAGAGAAGATAAATGAAACGGAGATGATAAAAGTTTGGGTCTGGGACAAAGGGGCATCTTAAGGAAGGCTGAGGAATATTGCGCATATTATAAAATACTGAGAGCCCATTGCATAATTGAAGGTGTGCTCTTTCCTAGAAGACATTAAACTACTTGCTCCATTGGATGTAAATAATGGTATGCCACCATTATCCTTGGTGCTAATACTTATCTTATCAACAGCTGAAAAATGTGTTGCTGGAAAAGCACAGCAGGTCAGGCAGCATCTAAGGAGCAGGAGAATCGACGTTTCGGGCATAAGCCCTTCTTCAGGATCAATACAAAAACAAATCAACTGGTGATCATGACACTGCTTGTGAAAGTTTGCTTTGCCCAAATCCGCTGCTACATTTCTGCCACTTCTAATGGCTACATTTCAGGAAATAGTTCATTAGAAAATAGCAGTCGAGGTACACACAAATATAAAAACTCCTACATAAATGCAAGTCTTTCTGTACACCATTTATTACACAAAATCCTTGCACTATTTTTCACACTACGCCGCTCTTGCACAACCAACTTTTTTTAAAGCATTAGGCAGTTTTCAGAAGCAGCACTATTTGCATTTTCTTTTTTCACATTAAGCGAACAAAGAATCTTTTTCCATTCTCGTGTTTCTGTTCCCCAACGCCGAAGGAGCCAACCATTGCGATGTTTACCAAACGTTGGGCACTTCAGCTCCCAGAAGCCCCAGTCCGTTTCCGGTCCTGCGGCGGATGTGACGTCTGGTTTATCGCCCATGGCCCCTTCCTATTGGCCGAGAGCTGCTCAGGAGATGTCTGACGCTGCGGAGCAACCGGGAGCGACGAGCGATGGAGCTGTGAGTGGCAGCGGCGCCTCGTACTTGAAAGGAAGCGCAGTGTGAAGAGAAGTAACGGCCTCTCCATCGGACAGGTAATGGAAGCCGCCGAGCTCAGTGTTTGTTAGCTGCAGTCAGGCCACCGCACTGATGCCCACCGGGCTGAGGAGATTTGGTGGGGGCCGGTTCATTGTTGCCCGAGAGTGACAGCTGGCTCGGGAAGAGCGAGGCAGAGCCAACCGGCGAACGGAGGCTGTGTGTCCGGGCGGCGGGTCAGGCTCAGCTGCCGGCCCTCTCTCTCTCTCTCCGGTGTGTGTCTATGGGGAAGGGAGGGTGGTGTGAGCGTGTCTGTGTACGCGCCTCAGGGAGTCTGTCCATGGGAGGGCAGACTGAGCAGGTGCTGGCGCCTCAGGGAGGGCAACGTCCATCTCAGTGCAACACAAGTCAACTCGAGTACAGTTCCCATTCCTTCTCCTGGAGGATGGCATCCCAAAGTTTTTAAGGAATCCTGCCTGTGGTCAAGAAATCCAGTCGACGACTTGATCTGACCGCATACTGTTACGAAAGCTAGAGTGTTCAGACAAAGCATGGTGCGAGCCTGGTGCCCATGAGAAAGTATGTGATCATTCTCATACTGTCAAATTCAGACTCGAATGGCTGACACCCTGGACGCACCTCAGAATGAAAATGAGAGTTTTCAAATCACTTTTTAGTGGACTATGAGCCAATTTTGTTCCAGCAAACACAGCATTGATTGGTAAATGGGATTTGCTGTGAATCAGGATACCTACAGCAGTGTTCCAAAAAAACAAAATAACAAGAGTAGATGATAAGCTGGGCCACCCGCACCAACCAACCCAACCGCCCCGTGGCTGAACACTTTAGCTCCCCCTCCCACTCCACCACCAATGACATGCAGGTCCTTGGCCTTCTCCATTGCCAGACCCTGGCCACACGACACCTGGAGGAAGAGCGCCTCATCTTCTGCCTAGGAACCCTCCAACCACATGGGATGAATGTAGATTTCTCCAGCTTCCTCATTTCCCCTCCCCTCACCTTATCTCAGTCCCAACCCTCGGATTCAGCACCGCCCTCTTGACCTGCAATCTTCTTCCTGACCTCTCCGCCCCCACCCCCTCTCTGGCCTATCACCCTCACCCTCACCCTCACCTCCTTCCACCTATCATATTCCCAGCACCCCTCTCCCAAATTCCCTCCCCCCTACCTTTTATCTCAGCCCGCTTGGCACACCAGCCTCATTCCTGAAGAAGGGGTTATGCCTGAAATGTCGATTCTCCTGCTCCTTGGATGCTGCCTGGCCTGCTGTGTTTTTCCAGCACTACACTTTTCAACTCTAGATGATAGGTTGCCCTATCAATCAGTACATTACATTAGCTTAGATTTCCTATGGAAACAGGCCCTTCGGCCCAACAAGTCCACACTGACCCTCTAAAGAGTAACCCACCCAGACCTAGTCCTCTACCCTATATTCACCCCTGAGTAATGCACCTATCACTATGGGTAATTTAGCATGGGCAATTCATCTGACCTGCACACCTGTGGATACGTTCATGATTGATCATCTATAATTGCCCATAAGAAACAGGATAAAGTCAATCTGACCAATTACACCTCTTAGGGGCAGCCTGGTGGCTCAGTGGTTAGCACTGCTGCCTCACAATGTCAGGGACCCAGGTATGATTTCCACCTCAGGCAACTGTCTGTGTGGAGTTTGCACATTCTCCCCGTGTCTGCGTGAGTTTTCTCTGGCTACTCCAGTTTCCTCCCACAATCCAAAGATGTGCTGGTCGGGTGAATTGGTCATGCTAAATTGCCTACAGTATTAGGTGCATTAGTCAAGGGTTTTAAAAAAGGGTAGGAGAATGGGTTACTCTTCGGAGGGGTGGTGTGGACCTTTTGGGCCGGTTTCCATACTGTAGGAAATCTAATCTAATCTACGGTTTACCTTTTGATGAGCAAAATAATGGAAAGGCCATTGATAGTGCCATCAGTTGCAACTTAGCTGTTAGCTGACGCTCAGTTTGGGTTCCATCAGAGTCACTCAGCATCTGACCCCATTACACGCTTGGAACAAAAATGGATAAAAGAGCTGAACTTGAGGTGAGCTGAGAGTGACTGCCCTTGATTCCACACTAAGTTACACATTGCCTTGGTGTCAAAGATCGCCGGCAAAATTCAAGCCAGTGGAAATTGGGGAAAGTTGTACATTGGATGGAGTCATACTTCACAGAATGATAGGTTGTTTGGTTGTTGGAGGTTAAATATCTCAGTTCCAGGACATAATTGCAGGAGTTTCTCAGAGCGTTGTCCCATACCCGACCATCTTGAACTGTTTCATCATAACCTTCCCTCCATCACAAGATCAGAAGTGAGGTGTGCCCTGTTGCATAAAGTTTTGTACCATTCATGAGTTATACTGAAACAGACATGTCCAAATGTAGCAAGATCTGGATGACATCCTGGCTTTGGCTGACAAGTGGCAAATAATGTTTCTGCTGCACAAGTGCCAAGCAATGACTGTTTCCAAGAACAGAATTCAAACATTAGCCCATAATATTTAATGGCATGACCAACACTCAAACCCCATCAATATCCCCGGTGTTACCTTTGATCAGCAAATGAACTAGACCAGACATATAAACCTGTCTGCCGCTACAAAGCAGAAGTCAGGAGTGATGGAATATACTTGATTTGATTGGGTGAGTGTAGATTCAATAACACTCAAAAGCTTGACGACATCGAAGGTGAAATAGGCTAGTGATTGGCACACCATCTAGACCTTAAATGCTCACTTCCCCCATGACCAGTGGTAGTAGTGTTGCCATTGAAAAGTTGTACAGCAGTAACTCAAAGATTCCTTCATTAGCACCTACCAAATACCACCACATCCAAGTTTCCACACCAAGACATAACACTGTCCTGTCTTGAAATATATTGTGTTTCTTCACTGTCACTGGGTCAAAAAACCTAGATTCCCCCTACTTAACTGTCATGTTGGAGTACCTTCATGTCATTGATCGAGGTGGTTTGTGTAACTGGTTTTGTTGATGGGCCACAACCCATATTGTTTGGGAGGGAGGCAGGAGGCAGCATGGAGACTATTGTAAAGATGTTGGACTGGACATTTAATCTAATATTGTGCCTATCACACCTCTGTCAAAAACCTATCTGGTATAGGCAGTTAAAATTGAGCTCATGGAAGCTGACTCAGTCCCATTTGCTAGCACTTTCCCATATCCCTCTAAACCCTTCCTATTCATATAGTCATCCAGATGATGCTTTAATTGTACCAGTCTCCACCACTTCCTCTGACAGCTCATTCCATATACGCACCTTCTGTGTGGGAAAAGTTGCCCCTTAGGTCTCTCTTACATTTTTCTCTCTTGCCCTAAACTTATGCCCTCTAGTTCTGGACTTGCCCCCCCCCCCCCTTTCTACTTACCCTATCCATGCTGCTCATGATTTTATAAACCCCTATAAGGTCACCCCTCAGCCTCTGACGCTCAAGGGAGTGGCCCAGTGGTTAGCACTGCTGCCTCACAGTGCCAGGGACCTGGGTTTGATTCCAACCTCAGGTGACTGTGTGGAGTTTGCACATTCTCCCCGTGTCTGCATGAGTTTCCTCCCACAGTCCAAAGATGTTCAGGTTAGGTGAATTGGCTGTGATAAATTGCACATAGTGCTCAGGGATACCTAGATTAGGTTCATTAGTCAGGATAAATGTCGAGTAATGGGGTAGGGGAATACTCTTTGAAGGGTCATTGTCGACATGTTGGGCCAATAGGCCTGTTTCCACACTGTAGGGATTCTATGAAAACAGCCCCAGCCTATTCAGCCTCCCTCTATAGATCAAATCTTCCAACCATGGCAACATCCTTGAAAGTCTTTTCTGAACCCTTTCAAGTTTCACAACATCCTTCCTATAGGAGGGAGACCAGAATTGTGAAATTTGGAATACAGATAGATCAGCAATGATTTATTTAGTAGCAGAGCAGCCTTAAAAGGCTTTTCCTAATTTGTATGTTCATGTATTTCTACTTGAATTTTGAACATGCAAGAGGATGAGAAGTTTGCAAAAGTTCCTCAAAAAAGGAGGGATAAACCTGATAGCAACAGGCCAATTAACCTAACTTCAGTGATGACAAAATTACTATAGAGCAGGGGGAATGATGAAAAAATGCATAATTTTCCCAATCTGGATCTTATTGTCCCTTTTATTCCCAATCACTTTTAAATCTAGATCACATTTTCCATTTCTCCTAACTCCACACCCTATTGATCTCCTTCCTTTTGTAATTTTCTGTTTTCTTTGTGACCAGTGAGTCATATGGGAGTGGTTGGAATGAGCAGCATGGTTATAGTTTCATTGAGTTGGACACCCTTCCAATACTCTTGTTGAAGTGGCCATATCTGAGCTGTGTTTGTTCGATTGCTTAACATGGTGTGAAGTGGTGTCAAAGCAGAACCAATTCTCATTTGAACACTTTCTGATAAAATAACATCGGTGCACCCAAAGTGATTCTATTGTTACAGATTGCTGGGGGTCCAAGTTGTTGTGGCATCATGCACTGGCAAATCATGGTGTCCACAACCTCATGCCCCAGAAAAGTCTGTTTGTATTATTATAATAAGGAAGGTGGAAAGTTAGCAGTGCTTTGTTGCAGTGATTGCATTTTATTTCCAGTGAGAAACTGGATTTGAGAGCAGTGAGAACTCAGTCTTGTAGTCCAAACAATTATTCTATCATTAATTGATAACATAACTTCAATGCTAATGCACCTATCTTTTAACGTCTCCGTGTTAGAATTAGAGTTGACTACAGAAGTTGTTTAGGTTGACTCACCTGACAGCCAGTAAAGTAAATTACTTTTGAGAAACTTGTATTTTAAAATGTGATTAGATTAATCAGAGCAGTGATCATTCAAATTCATCGATCACCCTCTAGTCTATAATGACAGTATAGACAAGCAATGTACAATAAGCTAACAAACTAAATGAAAGAACCTAAAGCCTTGTACTTCGGCATGTTGAATTTATCTGTTTCAAATTTTACTTGTAGCCAGCATTTCTTCTAGGTGTAATTAGATGCACCTAATTTTCTGAAAATTTAACTTGTGAAAAGTTAAAAGAATTTATTACTTCAATTGATTAGAGCTCAGATTTATATTAGTAACCAAATAACACGCAGTGTTCAGACTTTTAGCCAATTTTATTCGCTACTTTGTACGTTTTATATTACAATTAGAAAACATTTCATCTAGAGAACTCCTCAGTAAAGAATTATTCGGTAATAACTTTGTTAACATTAGAAGATGTAACAACACCTGTTCTGACATTTTGTCTGGAGGCTGTCCTGTATGTGATTGGATCACTGACATTAACAAAACAAGTTGTATTTAATAACTTTTTAATGTAGTCACCTGTCCCAAGGTGCTTCACGGGAATGATGATATAAAGTAAAATTGACACATGAGATAGTAGGACAGATGACCAAAAGTGGGGGCAAAGAGTTAGGTTTTAAGGAGCACTTTCAAAGAAAGGAAAGAGCGATCAAGTTGTTTAAAGTGGGTTTTCCAGAGTTCAGGACGCTGGGAGTTTGAGGCATGGTGACTAATAGAGTGATTAAAATCTGAGGTGTTGAAGAGGCCTGAATCAGAGGAGAAGAGATGTCTTGATGGTTGTTGGAGGTTACAGTCATGGTGAGGCCATAGAAGTATTTGAAAATAAGGATGGGAATTTTAAAATTCAGGCACTACTTGTTTGTGAACCAGTATAGTTTAACACAGACAAGGATGATAGTTGATTGAGGGAAGGTACCAGTTAGACACAGGTAGCAAAGTTTTTTAGATGCTGTCTACTGTACGGAGGCTGGAAGATAGAGGCTGACTTGAAGTGTTAGATTTGTACCATTCAAATGTAGCAAGGGATGAAAAACAATCAGAATGAGGAAGGGATGGAGTTAGGCAATGAGGAAAAAATGGCAATTCTTGCTGATGTGTACATTGGGTCAGAAGCTCACCCTGGTATTCAATCTAACACCACAGTTGCAAATAGTTGTATTCAACTTGAACAGTTGTCAAGGAGGGAGGTGGAGTTGGTGGTTAGGGAATGGATTATGTGGTAGGGATGGAGGATGATGACTTCTGTGTTCCCAATGTTTAACTGGATGAAATTTCTGCTTAGCCAATATTTGATGTTGGGCAAATGGTGTGACAATTTTGGGACAGTGGAGAAATGAAAAAAGCTGGATGTGATGTTGAAGTGTTGACTTTATCTGTATGTGGAACCGGGAGCTGTATTTTTGAATGCTGTTACCAAGGGTATCAGGAAGGTGAAACTAGGAGGAAGTTAAAGAGAGATATGTGTGCCAGCAGAAGTACTTTTGTGGAAGCAGCAAAGGAAGTCATTGCAGGTGATTATTTGATAAATACTGGATAGACGAGGAGGGGGCAAACCCAGACTGAATGACATGCCAATTAGTAGAGTCTGTCAGGAAAATGTAGTGTGCATTGCGTATACACTTAAATTGTTACACAATGCAGCAAAATACAAATTTTGTATATCATACAGACCCAATTTGATATTTTTAAGTTAGGAGTCTTGCACGACTTCACTATCAAAGCTTGTGTGTAGTTGCTGTATTGCAGAAGGCATGTGTTAGCAAAAAAGTATTTCTGAAGTGTAAATGCTGTTGTCTAAACTGGCTATGTTAAACCCTATTTTGGACAAGCACCCTATTATATACAATAAATCTTTTGACTCATCCTGGGTATTATTTAGAAATCTCTTATATTAAAAACCTTACACTTGCACAAGTTCCCATGGGTTAGCACTACTGTCTCGCAGCGCCAGGGACTGGGTTCAAATCTAGCCTCTGGCAGCTGTCTGTGTGGAGTTTGCACATTCTCCCCGTGTCTGCGTGGGTTTCCTCCGGGTGCTCCAGTTTCCTTCCACGATCCAAACTGTGCAGGTCAGGTGAATTGGCCATGCTAAATTGCCCATAGTGATAGGTGCATTAGTAGGGGAATGGGTCATGTGTGGATTACTCTTCGGAGGGTTGGTGTGGACTTGTTGGGCCGAAGGGCCTGTTTCCACACTGTAGGGAATCTAATCTAATGTAGTCTAATCACTCCTTTTAAATTCCTGTCTCTTTATTTAAAATGGAGGACCTCAGCAAGACACCCTCTGAGGACAAGCAGTCACTTGCACTGAAAAGCAACTTGTTGTGGGCCTGGTGTCAAGGAATGCTTAAGACTGAAACATTACATCATATTACACTAGTGTGTGTGTTCTCACCCCCCGAACAAAAAAAAACAGGTGGAGGGGTAAGAAGGAAGGATTTGGCTGGAGAAGTTTTGGAGAGCAGCAGCTCAGCAAAAAGTACAGGTGAGCTCAGGTGAAGTTCTTTTCTTTTTATTTTACAGCAGTTAAGATGTCAATTCGGACAGTTGCATGTTTCTCCTGCAGGGTGTGAGAGTTCAGGGAGACTTCCAATGTCCCTGATGACTACACCTGGGGGAGGTGCACCCAGCTGCAGCTCCTGGGAGACCGGAGTTGGAGCTGGATTCACTCCAGGTCATCTGAGGTGCTGAGCATTTCATAGATAAGAGTTTTAGTGAGGTGCAGACAGAGAATAGCTGGGTGGAAAGGCAAATGAAGTAGGCAGAGAGTGTAGGAAGTCCCTGTGGCCATTCTCCTCGAAAACAAGTATACCATTTTGGATCGTGTTGGGGGGAAATGACCATTTGGGGAAAGCAGTAGTAGCTAGGTTGATGGCACTATGACTGGCTCTGGAGCACAGCAAGAAAGAGTAAACGTAAACAGGACCTTAGTGATAGGAGACTCAATAGTTAGGGGACAGATTGGTGATTCTGTAGCCGCAAACGGGAATCCAGGATGGCGAGTTGCCTTCCAGGTGTCAGGGTCCAGGGTGTCTCAGAGCAGCTGCAGAACGTTCTTAAGGGGAGGGGGAGCAGCCAGAAGTCATTGTACATGTTGGCACAACTGACATGGGTAGAAATAGGGATGAGATCCTGCACAGTGGTAAGAGAGCTAGGAAAAAAAGTTTAAAAACCAGGACCTCGGTGATAATCTCTGGATTACTTCCAGTGCCATGTGCTAGTGAGGGTAACAACAGGAGGATGTGACAGCTGAATAGGTGGCTAAAGTGGGCAGAGATTCAGATTTTCAGGATGTTAGGATTTTTTCTGGGGCAGTGGTGACCTGTTCAAGAGGGGCAGGGTCAGTTGCACCAGAACTGATGGGGACCCAATATCTTGGCGGCCAGGTTTGCTAGTGCTGCAAGAGAAAGTTTAAAGTAGATTGGAAGGCGGGAGGTGGGATCCTCAACAGCAGGGAGGCAAGTGCGAGGCTCGAAGGAGATACAATCATCAGAAATAGTAGGTTGAAGAGACTAGTCAGGCTGGAACACAACAGGGAGTAAGGAATGCCTGTTGGATTAGATTGCATTTATTTCAATGCAAGAGGACTGACAAATAAGGCCAATGAACTCAGGGTGTGGATAGATACGTGGGACTGGGATATTATAGCCATTACAAAAACATGGCTAAGGGAGGAACAGGACTGGCAGCTTAATGTGCCAGGTTACATGTGCTTTAGGCGCGACAGGAGTGGTGGAAGTGGGGGGGTGAGTTGTAATTTTGATTTAGGCGATTATCACAGCAGTAATCAGATGAAATAACTGAAGGATCATCCAGTGAGGCTTTGTGGGTGGAGTTAATAAGGGATGGTGACCTTATTGGGGTGGTACTGTAGACCCCCAAATTGTTAAGAGAATTAGAGGAAAAATTATGTAGGGAAATTGGGAAGATTTGCAAGAGGAATAAGGTTGGGATTTTAATTTTCCTAACATAGACTGTGACTGCCAGACTGTTAAAGGCTTAGATGGGATGGAATTTGTTAAGTGCATTCAGGAAAGTTTTCTCAAGCAGTATATAGAGGGCCCTACTCAGGGAAGGGAAAAACTGGACCTCTTGGGAAATAGGACAAGATGGTGATGGAGGGGACAGTGGGGGAGCACTTTGGGACCAGTGACCATAGTTCTATTAATAGTTATGGAAAGGGACAAAACTGGTTCACGTTCTAAATTGGGGCAAGGGGAATTAGACAGGAGCTTACGGGGTTGATTGGAGTAGTTTGTTTGCAGATAAAGGGATGCCTAGCAAGTGGGAGGTCTTCAAAAGTAAGATAGCTAGAGATCAAGGTCTATATGTTCCTGTGCGTTTGAAGGGCAAGGTTGGCAGGAATAGGCAACTCTGGATGACGAGATATTGAGGCTTTGACCAGAAAAAGGGAGACGTGGCTTAGGTACAGCTGGGATCAAGGGAATCCCTGGATTATATAGGGAATACAGGGAGTTTACTGAAAAAGGAATTCAGGAAGGTGAAAATAGGGTATGAGATAGCCTTGGCAGAGAAGATTAGGATGAATCCAAAGAGGTATTTTTAAGTATATGAAAGGGAAAAAAAACTAGAGAGAGAATAAGGCCCCTCATGGACAAAAGTGGACATGTATATGTAGAACCGTAGGAGGTGGGTGAGGTTCTTACTGAATATTTCTCCTGTATGTTTACTGTGGAGAAAGACATGAAGACTTGGAGACAGTCCATATCACAGTAGAGGTGGTGTTGGATGTATTAGAATGTATGAAGGTTGATAAATCTCCTGATTCTGACCAGATATATCCAAGAACACTGCAGGAGGCAAGACAAGAAATTATGGGGCCCTGGCTGATATTTTTGCATTATCGTTCGTCATGGGTGAAGGGTAGCGAATGTTGTGCCATTATTCAAGGGCTGCAAAGGGAAGCCTCGGAGAACCCGAGGAGCAGGAGAATCAACGTTTTGAGCATAAGCCCTTCGTCAGGAATGAGGCTTGTAGCCCAAGGGGGCTGAGAGATAAATGGGAAGAGGGTGGGGCTGGAGGGATGGTAGCCAGGAATGCGATAGGTAGATGAAGGTGGGGGTGATAGGTCGGAGAGGAGGGTGGTGCAGACAGGTGGGAAAGAAGATGGACAGGTAAGACCGTTCAAGAGGGCGGTGCTGAGTTGGAAGATTGGATCTGGGATAAGGTAAGGGAGGGGAAATACGGAAACTGGTGAAATCTACATTGATCCTGTGTGGTCAGAGAGTCCTAAGATGAAAGATGAGGCGTTCTTCCTCCAGGCTTTGGTGGCCCAGAACTTGCATGTCCTTGATGGAGTGCGAGGGGGTGTTAACCATCCTATGGCTGAACACTTTAATTCCCCCCTCTCACTCTGTCAAGGACATGCAAGTCCTGGGCTGCCTCAACCACCAAACTCTAACCACCCAAAGCCTGGCGGAAGAACACCTCATCTTTCGTCTTGGGACCCCTCCGACCACATGGGATCAATGTGGATTTCACCAGTTTCCTCATTTCCCCTCCCCCCACCTTATCCCAGATCCAACCTTCCAACTTGGCACTGTCCTACCTGTCCATCTTCCTTCCCACCTATCTGCTCCACCCTCCTGTCTGACCTATCATCTTCACCCCCATGTTCATCTACTTATCACATTCCCAGCAACCACCCTCTGCCCCCAGCCCTAACACCCTCCCATTTATCTCTCAGCCCCCTTAGGCCTCTTCCCCCTCATTCCTGATGAAGGCCTCATGCTCTAAACATCAACTCTCCTGCTGCTTGGATGCTGCCTGACTGGCTGTGCTTTTCCATCACAACAGTCTTCAACTTAGAAGGATATGGGCCAAGTGCAGGGAAATGTGGTTAGCATAGACAGACATTTTAGTCAGCGTGGACCAGTTGGGTCAAAGGGCCTATCTCATGCTGTAGGACTGTATGGCTCTAAATAATACGTTGACAGTTTCAAAGGCATCTCTGTTAAGAGTCTCTATCAGTGTGTTACATACCAGAAGGGCATGTGACCTGGATTACTGGACTGACTGATCAAATAGGAGTTCTGATAAAGGGTCCTCAAGTATTTAGCATATTCATTTTGTTTCAGATGCTGAGCGATATATTCTCCATTTTTGACTTTTATTTGAATTAAACTTGATGTTAGTTTTGGAATTTCCAGATGCTTTAATAAAATGTACTAATCTACTATTTGGAAACATTACTTTAAATATTGATGTTTAAAGATCTACTGATACAGGTGAAATCATGTCTACCTAACAGATTTTTTAGATGTTTTCATTATTCAGTTGTTTTTGTAAGTTTTTTTTGTAGGATTGTCTGTCAGTTGCATATGCATTTTTGTAATTTTTTGATCAGGATGATTCTCAGTAATGGAGCGACAAATATTTTACTTTGTAGCAGCAAGCAGTTGACATTAATAAGCTCATATTGCAGAGGAGGGAATAGGTATGAAATTTTAACACTTTGTCTTCTACCTTTGTGCTACTTTGTATAGAGAGTGGTGGTGGAGGGTTGCTTTTCAGACTGGAGGCCTGTGACCAGTGGTGTGCCACAAGGATCGGTGCTGGGTTGACTGCTTTTGTCATTTCTATAAATGATTTGGAGGTGAACATAGGAGGTACAGTTAGTAAGTTTGCAGATGACACCAAAATTGGTGATGATGTGGACAGCCAAGAAGGTTACCTTGGAGTACAATGGGACCTTGATCAGATGGGCAGGTGGGCCAAGGTGTGGCAGGTTGAATTTAATTTAGATAAATGGGAGGTACTGCATTTTGTAAAAACAAATCAGTTGCAGGACTTGTACACTTAATGGTAAGGTCCTGGGGAGTGTTGCTGAACAAAGAGACCTTGGCGTGGAGGTTCATTGTTTCTTGAAAGTGGAGTCACAGGTTGACTGGCTAGTGAAGAAATTGTTTGGTATGCTTTTCTTTATTGGTTAGTGTATCAAGTATAGTGGTTTGGAGGTCATGTTGCAGCTGTACAGGACATTGGTTAGGCCACCTTTGGAATTCTGCATTCAATTCTAGTCTTCCTGTTGTAGGAAGGATGGTGTGAAACTTGAAAGCATTCAGAAAAGAGTTACAAGGATGTTGCCAGAATTGGAGGGTTTGAGCTATCAGGAGAGGCTGAATAGGCTGGGACTATTTTCTCTGAAGCGTCAGAAACTGAGGGGTTTAGATGTTCATAAAACCTGAGGGGCATAGATAGGGTGAATAGCCAAGGTCTTTTCCCCAGGGTAGCTGAGTCCAGGACTAGATGCATAACTTTTAAGTGAGAGGGGAAAGATATAGAAGGGATCTGAGGGGAAAGATATAGAAGGGACCTAAGGGGCAGCTTTTTTATGCAGAGATTGGTGCATGTATGGAGTGAACTGCCAGAGGAAGTGGTGGAGACTGGTACAGTTATAATACTTAAAAGGCATCTGGATGTGTATCTGAATTGAAAGGCTTGAGAAGAACATGGGCAAAATGGAGGCAAATGGGCCTAGATTAATTTTAGGTTGTCTGGTTGGCATGGATGAGTTGATAGCTCTAACTTTAACTTGGGACTGCAATCTTAGCTTCAGAGTTGGATTGATGCCACATTAGAAATGAAAGCAGCATATGGTAAAGTAGATAAAATAATATTTTAAGATAGCTGACCAAGGCGTAAACAAGTATCCTTTTGTATTTGCATCTGTGGAGTGTTATTTGTGGCTGGGCCAGATTTAAAGTTTTATTATTATTGTTCTTGTGAACCACAGCTAGTTTGAGTGTATATTTTCCATTCGTACAGCAGTCTGTCTGTCCATGTGTTGCTGTCTTTTAAAAGTGAGTATGAAAAATGAATTTCTCAAGCTTTGTTCCAGAAGTATCAGAAAGTTAGGAGCAGTCTTGCCGGAATGAATTTTTTTTCAAAGTTTGAAAGATATGAAGGAAACTGCAAGCAGGGAATCAACTATATAGTCTTGAGAGTAATAGCAGAAGGAAACTATGAGTCTGAATTATCTTTTTTAGAAAGAGTAAGCTCCTCAACTTGAAAATAAGCTCTTTCTGAAAAGCAAGGTTTGGTTTAAATAGAATCAGAGTTCATAACCAAGTGGACAGGAGGGAAAGGCTGGATGTAAATAGTGTGAAACAAAGGTACTCCGTGCTGGTGAAACTTAACAGCTCTGGTAGCATCTTTGGAGACAGAAATTGAGTTAATGTTTCAAATCTAAACTCAAAACATTAATTCTGTTTCTCTCTGCACAGATGCACCCAGAGCTGTTGCATTTCTCCAGTGTTTTTGTTTTGTCTTAGATTGTCAGCATTTTTAGTATTTTGAATGTTGGATGAATGTTTAGAGATGAGTAGAATGAGAGTTCAGGGCCAGGCAACACGTATAATGAAACTAACAAAAAAAGATAATGAAATTTAGACAAATGAAATGAGGACCTGTGCTTCCAGTGGTGATGGGGGCTGTTATCTACAATGTAATAAGAACTATTAAAAAGGGATTCCCATTTCAATAGTTTTCAATTTTCTCATTATAGATGTTTATGGAGACAGCTAATATTTTAAATGAGGATATGTGGATTTATAATATTGAAAGTTTGTTGGAGAGTTTGTAAAAATCTTGCATTTTGCAATATTGTAGACTCCTTTTATAGTGTTAGTCAGTGAGTCAAAAGATTTGATAAGGTTGTTGTGCTATACCATGAGATCACGAATTGATGGTAAATCACACCCCTAGAGCAGGGGAAATTGAACCACAGCTTTCAGTTTGGTTGTTGGGAGCCCAATTTAAATTGTGTTCTTGTATTTTACTGATACTTTGGGATTTGAATTTTACCACTGTTGCCCTTTGTAAAAGCATGGAAACATAGCATAGAAGAAAGCAGTAGGGGTAGGCCATTTGACCTGTTGAGACAGCTCCGCCGTTCACTGTGATCATGGCTGGTCATTGAACTTGATAGCCTAATCCTGTTTCCCCCACCCCAGACCCTTTGATTCCTTTGTGTGGTAAGGGACACACGAAGTTTATCTAACACTTCCTTAAAAATGCATAATGTATCGGCCTCAACCCTGACAACATTTCTGGCAAAAATGCATTAATAGTTTTGTTTTATGTATACTGTTAACCTATGTATTCTGTTTTCAATATTATATTTAATGTTAAGAATATACAAGAAGTATTTGGGAGAAATGATGTTCGGCAGATGATATTAAGGAGTCCCATAAGATTTGATAGCTTGGACTTATGGGGTTTTTAAAAATCTGAGATCTCTATAGAGGGGTGCCCAAATGTTGGGAGAGCAAAGAATATGAGGCTTGTCTTGTTAAATTCCCAGACTCTACACAAAGTGAGGCAAAGTGTGGTAATGGACTTCAAAGCAGTAAGTGGAAATTGCTTTATGGTTTCTAATGGATCTCTTTGGACATTGAATTTGGTATTTGTGATTGGCTCTTCATTAGGTGTGTTATGTTTTCTTTCCTTTATTTTCTCCAATGCAATACAAAGACATGTTGATTGAAAATCTTAAGTTTGATTTTGGCCTTTTGGTGATAAGGGTAATCTTTTCATATTTGGTCTAGCATGCAGCTTGACTGTTCCTGGATAAGCATGAGAAAAATAAGCAGGGTCCTTTTTCTTAATTCATTGATGTATGTTGACAACTGTTGATAGAATCTGCAATACTCTCCAAAGTTGCACTAATGTGTTGACACTCAGCATGTAGGTTTACATCCAAAATACTGCAAAGTTCCATCAAGCTGCTAACATTGGAACTAAACGGCAACATTGGGAAGAGAGACCTTTTAATTGGGAAAGTAAATAAACTCAGTAGTTTGGGCCTCCTCTTCACATTGGAGAATGCATGAGAAGTTTGTACTAAAATCAATGTTTTTCTTGTTTATGATTAGCAAAAATAATTCCCGATACTAATACAGTATTAACTTAGTGTATGTGCAAAATATGGATGAGAAGATTAATTTATGTACTCTTCTTAAACAGGTTTTTGAAATTAACAGCATTCTGAACCAAACAAAAACACCAGTTATTTTTAAAGAGCAACTTTATATTGTTAACAAACTGGAAGGCCTACGGTTAGAAGAGAGTCTAAGCTCAGGCTTAAGGCATCGGAGAGGAGGAATAAGAGACCTGATGTCAGCGCAAGAAAAACTATGTGACACTCCAAGTTCAGAGTTGAAAGAAGTGAATCCAAATGTAATCCATGAACCTGACTTACTGAATGTAAGTACTGTATCAAATTTAAAATGTTGAGTAATGGATTAGGGGGTGGTGGGGGAGAGGGACCCGTTGCTCTCTTTATTTCTATAAATGCTATTTTTCAGTGTAGTTTAATACTAGGGCAGTTCAACACAAGCTTTCTTGAGTTCTGATTGAAATGTTCTTGTAAAGATGAAATACACCTGTCTGACAAATTCAGTATTGCGCTATGTATCAGTCATTCAATAGCTTAATACTAAAGCAGGAGACAAGTCTGTTTTACATGAAACTTGGCATATTTCTAATATGTTCTCGGGTATAAAATTAGATAATTTTATAATTATTATTTTTGAATAAGGATATCTGCAAATAATTGACTAAATAAATTGCAGTCCTTTTGAAAACGCTAAATTCCACTTTATAAGAGAAATTTGGGTGAACTTGTTTCTTTTAATGATAGTATTCTAAAAGGACAAGTTGTATTATAAGTAAGTATATTTGACATCTCTTAGTTAAGCTCTTTGTTGAACATTTGAGTTTTTTTTTTAAAACAAGACTTTAAATGTGCCTTTAGTAAGTCTTTGTACATCATCCCTCGCAGAGTATGTGCTTCTAGATCTGTCATTGCTGCTTTGAAGCTGCCTCTTGAGGGTAAATGAGGGTTACTTTTCAGTTCCAGAGGATAACTATCTGGACTTCACCTTTACTCCCCAAATTCTGTACCTGTCTTCAAGAACTTATGTTTGTGGAATATGTTGCAACTGAGGTTCTTTATTTGATACTTAGTTTAACTCTTTCTTGTTCTGAAAAATCATGTGACTATATGAACAGCTGAACATAAAAGGATCATCTTAGAGATGTAATCTAGATAGTCATCAGGCTTTCAATAAAATGTAGAGAACTAAGGTTTGAGCTTATGGAGTGAGAGAATATATAGAATGACTAGAAAGTTGAATGCAAAACAGAATAAAGATTTAGTGTAGTTAGACTGACAAAAGTGGAAATGATGTTCCAAATGCTTTAAAGGCAGTTGACTGCATTTGAATTTTGTCTATTTATAAATTTAAATAAAGTGGAGGGGCTGGTATTGGACTGGGGTGCACAAGGTTAGAAGTTGCACAACTGTTGTAGTCAAAAAGTGTGGCTCTGGAAAGGCACAGCCGGTCAGGTGGGGAGCAAGAGAGTCAACGTTTTGAGCATAAGATCTTGCATCAGGAATGTGGAAGGCCCCAAGAGGGCTGAGAGGGAGTGGGAGTGGGGGGAAAGGTAGCTAGGAATACGATAGGTGAACGAAGGTGGGGGGGTGATGGTGATTGGTTAGAGTGGAGGGTGGAGCAAACACTGTTGTTGTCCAACAGGTTTATTGAAATCACAAACTTTGAGTGCAGTCCCTTTGTCAGGTGAAGTGAAGAAAAACATATAGGCATAGAGATCAAAAGATCGTACAAATGGTGTGAGTGCAGTGTCGTATAATAAGTCTCTTCAGGTGATTGAATATATCAGATGGTGAGAATAAAATGTCAACAGCTGAATAGTACGTGAAGGTGACCTGTAATCCAATTAATTGAGGCAAGGAGATAACTACTAAAAATTAAAAATATGTTGGTGCTGGAGGCAAATCAAACAGTTGGGATAACATGATAGGTAGAAGAGTCACATGCTGAGGGTCTAACCAAATTAACCAGTAATCCAAAACTGTACAACCTAATTAAGTTAGAGAGATCATAAGTTATCAGGGTGATGATGTTAAAACAAGACAGTAAGGAAGCTTTTCCAAATACAGTAAGGAAGATTTTGGCAGGTGCAGAACAGTATGGTGGTGTTACATGTAGTGCGACTTTAATCCAAGAAATAGGTTGAGGCCATCTTCATGGATTCGGAACTTGGCTATCAGTTTCTGATCAGCGATTCTGCATTGTTGTGTACCTCGAAAGCTGCCTTGGAGGACTCTTACCTGAAGATTGGAAGCTGAATATCATTGACCGCTGAAGTGTTCCCTGACTGGGAGGGAACAATCCTGTCTGGCAATTGTTGCATGCTGTTCATTCACCCCTTGCCATAGCGTCTGCATAGTCTCACCAATATACCTCCGTAAGAACGGAACACGATGCTCAACTCATCAGTTGCTAGTTTTGATGTGCCACAACGAAAAACTGCAATGACTTCCTCAGAAGACAGACACAGCACGTGGTCTATAGAGCACCATTCATTGTCCAGTATTTGCCAAAGTGGAGAAACTACGCCATGTTCTTTGCTGCCTTCAACATGTCATCGATGAAGATAAAAATCTCACCAAGATCATCCTTATGCCCACTTCTCGCCCTCAAACAGACTATTGTTAGCAGCAAAATACCCAGCATTCAGGAGGACAGCGACTACAGCACCACTGAACTCTGCCATGGCAACATCTGCAAGGCATGTCAGATTGATGGTATGGATACTACCATCACGTGGGAACACCACCCACCACGTACATGGCAAGTGCTCATCTGACCCAGACAATGGTCTCTCACATGCTGCAGGTGAGGATGTCCGAGGCATGGTATATTGGCGAGACTATGCAGAAACTACAGCATTGGATGAATGGACGCTGCACAACAATTGTCAGACAGGAATGTTCCCTCCCATTTGGGAGGCACTTCACCTGTCAAGGGTACTCGGCCTCTGATCTTCAGGTAAGCAGCCTTCAAAATACATTACAACAGGATAGTCAAGTTCCCTACCCACGAAGACAGCCTCAACCATAATCTTGGGTTCATGTCGTACTACATGTGACCCCACCACACTATTTTGCATCTGTCAAAATCTTCCTTGCTGTCCTGTTTAACCCCATCACTTGGATAACTTGTTATGATCACTCTACCTTAATTAGTTTGTACATTTTTGAATTACTGGTTACTTTGATTAGACCCTTGGCATGCTACTCTTATATCTATCATGTTATTCCAGCTGTTTGGTTTGTCTCTAGCACCACCTTATTTTTAATTGTTTATGATTATCTCTCTGCCCCAGTTAATTGGATTGAGGTAATCCCATCTATTTACCATTCAGCTGTTGACACTTTACTCATGCCATCTGATATTTTTGATCACCTGCATAGACTTATCATTCGACACTCCACCTAGGCCATTTGTATGATCTTTTGATCTCTGCCCAAGTATGTATCTGCCTATAAATTATGCGCCTGTATGCTTTTCTTCACTTCATCTAACGAAGGGGCAGCGCTACAAAAGCTTGTGATTTCAAATAAACCTGTTGGACTATAACTTGGTGTTGTGTGACTTCTGATCTATAGTTTTAAATCTCAGGATGCAATCTTTGCACAGCACTCTCACAGTGAGTTTTTTTCCTCTGTGGTGTTGGATCGCTGTTCTCCTGAAGGCTGAGTAGTTTGCTGCAAGCGATGGTCTGTTTGAGGGCAGGAAGTGGGGGCATAGGAATAATGTGGCAAGATCTTCATTTTCATTGGTGACATGTTGATAGGTGTATAAATATCAGTCATGACAATTATTAACACCTCTGCTCCTCTTGATGTAGTACATGGAGCCTTTTATGCCCACTTGAGATAGCGTATAGAACTCAAATTTAATACCTCACCTGAAAGACAGCACCTCTTGTGTTATCTCTTCAACACTGCACCAGAATAATGGCTGGGACTTTTGTTCTTGCATTTCTGGAGTAGGACTTGAAAGCACAATCTCTTGGTATGAGTTTGAGTCCTACCATAACAATCATGTTAATGTTGGTAAAAATGTCAAGTAGTGAAGACAATAGGTGAAGCTACAAGAATTTAATGTTTGCATTGTTGATTTGTATTAGATCAAAAGGTAGAATTCAAAATAAACTGTCACTAAAGAATCCAACTGGAAATAGATGGTTTCCCACAGGTAGCAGCTGGCTTATTTTTGATAACTCAATGATACAATATGGTATTTGTACTGGATTGGTTATGACCACTGCATATGTATAATGGTCAACAAAAGTACGCAAATTAGAACATGATTTTTAATACAAGCTTGTTTAGGAATAAAGTGTGACTGTCTGGGTATTCATGTTCACCTTTGTTTCTGTTACCTATTCTATGAAAATATTCAAATTTTCAGCTACAGGAAATAATGCAATGCTGATTGTATAGTTAAATGTCTGTCTCTTGCATTTTTAAAGTTGGTAAGCTGTATTTAAACCCCTGCTCCACAATTTTACCCATTTCCAGAAATGTTTAAAGTTACTTCCATGCTTGGTCAAACTCTTGAAAAGAGAAAAGAGTAATTTATGAAAAAATAGATCAATGCAAAACTTATCAATATAATCTTACATTAATTGTTTAGTACGCTTGCATCATTGCTCAGAATATGGAGAATAGGAAGTGGAATGTCATTTTGAAGTTGTACAGGACATTGGTGAGGCCACTTTTGAAGGATTATGGGCTGTTCTGGTCATTCTGCTGTAGGAATGATATTATTACATTGAAGAGGGCTCAGAAAAGATCTGCAAGAATATTGCTGGAGGGTTTGACTTGCATTGGAAAGGCTTTTTCAGTGGAGCATAGGAAGTTGAGGGGTGACCTTATAGAGGTTTATAAAATCATTAGGGACATAGATAAGGTGAATAGGAAGGGCCTTTTCCCTCTGGTAGGGGAGTTCAAAATTAGAGAGTGCATTTTTTTAAGGTGAGAGGAGGAAAGATGTAAAAGGCACCTGAGGGTGGTTTGTATGTGCAATAAACTTCCTGAGGAAGTTGTAGATGCAGGCACAATTAAAGCATTTAAAAGGCACTTGCACGTGGATAGGAGCGGTTTAGAGGAATATGGGTCACACAGGGACTAGTTTAGTTTGAGAAACTTGTTTGGCATGGACGAGTCGGACCGAAGTGTCAGTATCCATGCTGTATGACTCTATAATAAAAGTTTCCTGGTTTCTATCATGCATTTCTCAATATACCTAAGAACTTTTGACATGCTAAAATGTTTGTGTTTTGTCAAAGGAATTGGGCATTGCTATTTGTAAACCTGGCCCCAATAGTATATGGGTCCTAAATTTTGTTTTTGTTATCCAAGCATGTGGAATGACAAATGTGGTCCAGCACACATCTGTTCACAAGTGTGCATAGATTATGCAGCTAGGTTGTATTATGTTAATTTGCAATCAGAAATTGTTGAAAGCTGCCATTGTTTCAACTTTGTCAGTTGCAGGCTATATTCTGAATTTGCACCTGACCTGTGTATACATGAAGTGGGGGTATATTGGGAGAGGGAAGATTTGTTTGTTCTGATCCACAAAGAATTAGGAATGGTGTTCAGTTTAGAGAATTTAAGGAGTTATGCTCCAAGTTCTAATCTAGAGCCGCAGTGGATTGCTATTTAAGCCATGTCCTCATTGTCATAGTAGCTTAGAGAATTAAATATGTGGTTCAAGGGATGGTGTGGCAAGAAGGAATTTTGAAGGGACTCAATTTGACGCGAATTGAACATGAAAATAAGCTGTTTCAATTACACAAGACAATGGTGAAACCACATCTTGATACCAGTGTTGCACACACCATTGCTTATTTTAGGAGGGATATAGGTGTAGTGGAGGGAGTTCAAAGAAGGTTTACGAGATTGACACCTGAAATTATTTAGTTGTCTTATGATACAAGATTGATCTGGCCAAGCGTGTTTGGACTGGTGTTTAGAAGGCCAAGGGATGATTTGATTGAAGTGTATAAGATAACGAATGGTCTTGACAAGGTGGAAGTGAAAAGGATGTTTACTCTTGTGTGTGAATCTAGAATTAGGGGACACTGTTTTATAATTAGGGGTTGCCTTATAGGATGAGGTGAGATTTTTTCTGAGGTTTGGAACTGTTACAGAAGGCAAAGAGGCTTGATCATTGAATATGTTCAAGGCAGATATTGATTCCCTTTCCCAACAATAATCTAAGATTATCTGGGTAGATAGGAATGTGAAATTTGAAACAAATAAATTGGAAATTGCCATGATCTTATTGAATGGCGGAGCAGGCTTTCAGGGTCAAATGGCCAACTCTTACTCCTCGTTTATATGAACATGTGCTCGTATGAATAAAGGGAGAAAGCAGGAGCAGTTCCTTGGTGACAGGCACCACTGCAATGAATTATATAACTAGAGCAATGGATAGGGTCTTAAAATTAAAAATAAACATGTTGGAGGTGCTAATGAAAGGAGTATGTTTTTGAAGGAAAGGAAGTTTAGAGGAAAAATAAATTTACATAATGTTGAGGCAATAGAACACGACGGTCATTTGAATAGAGAAAAATGTCCAGTACTAGAAGGCGTAGGTTTAAGATGAGAGGGAAAGATTTAAGAGACCAAAGGGGCAACAGTTTCATGCAGAGCGTGGTGCATGTATGGAATGAACTTCCAGAGGAAGTGGTGAAGGCTGGTACAATTACAACATTTTAAAGGCATCTGGATGGGTGCGTGAATAGGAGGGATTTAGAGGAATATGAGCCAAGTGCTGGCAAATGGGACTAGATTAATTTAGGATATCTGGTCAACATGGACAAATTAGACCGAAGGGTATGTTTCCATGCTGTGCATTTCTATGATTCTAAAACTAGAGTTTGAAAGGAAGGGACAGAGATCTAAATCTTAATGGTATTGTGGATCCCTGTGAGAACTCTTCTTTTTTGAAAAAAACAAAAGTGGCATGTGGATCTCGAAATCCTGTGCATTCTTATGAATATTCCCTTTGTTGGGTTGAAACAGACTTCACTTCTGTGATAGCAAGGGCCTTGTGTGGAAATTGCATATTTTAAGAGTAGATGTAAATATTCTTCAAGGGTAGATAAAGTGTAAAGAACCAAGAAAGTTATCTAAATGCCCATTCCTTTCTATTTAAAAAAGGTTTAAAGATAGCCCGCCTTTGTCTGTGATAATTGAAAATAATTCTGTTCTAGCAACTACAGCTTTTTGTTGACATTACTCTAAGGGCTATCATTATTCATGCTTGGCTACTTTTCATAGCCAATCAGCTCAGTAAAGTGTCCAAAGTCAATAGATTCAAGAGGTTATTAAAGGATTATCTGTCTGAAATTATGAATACAAAAATGTTTTGATTTTATAGGGAATTCTGTATTAAAAGAGATTTTGTTGATTAGCCTCCCGTGTGGACCTTTTATTACATGCTTTCTGAAAATCCAAATTCAGCACAACCAGTGGTTCTCCTTTATAAGCTACAAACAGTGTCTACTAAAACTGCAATAATTTTGTTGAACATAATTTTCTTTTCACAAATCTATATTGAACTTTACCAATTTTAATTTTTTGTAAATTGTTTGTATCACACCCTTTTAACAGGTTCTATCAATTTTCCCTGCTGATGATATCAAGCTAACAGGCTTGCAGTTCTCTATTTCCCCTTTACTATAATTTTATCATAGTGGTTGTTTGTTCTTTTCAATTTGATAAAGTGATTTGCATTTTATGTCTGGGTATGGTAGTGTAATGGTTGGAACTGAACTAGTAATCCAAATGCCTGGACTAATACTTGAGCATGTACTAAAATCCTAGTTTTAATTCAATTGGGAGAAAAAAATGGAAATGAAAAACAGATTAGAGAAAGTGTTTCTAAGGCAGTCAAATTTGACGTGTCTTTCAGGGGAAAAATGTCGCCTTCCTTATTTGGTTTGGCCTATATATGACTTCACTCTAGAGGATTGTGATTGTCTCTCAGTTACCCTCTGAAGTAGAATAACAAGCTACTTAGCTATTCAAGCTGCTTTCAGGTCAAGTTGGATTGAACAATAAATAGCTATTTTCCAATGACTTGTTCTATTGAGGATCAATGATACGTTCTCAATGCATATAATACACTCTTCAGCTTGCATGTAACTCTAAACCTCTTTAAATTCATGAAATTGGATTCCTAACATAATACTTAACCAGTCAGATTCAGTGGATGAAGGCTATTTATTGAAACATATCTGCCTTTATTATTGATAAGAATATGGCGTTAGTTGAAGCTGTGATGGTCCGTTAGTTGTTGCAGCTCTGGGAACTCTCATTGCCTGGATGGTCAATTTTTGTAATTCAGTGTATGTACTAATGCTGGATCATAACCAGAAGATTAAGGGCGGCACGGTGGCACAGTGGTTAGCACTGCTGCCTCACAGCACCAGAGACCCGGGTTCAATTCCCGCCTCAGGCGACTGACTGTGTGGAGTTTGCACGTTCTCCCCGTGTCTGCGTGGGTTTCCTCCGGGTGCTCCGGTTTCCTCCCACAGTCCAAAAGATGTGCAGGGTCAGGTGAATTGGCCATGCTAAATTGCCCGTAGTGTTAGGTAAGGGGTAAATGTAGGGGTATGGGTGAGTTTCGCTTCGGCGGGTCGGTGTGGACTTGTTGGGCCGAAGGGCCTGTTTCCACACTGTAATGTAATCAAATAACCCTCCTACTATGTTTTGGCATTATATTAAGCATTTAAACTATTTGATACATTTGTGGTTTTCTCCCATTTCTTGTTGCTTTTAATGCTTTTTTTTTTGCCAACGTCCCCAATTCTGACTGTTTAATGGTTCAGATTGTTGGCTTTACACAAGACTAGTTCCATCCGAGCACTGATCAGAGTTGCAGGACAGAATGTTTTGTAATTAAAATGCACCTTGTAGTCTTTTTTTAATAAAACAAAATCTATTTGGCTGTCCCTCTTCTATAATAAAAATACTTTGTAAGTTGGTTTACATGTTGACTTCAAACTGAGTTGCACATATTCTGAAAGTAAATTATAGAATATGTTCATTCAGTCTTTATGTTTACTGTAATTGTATGTTCATGTTTTTATATCCTTGATCAGGCTCAAATAGGAAACAATTGTACACCGCAGCCATATTATACTTTATTGATCACGTGTTTAAAATGGATCTTAACAGCTATGTCAACAGACTTGATGATGACAGATCCTGCTATAGTCCTTTTTTTGGTGTTAACAAGTTTGCTTTGCACTAACAGTTTTCCCACTTCATTGTGTTGATTGTTTCCAATAGTTTACTTGAGTTGCATCATTAAGCCTTTGATGACCTTTATACATAGTGAACTTTGTTTCTGAAAAAAATCGTTAGTGCTGTAATCTGCATGCTGTGTGTTATGTTCAACTGAAGGTATTTCAGTAAGCACCAGTGATTTGAGATTTAATTTTGTCTGACTGATACATTGAAATAAATGCAGTTTAAATTTAAGAGATCTAACAGGGAAGGTAAATGAACTCAGGACATGGTTAAGAACAGGGGACTGGGATATCATAGCAATTACAGAGACATGGCTTAGGGAGGGACAGGGCTGGCAGCTTAATGGTTCCAGGATGCAAATGCAATTGTAAGGATGAAAAGGGAGGCAAGAGAGGAGGGGCATAGGATTTTTGACGAGGGAAAGCATTATGGCTGTACTCAAAGAGGATAATCCTGGGAATATGTCCAGGGAAGTTATTTGGGTGGAACTGAGAAATAAGAAAGGGATGATCATTTTATTGGGATTATATCATAGATCTCTCCTTCCCCCCCGGCCCCCAGTAGACAGCGGGAAATTGAGGAACAAATTTGTAAGGAGATTTCAGTTATCTATAAGAATAATAGAGTGGTTATGGTAGGGGATTTAAATTTCCCAAATGTAGACTGGGGCTGCCATAGTGTTAAAGATTTACTTGGATAGACTGAATGTAAAAGTTGATGTTCTAAATTGGGGGAAGGCCAATTTTGACGGTATTAGGCAAGAACTTTCAAAAGTTGATTTAGTAGCGGATGTTTGCAGGTAAAGGGACAGCTGGAAAATGGGAAACCTTCAAAAATGAGAGAATGCGAGACCAGAGACAGTATATTCCTGTTAGGGTGAAAGGCATGCTGGATGACTAGAGAAATTGAGGTTTTGGTTAAGAAAAAGAAAGAAGTACTGTATATGTCAGGAAAAGACAGCAGAAATCGAATGACAAAGGCAGTAGGAGTATACTTAAGAGAGAAGTCAGGAGGGCAAGAAGGGGACATGAGATAGCTTTGGCAAATAGGGTTAAGGAGAATCCAAAGAGATTCTATAAATATATAAAGGACAAAAGGGTAACTCGGGAGAGAATAGGACCTGTCAAATATCTGCAAGGCAGCCTATGTGTAGAACCACAGGAGAGTTACCAAATGAGTATTTTGCATCCGTGTTTACTGTGGAGAAGGACATGGAAGATTCAGAATGTGGGGAAACAGATGGTGAAAAATGTCCGTATTACAGAAGAGGTGGTGCTGGATGTCTTAAAATGCATATAGATAAATCCCCAAGACTTGATCAGGTGTACCCTGCAACTCTGTGGGAAGTTGGGCAAGTGATTGCTAGGCCCTTTGCTGAGATATTTGTATCATCGATAGTCACAGGTGTGATGCCACCATTTACGAAAATAAGAAAAGCGAGGTAATTATAGCCAGGTGAGCGTGGCGTTAAGTTGTGGGCACGTTGTTGGAGGGAATCCAGAGGAACAGGATGTACTTGTATTTGGAAAGGCAAGGACTGATTAGGGATAGTCAACATGGCTTTGTGCATGGGAAATCATGTCTCACAAACTTGATTGAGTTTTTTGAAGAAGTAACAAAGAGGATTGATGAAGGCAGAGCAGAAGATGTGATCTATATGGACTTCAGTAAGGCGTTCGGCAAGATTCCCCATGGTAGACTGGTCAGCAAGATTAGATCTCACGGAATACAGAACTGGCTCAAAGGTAGAAGACAGAGGGTGATGGTGGAGGGTTGTTTTTCAGGCTGGGGACCTGTGACCATTGGAGTGCCACAAGGATCAGTGCTGGGTCCTCTACTTTTCATCATTTATATAAATGATTTGGATGCGAATATAAGAGGTACAGTTAGTAAGTTTGGAGGTGTAGTGGACAGCGAAGAAGGTTACCTCAGATTACAACAGGATCTTGATCAGATGGGCCAGTGGGCTGAGATGTGGCAGATGGAGTTTAATTCAGATACATGCAAGATGCTGCATTTTGGGAAAGCAAATCTTAGCAGGACTTATAGACTTAATGGTAAGGTCCTAGGGAGTGTTGCTAAACAGAGACCTTGGAGTGCAGGTTCATAGCTCCTTGAAAGTGGAGTTACAGGTAGATAGGATAGTGAAGAAGGTGTTTGGTATGCTTTCTTTTATTGCTCAGAGTATTGAGTATAGGAGTTGGGAGATCATGTCGCAGCTATACAGGACATTGGTTAGGCCACTGTTGGAATATTGCGTTCAGTTCTGGTCTCCTTCCTATCGGAAAGATGTTGTGAAACTTGAAAGGGTTCAGAAAAGATTGACAAGGATGTTGCCAGGGTTGGAGGATTTGAGCTATAGGGAGAGGCTGAATAGGCTGGGGCTGTTTTTCCTGGAGCGTCGGAGGCTGAGAGGTGACTTCATTGAGGTTTATAAAATCATGAGGGGTAAATAGACAAGGTCTTTTCCCCAGGGTAAGGGAGTCCAGAACTAGAAGGCGCAGGTTTAGGGTGAGAGGGAAAAGTTTAAAGGGACCTAAGGGGCAACTTTTCATGGTGCATGTATGGAAAGAGCTGCAGGGGAAATGGTGGAGGCTAGTACAATTACAACATTTAAAATTCATATACTTGAATGCCAAGGAAGGATTTAGAGGGATATAGGCCAAGTGCTGGCAAATGGGACTAGATTAGGTTTGGATATCTCGCTGGCATGGATGAGTTGGACTGAAGGGTCTGGTTCCGTGCTGTACATCTCTATAACTCTGTGAATTAGTGAAGGTATATAATATCTAACTGCACCAACGAAGAGCCTCTGATGTCTCTATGTTCAGAACGTGATTTATTCAACAAGTTTCTAATGCAGGCTCCATTGACCTGTTTCTTGTTTTGTGAAGTATTTATCTGAACCTGAAAGCACACATGAGGTTCATGAATGCGTTGTGCTGTTGAATGAGCTGTCTTTTGGACCTTGGATACTCGGACCTTTTCTTAATTAGTTTTCATATGGCCATTCTTGAGAAATGAATGTTGCTTGCTAGAATGGCATTAATTGGCCATTCCTAATTGTCCTTGAGTTAAGAATATGCTGATTAGCCCCCTCCTTGAACTGTTGCAGTTTTAGGGTTGAAGACAATCCCACAAAGATGTTAGATAGGGAATTCCAAGATCTTAACACAGAAATCATGCAGTAGAACAACAATATATTTCCAAATCCGGATAATGTGCCCTTCTCCTTGTTTGCAACGTGCTATCAGTGCTTCTCATAGAAGGTGCACACAGCAGCTGTGGTAATCTGTTGATGGAAGGAGGAAATGTTTAAGGTTGTGGATGAGCGCCAGTTAACCATCATGTTTAACAAAAAGAAATTACAGTAGATGCTGGTGATCTGAAATAAAGTTAAAATCACATCACACCAGGTTATAGTCAAACGGATTTATTTGGATGTCCGAGCTTTCGGAGCAATGCTCCTTCATCAGGTAGCAGTGCTCTGAAAGCTAGTACTTACAATGAAACCTGTTGGACTATAACCTGGTGCTGTGTGATTTTTAACTTTGTCCACCCCAGTCCAATACTGGCACCACCTCATATGAAGTAAAAAGTGTTGGGAAATTCAGCAAGTCTGGTAGCATCTATGGGACGAGAAGCCATGGTAATGTTTTGAATGAAGAGATGTGCACAAGTTGAAGGCTTTATGCTGTTCAAAGAGGGAGATATAAGTGGGACAAAAGGGCAGGTCACAGAGGTTAAGGACAATTAGAGATCAAAAGTGTTGCAGAACAAAAGACAAGATGAGACCTAGATGGTTGTTGAGGGTTGGAGCAGGGTACTGTGAATGTTCCATTCCACTTATCAGCTCACTTGGAATCATAGAGATGTACAGCATGGAAACAGACCCTTCGGTCCAACTTGTCCATTCCGACCAGATATCCCAACTCAATCTAGTCCCACCTGCCAGCACCCAGCCCATAACCCTCCAAACTTTTCCTATTCATATACCTTTTATATGTTGCAATTGTACGAGCCTCCATCACTTCTTTCTTGAGCTGCCTGGGGAAGTCATAGAGATGTACAGCATGGAAACCGACACTTCTGCCCAACTCGTCCATGCCAACCAGATATTTCAACCATATCTAGTCCCACCTGCCAGCATCTGGCCCATATCCCTCCGAACTCTTCCTATTCATATACCCATTCAGATGCTTTGTAAATGCTGCAATTGTACCAGCCTCCACCATGTTCTCTGGCAGCTCATTCCATATACGTACCACCCTCCGTACAAAAGTTGCCCCTTAGGTCTCTTTTATATATTTCCCACCTCGCCCTAAACCTATGCCCTCTAGTTCTGGACTCCCGCACCCTAGGGAAAAGACTTTGTCTATTTATCCTCTCCATGCCCCTCATGATTTTATAAACCTCTATAAGGTCACCCCTCAGCCTTCGAATGTTCCAGAGAAAACAGCCCTAGTCTATTCAACCTCTCCCTGTAGCTCAAACCCTGGCAACAACCTTGTAAGTCTTTTCTGAACCCTTTCAAGTTTCATGACATCTTTCCGAGAGGAAGGAGACCAGAAATGCACACAATATTCCAACAGTGGCCTAATCAATGTCCTGTACAGCCGCAACATGACCTCCCAACTTCTGTACTCAATACTCTGACCAATAAAGGAAAGCATACCAAAATGCCGCCTTCACTATCCTATCTACTGCAACTCTGCTTTCAAGGAGCTATGAATCTGCACTCCAAGGTCTCTTTGTTCAGCAACACTCCCCAGAACCTTACCATTAAGTGTATAAGGCCTGCTAAGATTTGCTTCCCCAAAAAGCAGCACCTCTCATTTATCTAAATTAAACTCCATCTGCCACTTCTCAGCCCATTGGCCCATCTGATCAAGATCCCATTGTGATCCACTACACCTCCAATTTTGGTGTCATCTGCAAACTTACTAACTATACCTCTTATGCTCACATCCAAATCGTCTATATAAAGCTTGAAAAGTAGTGGACCCAGCGCTGATCCTTGTGGCACTCCACTGGTCACAGGCTTCCAGTCTGAAAAACAACCCTCCACCACCACCCTCTGCCTTCTATCTTCGAGTCAGTTCTGTATCCAAATGGCTAGATCTCCCTGTATTCCATGAGATCTACCCTTGCTACCCAGTCTCCCACGGGGAACTTGAAGATTAAAAAAAAAGTGAATTACTTGTACTTCATTCAATAATATTAATCGTATTCATTGTTTAAAATGCAGTCTCCTCTACATCAGGAAGGCTAAATACAGAACATGAATGTAACTCAGTCATTTTGTTTCTGCTTTTATCCTCCTCCCCAGAACTTCCCTTTTGTTCTTCCTTCCCAATGTTCCTTAAAGCCTGTCATATCCAACTTGCCCTAGTTCCAAAAAAAAGTCATCAATATGAAAAGTGAGTTCAGTTTCTTCCTCCACTGATGCTTTTTGGTTGGTGACTATTTCCAGAACATACTGGTGCTTCAACTTTTCTCTTTACAGGTGCTGACTGAACAGTGCATTTCCATTCTTACTACAGAGTCCTTAAGATTTCAGCTCACTAACATTAAGTGATTAACTTTTTTGAAAGCCTATCCTAAAGCAGGATTAAGTTTTGTCACCAGCAAGAAGAACTTATTTACTTATTTGCTGTGCTGCTATCCTGTTCTGGGGTCTCGTCCAATGCATGCTGTCAGAATATGTGCAACATGCAGATTTAAAAAGATCACAGGATTAGTGTTTATTGTATTCAGCACTGCTATCATAATTTGAAACCAACTCCTATTTTGTGATACTTACCCTTTTAATGGGGCCATAGACCTCAAATTCACGCCTCAGTTTAGACTCTGTTGTATCATAGTTCACCCTGGCAACAAACTGCTTCATTATCTGAGGAGTTGTGAATGCAATTGAGTATTGCAGTCATGAATGAACATCGCATTTCTGATCTTATGATGTAAAGAAGTTTATTGATGAAACAGCTGAAAACATTTGCGCCTATGTCATTGTTGAAGAAATCCTCCCATGGCAAAATGAGTTGAGATGATTGGCTTCAAACAACCAAAGCCATTTTTATGGCTGTAACCAGTGAAGAGTTATAGTCGGGGGTAAATGTAGGGGAATGGTTCTGGGTGGGTTGCTGTTCTGGGTGGGTTGCATTAACCTTTTTGGCATGCAGTCTTCTACATATTTACTGAAAACTATTATAGTAATGGCATACTCGTTTAGGTTGGTTGCTTAGAGATCATCATAGAATCTCTACGGGGTGGAAGCAGGCCTTTCAGCCCATCGAGTCCACACCAACCCTCCCAGATTAACTATTGTGAAGAAATAAATTTTATAGATCAGCTTCCATTCCCTTATTTCGTATTCAGAATATTTTAATTTACTTTAGATGCATTCAGCTTTTGTGAAAGAACATCTATTTGATTTTGGAGAAAGGTTGTTGCACTCAAAAGACAAAATCTGTTTGTTTAATACACAAAATATTGGGTGTTTTCAGGGTATCTGATTAAATTCCGAGTGGAAAATACCTTTCTGAAATTTGAACTACATTGCTTCACGTGAAGGGCTAAAGGTGACATCTTGAAGTGAAAATAATTATAACTTCACAAATCTCCATTTCGTATTCTAGAATTGTTTCCATAATAATGTTCCTTCACTTTATTTACGTTGTGGGTCTGCTTTGGCAACAGTTGTAAAATTGGTGCATATACACAATGAATTGCTGCCGTGCCACACGTGTGTATAGCATATGCAGAGCCTAGATATCAAACTTTAAACTTCTCGAGCAAGCTGAAAAATGGTTAGAATCCTGTGATTGGCTGTGAAAATTAGACATCAACTATTAAATATTTGAGTTGAAACTTGCAATTTAAAAAATTGCACAACTTCAAATATCTTTTGAAACCCCAAAACTGGTTTTGTTTTAGCTTATTTTGCCAAAATCCACCAGTTACCAATTTATCCTTTGCAACAATCAAGATACACTAGGTATAGAAAAATGAATTACTTACGAGAATGATTTTTTTAAAAAAGTAGTCTTTTGTATCTTTTAAGATATAATTTCTTTTGCTTAAAAGGAAAATACTGGCCTTTTGTCAAGACCACAATAGCTTTAAGACACTGATCATTGGTTTATTGTGGCTTATATTTGTTTCCTTGCCCTATTCTCTTTCACTTTTCCTCCCCACTGCTCATCCACCTCCAAATAAAGTGAATAACTGGCTGCTTAAACTGAATATAACTTTTCAAGTTTGTGATCACAATATATAAACTTTTTCCAGCGTAAGAGGAAGTTCTGTTTTAGTTATAGAGTCATAGAGAGGTGAATAGCATGGAAACAAACCCTTTGGTCCAACTTGTGTATGTCAATCAGATATATTAAATAAATCTAGTCCTATTTGCCAGCATATGGCCCATATCCCCCTCAACCCTTCCATCCAGATACCTTTTAAATGTTGTAATTGTACCAGCCACCACCACGTCCTCTGGCAGCTCATTCTGTACTTTCTGCTGTCACTTGTGTGGGCCAGCATTATTAATTTTAAGCATTTACAAGTTGAGATGTTGTAAATAATCATTTTTTGTTTTTTGTCCCCCCTTTACAACCTGTATTTGCAAAAATGCTTGAAGTAATAATCAGGTCAGGCAGTGTTTATGGAGTAAGAATAGAGTTAATGTTCTGACATTAGAACTGGGAAAGTTTAGAAATTAGGTTTTTAAGCGAGTGAAAGGGGGAAGAGGGTGAACAAAGAACACAAAGGATGGTATGTACTAGTCTCATAATGAGATATTAAATGTCAGAAATGTTTGTGTTGTGAGGCTGAAGTGGTAATGAGACAAATTTTAAAAATATTTTGATGTGAATTACAGAATGATGAACAGCTTCCATCTAAAAGCAGAGGGAAATTTAGTACGTCCCTGAATTTGCAAACAAAAGGAAATAGATGTGTACAGAGATTGTTTATACTCTAAAATTGCTGACCTCGATATTGAGTCCTGAAGACTGCAGAATATCTAATCAAGCTTATGTTGAGTTTCATTTGGAACATTGCAGAAGCTGAGGACAGGGAGGTCACCATGAGAGCCAAATACAGAATTAAAATGACAGGAGATGGAAACCCATGGTCATGTTTACAACTGAACAGAGTGATTACTATTCTGCATTTGTTTTCCCTGGTGTAGAGCAGACCTCATTGTGAACAGTAAGTGCAATATAGTAAATTCACTGTTTTCAGCCGAAAGAAATGTTCGGGACATTCTGTGAGAAACAAGAATTAATCTCCGAACTTGCATGGGGAGGGGTGGGGTGTTGGAGGTGATTGGCAAATGCAGAATATTGAATAAACAGTAGTGGAGGGGCCAGTTTATCAAATAGGAGTGGACTCCTCCATTAAGGAAAGAGGAAGAATCAGAAAGATTGCATCATCACTGTGATAGGTTCAATTGGAAAGGAATAAAGAATTTTTCACCTATTCCACAAAATCAAAGCTGTAGCTAGAGTCATGTGACTATCCCTAACAACACCTTGATTTGGAGAATGCTGTTTCAATTTTCATAAAGGAAGTTAAAAATCACAACACCGGGTTATAGTCCAACAGGTTTATTTGGAAGCCGTAGCTTTCGGAGCACTGCTCCTTCAAGTAGCTGTGGGTCCTGATAGCTCTCCGGAAACTAGCGCTGCCAGATAAACCTGTTGGATTTTCACCGGAGTGTTGTGAGAGTTTTAACTTTGTCCACCCCAGTCCAACACCTACTCCTTCACTTCATAAAAGAAGAGAATGACATAAGTATTATGGTTCAATAAGCGAGAGCTGAATTTGAATAGAAGTAGTTGGCATCACTCAGGAAGTTGACCGATCCATGGATGCATCCTAGGTTATTGAAAGAGAGCAGAAATTCTGATCTCAATCTTTCAGTCCTCTTTGGATATTGTATTTGCCAGAGGACTGGGGATCACGGATATTACAAATCTAATCACAAATGTGAATTTTAGTAAACCTGGTAATGGCAGGTCAGTCATCTAATATCCACTCTCCAAGCAAGCATCGTGACTTAGTGTCATTCTCCTGTCATTTTTTTCATGTCTTTCACTTTATTTCTGTTTAATTAATTGTCTGATACACTCTTGTATTAATCAGTGGGCTCTCTCTCCACCACACATTCAGGCATTTCATTCCAGACCTTAATCACTTATTGTATGAAAGTTTCTCATGCCACATTGGCTCCCTTTGCACATTACTTAAAGTCTGACCCTCTATTCTGGATCCTTTTATGAGCAGGAACTTTTCCCCCTCTCTACCCTATCCATCCCCTGCACAGTTTTGAAAACTTCTGTTTGACCTCCTCTTAGCTTTCTCTCCAAGGAGAACAGTCCTCTCCCTCTTCAATATGTCCTCGTAACTGAAATCTCTCATTTTGGAACTATCCTTGTAAATCGCTTCTGTACACCGTCCAGTGCATTAGCACCTTTCCTATATTGTCCTCCAGAAACGTGCACAATACTGTAACTGAGGTCTTAAGTGCCTTTTAAAAGTTCAGCATAATGTCTTACACTCAATGCATCTATGCCTAGGATACTGTATGCTTTTGTTAACTGCTCTCTACACCTGTTCAGCCACCTTCAATGATCTATGCACATATACACACGGATCCATCTGTTCCTTTAGACCCACTTTAGCCTTGTACCCGTTTGTGTTGTCTGCTTATGTTCTTCCGAGCAAAATGCATTCCATTGGACTTTATCTGCCACCTTTCCCTGCACCCACTCTAACCTGTCTATGCCCTGTCAAATTTCTACAATGTCCACAGTTTATGGTGTTTCCAAGTTTTGTGCATCTGTAAACTTTGAAATAGTTTCTTGCATGCCAAAATTCAGAATGTTAAGAAAAGAAAGGATCCCAGTGCCAGCCCTGGTAACTTCACTATGACCTTCCTCTGTCCCAAAAAAAATTGTTAAAGATTTTTATTTGAAATGTGGGTCGTGCTGTCATTTATTGCTCATTCTAATTGTACAGAGGCAAATTACAATCAACCACATTATTGTGGGTCTGGACTCCCGTGTAGAAAGTGAGGTCTGCAGATGTTGGAGATCAAAGTTGAAACTTTATTGCTGGAACAGCACAGCAGGTCAGGCAGCATCCAGGGAACAGGAGATTCGACGTTTCGGGCACAGGCCCTTACTCCCGTGTAGGTCAGATCACATGCTGATCCAAGTCATTGCCAGTGTGAACCATGACCTCTAGCAGTACACCCTCCCAGCAGAATACCCTGCAGTTGCTCTGTAACATTCTTGATCCTGGTACCCAGGAAGCAACATACCATCCGACAGATATGTGAAAGACCCCAGAAATGCTTATCTGTTGTTCTATCTAACTAATCTCAAATCTGTATTGCTGTTCTTTCTGCCCAGCTGAGTTCTCGTTCTACTAGCATTGTATTTAAAGGACCATCTTTCACCATTCTCACCAGCCCCAAAATGATACTTTCATCAAACATGTCTTCACCTAACAGAATGTGGCTCTGACTGCACTCTCTTGGTGATCCAGTGTTCCCATCAACTTTGAAAATGGAAAACTGATTTGTGGGCAGGACCCCAGGGGATGCCTGTTTCTTTTGGACTAACTGGCTCCTAAACTATGGTGTAGTCAACTCTCTGAATGTGTTATTAATGCAACTCAGTCTTGAAGGTCAGCACAGTGACTCCACCTGCTTCTCAAACTCTGAAATCTGCACATAAAGTTTCTGTAGCTGCATATCATCTTGGACACAAGCTGCATTTTAGACTTGATCAGGCTATTTTGCCATGTCTTAACTTTACTTCCTTTACATAAATTTTATTCTCCTTTGGTCTTAGGTTAGGTGATGGCCTAGTGTTATTATTGCTAGACTAATAATTCAGAGAGGAGAAAGTGAGGACTGCAGATGCTGGAGATCAGAGCTGAAAATGTGTTGCTGGAAAAGCACAGCAGGTCAGGCAGCATCCAAGGAGCAGGAGAATCGACATTTCGGGCATGACGTGCTGCGCTTTTCTGGCAACACATTTTCAGCTAATAATTAGAGACCCAAGTAATGTTCTGGGAACCCGAGTTTAAATTCTGCATTTGAATCCAGTAAAAGTCTGGAATTGAGAGTCAAATGGTGACCACAAAACTGATGTTGGAAATATTTATTATTGGAAAGTTCTATCTGGTTCACGAGTGCCCTTTTCAGGGAAGAAAACTTGTCCTAACTGGCCTGGCCAGGCCTACATGTCACTCGAAACCCACAATCATGAGAGTGCCTCTTAACTGCCTTCTGGGCAGTTAAGGATGGCCAAAAATGTTGGCCTCATCAGTGATGCCCACATCCTGAGTGAATGGGGGAAAAAAGGTTACTTGTATTTGCTCAGCCTCGGGATTGATCAAAGTGTTGCACAACCAACAAAGGCCTTGAAATGCAGCCACCATTGCAGTGCATGGAACATGGTAGACAATCTGTACTAACTTTCTGGGTTATGGGGGAGAAAGCTGGATGTGGGCGCAAATAGTGCTCTCTTGCTTAAGAACTGGCACAGGCACGATGGGCGACATGGCTGTTTTTCTTGTCTTGGTATTTCTTTGTGAACGAAGATTTTAGGAAAGTTGTGCACATCATTTGCAGGTCTTTTGGTGCCTGGTCAGGCTTCTCTGTGGCTGACTCATTCTCCCACAGTGGATATAGGTGAAGGTGCAATTGCTGCTGGAGGCAGTTGGATTATCTTTCCCTCCTTTTCTGTTTCACAGTGGCTCCTTGCTCTTGGGCAGTCAACTATCTTTTATCTGGGCAACGTGACCATCCAACACAGCTGGCTTTGCAGGAAAATAGCTTTAATGCTGGTGATATTAGCTTTATCCAGGATTTTCAGGTTTGTAAAACAGTCCTGACACTGGATTTGGAGTTCGCTGTGGAGACAGACTGATGAAGTACATCGTCAGTAGTAAAAGACCTACGCCATGACTTGGCACAATATAGAAAGTTGGCGAGGACTGTGGCTTTGTCCATTTTGAGTTTGGTCTGCAGTCTGAGGCTGTGGATGCCTCACATTTGTAGATTCACTGTTTTTGGAGCTTTATTGTCTATGGCAGCTTCAATGCAATGATGCTTCCCAAAAACATTCCCAGCTGGTTACCTCAATGACACTGCTTGGTGAATCTGTATTCTTCTGTTGATGTATGCTGATGCAGGACTTTGGACTAAAATTTAATGAAAACTGATGAATTGTACTACCTCAGAAAAACATGTTGTTAAATGTTGCAGGTCTGACTGGGCCAGGAAAAGTACATTTATCAGTGAGAAGGTTACAGATGAGTGTTTCTCGTGTGAGACTTAAGAAACCGGAGGTTGTAAAGATTTTCCATCAATCCAGAAGCACGCACAAATTCCCTCATCAAGGTCTTTGGTCTTTTGTGCTATAAAATTCTGTGATGATCCAATGACATTCCAATGAAGTACTGATTTCTGTGGTGTGCCTGGTGCTGACTTGCAGGTTAATCATTAAGCCCAGTTCTGTCTATCCTGGTGATACAAGTGACTGATCCAACTTTTGTGATGCTTTTGAAGATAATCAGCAAAATACCATTTTGATATGTTTGCCAACTCAAAAATAAGTCAAATAGTCTCTCGGCTCATTGTTTATGGAATATTGCTAGGTCCAAAGTTGCTGCCAGATTTGTCACATAGTAGTAACATGGCTCTATGAAAGTTCACTGATGGAAAATAAACTTTGTTTGGCTCTTCACAAATTCTGTCATACCTGTGGAGCATTTCTAATTTGTTTTGATTTTTAATTCAAATTTCCAGCATCAGCTATTTCTACTAAGAGTTTGGCCTGGCACCTTTTTTAATATTGCATAAAATGTTGCTTATTGAGTAACTGCCTGACTGTTTGCTTTGATATGGATTTTGTGACTTAGACTATCCATTTTTAGTTTCACAACAAATCAGGGCTAGCTTCCAAATCAACAGTCACTTTTTAAACTGAACACTTAGATGTTTGCCAGGAAATCATAATGCTAAGTTTTTAATTGTGAAACTAATTTTGTGACAGATAGTAGAGGTAGGTGTTTGTTATTCAGACATATTTCTGGAAGAGTTTAATGTTACAATAATTAATTCCATTACAAAATATATTTGGGTGATTAAGGTCTTTGCACAGTAGCAATCCTCCTGTCTACAGAAAAATTACAGCCATTGACAGTATAGTACTCACATGCTGTTCTTCTGAAATACTGCAGCCCCAAGTATTATTGTATTTCATCTTACTGACTCACTAAATATGGCGTATATGCTGTAAATTATGAAATGTGTTTCTTTGCTTTAAATAAAATCCTGCTGAACATTCTTATTATTTCTGTACCCCAATGTTATTCTATGCTACTTTGTGTCGTCGTAACAGCTAAACCTTGTGGTGATTTGAGAGTTGATCAATAATTCTGCCTTGGTGAACGAACATTTTGTTAAGAAGAATCCATAATAAGCTGGATCTCCAATATGTGTTTGAGCATACCTTTCAGTTTAAGAGAAACTTGTTAAATGACCAGGTTTAATAGGCTGCAACCAATGGTACAAACTTGGCCAGAATTTCCAAGGCAGCCAAATTAACTACAGCTTAGGAGGATTGTCACTTCATAATTTTTTGCAAGATTATATAATTTAAATGTGTGGGCCCTTACTTTTTTTATATGATCATAGACATGCAGTGAAGTTACTTAAAGGAGCTGATCTGTGCTTGGTTTGCATGGGAGCTTGCAGCTTATTTTGTGGTAGAGAAGCTTGGAGGAGGGCTCCCACCTGAGTCCCAAACTCCAGTGGGTTTGCAGAAGTAACATTCGGGGTTGAGTTTACCTTTTTTTAAGGCAACAAAGATGACTTTGGAAGAGGATTGATATCCCAGTCTGGAATCCCTGACAAGAATCCTGGGCACATTGGATTGATGCCATCAAACTTCAGGCAAATGCTAAACTGTCAGTGATTTGATTTCAGAAAGAGGTTGACCATTTAGGACTGAAGTGAGGAGAAATTTCCGGTTTCAGCAAGCTCTATTAGTCAGATTTTGTAATAAATAACATTATGGTTTAATCAAAATAAATCTTGTTCAAGTTCGATGCAGTAATTGGCTAACTTGCATGTAGTTTTATATGTATGCAAGAAGTATATATGCTTATTTCTCTAAATTTCCTGAACATAGCTGTGCAAGGAAAGAGATAAATTATTGATTTTTTTGTAGATTTTGACCTTTTAAATAAAAACAACTTCTGCCAATAGCATTCTAAAGTGTAAATAAATAAACTGAGATGTTCTAGAGTTAGCAAACCTGTCTATATTAAAATTAAAACAATATATTGTAGGTGCTGGAGTTATGATATAAAAACAAGGTGCTGGAGAAACTTCAGAACTGAGGTCTGAAGAAGAATCATACCAGGCACGAAGCGTTAACTGTTTCTTTCTTCATGGATGCTGCCAGATCTGCTGAGTTTCTCCAGCATTCTGTTTGTTTTCCTTTATCCAACTTGTCATTTCTTTAAGGAAACTATCATGACTTGGATAAATTTAATTTCCCTTTCACAAAGCAATGTTGACTCTGCCAGATCTCATTGATTTTCTATGTATCTAACCATAACAATAATGGATTCCAGCAATTTGCTTATGAGACATGCTGAACTAATTGACTCATTGTTTCTTGTTTTTTGCTTTTCTTGAATAATTATTACATTAGGCCTTTTCTAGTTGAAGGAATTTTGGGAGATTTTAATCATGCAGCTACTTTCTCCAGAGCTGCTGCTTTTAAGACCTGGGGACACAGGTCATCTGGGCCTGGGGGGGAACCTGTCAGACCTTCCGTCTAATAGTTTCCTAATTATTATTTTAGTGATTGACTTAGAGGAGATTTCTAAGGCTTCTATGGTGAAAAGACACAGAATATCTGTTCATTCCTTCTGCTATTTCTTTCTTTTGTTATCTGGATTTATCCTGTTTAATTTTAAACTTTGATTTAGAGTAACTTACTAAAACTGTTTATATCAAACACTGTTTTGTGTAAACTTCTTGATGTTGTGTAAACATCAGCATTGCAAGGAAATCCCTTCCTTGTTTTTGAATCATTATTGCATCAGCATAGCATTTCAACATGTAGAGTAACTATAGTCTCATAGTTAGCTCAGTTGGCTACATGGCTGGCTTGCAATGCAGAGTGATGTCAACAGTACATGTTCAGTTACTGCAATGACTGAGGTTACTGTGAAGGCCCTGCCTTTTCAACCTTGCCTGTCTGAGGCATAGTAATCCTTAGGTTAAACTCACCACAGTTGTCTTTCTCTAGTGAGAGAGCAGCCATAGTATCCTCTGCAATTATGACGACTATACCTTAGTATTTTCCAAAATCAAACTGTTCTGATTCAGTAAATAGACTGTAACTAGATGAACAAAGGAAAACTGACTTGCACAAAATGTAAAGGTAGAACTAGAAAGGGGCTTACTGGAATTAATGTAGGAAAATGCTGAAACAATTAAAATGACAGTCATAAGGAAAATGTGTGTCCTGGGTAAAAAGACAAAACAACTGAAGCTAATAAGAATCAATAAATGAACCAGTGGTGATGAAGCTGTTGTAGCACAGAGGAAGTGTCACTACCTCTGAGCCAGAGGTCATATTCAAGTTCCACCTGCCCCCTCAGTTATTGTAACATGACTGAACATGTTGATTAAAACACCAAGCCAGTAGTGATCTGTGGAAATATACTTTTAGGCAGTGAATGGTAATCTCGAATGCACTACTTTCACCAAACTTTCTGACAATGATAAAACTTGGAACAAAAGGGAATTGGATAAATAATAGGACATAATTTACAGGGTTATAGGGAAAGTGCAGATAAGTGAGACAAATTTGGGTAGTTCTGTCAGAGAGCTGATATGGGGATCATGGGTTGATTTATCTCCTTTGTTTCAACATTCTGTAATAATACAATTCGCTGGGATAATGTGTCGGAACTCGAGCGATACAGTTCACTGGGGTGGTGTGCTGGAAGTCGAGCCCTATTCCCAGAGTTGTCACAAAATTTAAATATTTTGAAGTAAAGAATTTCCAAACTTGTCACATTTTTAGATACAGATTGATGGAAAGTATGGACCAGATCTTTGTACTGAACAAGAATTGTTATTTATTAGAAGTAATTAATCTATTTAGAAGTAAAGAGTTGTAAACTGTCAGTGTATAACACTGCAAATTAAAAGGAATCCCCTTAAACTCTTACGTGTACACGCACAGGCAAACAGATAAGGAAAAACAGTTTATCGGCAGAGAAAACTGGGAGGCAGTTCAGTGGACCCTGTTCATAGGGTGCTGAAGTGCTCCTTTATAATTGTAATGCTGGTCAGAATGTTGCTTTTCAATCGTTTGTCTTAGATCCTTCCACTTGTTTGCAAGAAACACATGCTGGCTGATTAGCTTACTAAAGGTCTCTTACTTAGCAATCTAAAAATTGCAGCTTGTTTACAACCGCTGAAGGAACGGTGAACTGGTTTTCTTAAAGTTTTAAAGTGAGTTTTGACTGCAAAGGGCAGCTGTTGTGCTGATAGAGATCAAAACTCCTCTCCTTACAGGTCGTTCTGCTACAGTGTGACATCTGTATTCCTCTGCACCCTCGCGGTATAGAACATCACGCTGTAGAAGATTGCTAATAGAAAGTCACTATATCCATTCAATAGAAAGTTTGTGTTATCCAAATAACATCTACAATTCGTCAATCATGTTATAGCCAATTCACACTGATGCGTGTTATAGCAGAATGACCTGTACTTTATTCCCACCCCCAAGGTGTTCAATTTCCTGAGAACCAATTATGTGGTTGTTGGCAGGCAGAAGGATTTTGTCATCAATAATTGTTCACTAGTACATAGACCAATCAACTACAAGTTGCCACCTAGCTGTATCTATGCACAGAGCTCCTTGGCTCCAATTTGCCTACAGCCACTTTAATTATTGCTTGCTTAAACAGCAATTTGCACAGTGCTTGCTATGAGTATTGGGTTATTTGTTTCTTTTTCAAGTTCTTTCTCATTTATGTCTGCAATTTTATAAAGCATAAAAGTAAAAAGACATGTCTTCACAATAGTCAAAACTAATCCTTCTGTAATTGAACAGCAAGAGGGCAAATAAGTAAAAACTGAAGGATGAAAATTGGCTTGAAACGGAAGCTGAGCATAAAATAATGGCAGATCACTTACCAAGGGGAAATTCATGAGTAACATGAATTATCTCTAGCATAATGGGTGAATTTGCCATTAATGACATGAAGTCTCAGGCCGAATAAGCACAAAATCAATTAATCCATGAGCATGGATGATATTTAGTGGTTGAGTGATGGTCGTAAACCAACTACTGTAGCAATAATGTGTTACTTTGATTCCTCCCCTGGAATTTGTCGTAACTCCCATAGAGAACTGGAACAAAAAGCAACATTTTGGTTGGAGCTAAGGTACTGAATTTTCTGCTCAGGGCAGGCATTCAGGTGCTGGTATACCTCTGTACCTAGTTAGTGACTTTCTGCCTTAAGACTGTGAAGCAAAGCTCCAAGATGGTGCACCATGGTAGTGTATTTCTTCTTTCAGATGTGTGGCCTCAATTATAAAGTACAGTATCTGTCTATGAAATGGACTTGCATATTTTCCCAGGTTTTGCCTGTACTGTATCTGAACCTGATTAAGGTTTGGGGCAAAATTATTTCGCTTCAAAGCTCTCTCTCCTCCCCCCCCCCCCCCCCCCCCCCGTAGGGGTGGTGGTGGTTGTAAGGAAGCTGCTGCTCAGGAATGTGGCCTTTGTCAGTTGTGTTCTAGGAGCCTAGTGGAGGAGAGAGCTCAAGGTGCTGAGGGTGACTAGATTTCAAACTTGTTGGATATTGGAGGAACAAGCTGAATGACATCACTTCGGGTGTCTTCATTTTGGTCTTTGGTCAGCATCTGCTACACAACCAAAGCCATCTGGGCACTCATGACCATGGTACTTGGCTCCAAAAATACACAAGACTGAGGCAGCTCAGGAGTGCAGTGAGCTTTCAGGTAACCTGACTCCAGTCTATATGGAACTTGACATTGACCCCAGGAAATGAGTCCACCCTCTGGAACCTGTGCACTATGATCTGAAGTGTCTTAAGGAAATTTCCTTTGTGTCCACAAGTAGCACAGAGACACTTTCTATATGGGCTGCTGCAAACTTTCTATTTCCTCACCTTAATCCACTGTCTGGAGATGCCCTGGAATAATGTCCTATTTTCTGGTAGCAGAAATTCCCAGTAGCAGGCTTGCTGGAGAAGTTCTCCTTCACATCTGTGATGTGCCATGGAGTGTGCTCCATGCAGTCATCGTATGCGATAGATATGTAAGTATGTGCTAGGCCATGTGTTTTGTGGCCCAGAGGCAATAATCTTTCTTGTTTGTTTTGAATGTTTTTGTTTGCAGCGCTTGTTGAATTATTAAATGTTTTTACATTTTTCGTCACATTTCAACCCCATGATGCTGATTTCTGGCCAACCTGTATATGGTGGGGTGGAGGCGAGGAGAACAGATTGGAAGATCTTTTGCTCTTGGACCTGGCAGGTCTAGATCAATAGATCCAGGCAGCAGACCATGATGGAGGTCGGAGCACTTGACTGTCTGTCTGTCTTGAGTTTACATGTGCATTAGAGTGACCATGGCGGGGGAGGGGAGAAGTATGTGGAATCACCTGCACAATAGAAGTCTTTGAGTGCCATAGGCCCCCAAGAACTGGCATGCTTCAGCATCCTTGGTAATAATATTTTGATAAGTTTCTGTTGTAGTTTTCCACTATCCTTTTCATTTTTGATTTTGTCTGAGGTTGTTTGATCTGAAATCTTTGTTTAAATGTGCTGTGTATCCCAAGGTTCTGTATTCTGGGCAAGAGATTTTAAGGTATTTAAAAGATGGTGATCGTAACTCTTAAGATTTAAGGTAACTCTGCAAAAGGATAAAGATGGACTAAAAATAAAGGTTCTGGATTGGGGAAAGGCTGATTTTTATATAAGGCAGGATCTGGCCAAAATGAACTGGGGATAGCTGCTTGTAGGAAAATCACAAAAGTCCTAGGAAAATACCAAGTGCCAAAGGAACTTAGGAGAACAAGAAGGTAGTATGAAAAAATACTGGCAGGTAGAACAAAGAAGATCCAAAGATGTATGAGTATATTGGGTCAAGAGAATAACCATGGAGTAGAAACCAAAGTGGTCATCAGTGTGTGGAGCTGGCAGACATTGAGGTTTTGCATCTTATTCACTGTAGTGAAGGATAATGTAGGTGTAGAAATCAGGAAAGGTGACTGTGATACACTGAGAAGGAGGAGGTTATAAAATTGGATAACTGCCCCAGATCCAGAAGAGAGAGAGAATTGCAAGGGCCCTGACCTTTAATTTTTCAAATCCTCTCTGGCCACAGAGAGTTGCCAGAGAACTAGAGGACAGCTAATGTAGTACCATTGTTCAGGGAGGTTTGTAGGGATAAGTCAGGGTACTATAGGCTATTGAATCTAATATCAGTGGTAGAAGTAGGAAAATTTTGTTTTTTAAAAAAAGCTAATGGGTAGAATTAACTTCCTCCTGGAAAGGGCAAGGATAATCAGCATGGCTTTTTCAGGGAGAGATTATATCTTACAGGTTTAATTGAGCTTTTTTAAGGAGGTAATTAGGTATGTAGGTGAGGATAGTGCAGTTAATGTAGTCTACATGGACTCTAATAAGGCTTTTGACAGTGTTACATTGGAAAACTCATCCAGATGGTAAAAATCCTTGGGATCCAGGACAATGTAGCAAATTAGATCCAAAATTGGCTCACTAGCAGAGGGTAATGGTGGAAGGTTGTTTTTGTGAGTAGAAGTCAGTGTCCATTGGCTTGGTGCTGGATTATTTACTGTTTGTAGTGTACAAGAATGATAAAGTAAGAAATCACATGACATCAGGTTATAGTCCAACAGCTTTATTTGAAATCACAAGCTTTCCGAGTATAGTGCCTTCGTCAAATGAAGTGAGAGGGGAGCACACAGAACATAGAATTTATGGACAGAGAGATCAAAAGATCATACAAATTGTGTGAGGGGAGTGTTGATTACTAAGTGTCTGCAGGTGACCAAGGGTGTTAGATGGTGTGAGTAAAAAGCCAATAGTTGAATAAGGATGACCTATAATCCAATTAAATGAGGCAGAGAGATAATTACAAAAAAATAAAAATAAGGAGACAAACCAAGTGAATGGAATAACATGGAACAAAAACAGAAGCTTTTGGAAAACCAGCAGGTCCAGCAGCGTGAAGGAAAAGCAGAGGAAGGATCACTGGATCCGAAACGTTTTCTTCACAGATGCTGTCACACCTGAGCACTCCACCCCCAACCCTAACCAACAACCTCTGCTCCTGATTTACAGCATCCACAGTTCTTTAGGTTTTCATTTGAGTGGAATAACATGTTAGGAATAAGAGTTGCATGCCTAGGGTCTAATCAGAATACTTTGATCAGTAAGTTTGCAAATTACATCAAAATTGGTAAATAGCGGAGGCTGAAAACCTTAGGCTACAGGATGGGCTTGTCAGATTGGTAGAATCATGGCAAATGCAATTTAATTTAGAAAAGAGAGGGGTAGTACACTTTAGAAGGACGAACTAAGCAAGGGAGTACACAGTGAACGGTAAGACTCTCGAAAGTACATCAGATCAACATAAGGTGGTGTGAATGTCCATAGCTCTTTGAAGGTGGCAGGTTAAGGAAGCATATGGAATACGTGACTTCATTAGCTGAGGTTTTGAATCCAAGAGCAGAGAGAGTTTGATGGAGCTATATAAGTTGCACACTCTGTGCAGTTTTGATCGCCACATAATATGGAGGATGTATCACTAGGGACTCTTGTGTAGTGGTAGTGTCGCTATCTCTGAATCAGGAGGCCTGGATTTCAGTTCCTCTGCTTCAGCTGTGAAGAGAGGCAAGGTAGACTAGGATTGTTTGTCTGAGAACAGTGATGGTTGTGGGGGGCCCACTCGAGGTGTACAAAATTGAGTGGTGTAGATAATTAATGGAACTTTGCCTCTACCACGAGTTGTTATTGATATTTGAGTGTTGCTGTTGTACTTTCAAGAAAACTGTATAAACCTGCAAATTTGAAAGTAATTGCAGTTTTTGACACTTATATACTCACCATTAATTCAGTGTGATGCTTGTACCTTTGGTAAAGGTAACTTATATATTTGTCAATATGGTACTCTCTACAGTTAGGACAAAATGGAATTTCTGACTCTAAGCAAGGAAACTTTATTGTGATTCTGAAGGATTGGGGATATATTGTTTAATAGGCTAGATGGCCCATAAATGGGATTTAGTGAGCTGGCTAAAAATCAGGGTTTCAGCAATATGTTTGAATGTATGCTGTTTTCTTTCAGGGTAACATGGAATCTGAAGAAAGGGAAATGGTTGAAGAAGAAGGGTTCATGGGCATTGCACCACTTTTACCGGCATATCATGCTATGGAAAAGATGGAAGAGTTTGTTCACAAGGTGAGTTAACCCAGTTAGGAATGTTTGAATTCTATCACTGAAAAAATTTTGTCGTCTTTGTATTTCATGCTGTTGATCCTCCTTATAAATCTTGACTAAACCCAGTATTCATTCTAAGTTTACTTGACATGGTATTATCACCTCAAAATATTTGTTACGTATTCTTCATAGCAAATTTTACTTTAAACAAAATTAAATCTTAAATTAAATCGGTGGGCGGCACGGTGGCACAGTGGTTAGCACTGCTGCCTCACAGTGCCAGAGACCCGGGTTCAATTCCCGACTCAGGCGACTGACTGTGTGGACTTTGCACATTCTCCCCGTGTCTGCGTGGGTTTCCTCCGGGTGCTCCGATTTCCTCCCACAGTCCAAAGATGTGCGGGTCAGGTGAATTGGCCATGCTAAATTGCCCATAGTGTTAGGTTAATGGGGTAAATGTAGGGGTATGGGTGGGTTGCGCTTTGGCGGGTCGGTGTGGACTTGTTGGGCCGAAGGGCCTGTTTCCACACTGTAAGTAATCTAATCTAATCTACATATCATTTTGCTATATGTTACTAGAGAGATACTCGGGTATAGATGGATGGAAGAGCTTTATGAATTCTTTATTGGTGTGGTATTATTTGATGGGCAAACAGACTGAAGCAGTCAAAGGGATGAAAAAATGCTGGCACCAGTAGAAAAGTATTTACAACACAAAGTCTGTCTTATCCATCCATGCTTCATTTGTGATTAGTCATAATGGCAGTTCACTTTTGTTACTAGAACTTCATTTCTGTTTCATTGGCATTTTATTAAAAGCTGCAGTCTTTTAATGTATAAGCTGTTCTTTAGTCGAATTATTTTATATCTGTTGATTAATTCATATCTGATTGTTGCTCATCATTTTTAAAAAAAATCTGATGTTGATCAATAATTTGTAGAAGTCAGCAGCCAACCTAATGAAAAGATAAACTTTTAGTTTTTAGGCTTGCAGCCAGTTGGTAGTGTTTCAGTTTCTTTCATGCTTGCAACAGTCTCAAGTTAATTGAACAGACACTCCAAAATGAGTCTAATTTTATTTAGTTGCTCTGCAACTTGACTCACTGGTTCTAAGATAAAATAGTCTGCTATTGCTTTCCTATGTGTATTGAAATGCTCCAAAGTAAGTCTTACAGCTGGGTACTATTTATTTAAAACTGTGGGAAGTAACATGGCAAGATCTAAAAGAGCCAATAGCTGAAACAAGTCCACCATTTTAGTGTAATCAGGCCTTTAATAACTGAACTTCCATGTGCTTTATTATTGATTTGTGCAATGTGCAAGTGTTCTTCAATGTTTGGACTTCTTTTGGTATGACAGGTAGATAGACATAACACTATCACAATCACAGGAAGAAATTGATACCTTGATTTCAAGACCAAGGTGAAATAATTCATATCTTTCACAAAGGTTGTAACTGTAGCCTCCTTTTCCCAGGTAATCCAATACAAATAAATAAAGGCAAGTCTCCTTTCACTAGAATAGGAAGTAATTATTGTTGAACTTTATTTTGAATTGTTCAGCTGTGCCAAAACCATGGAATCAAATATAGGTGGTACTTAAATCTATGCACTACTGCATTTCAAATTTCATGCTGTTAAAGTAACACTTGGATGCAAATAATTTTAATTTGACTTGCTACATTATAGGCATGATTTCCAAGAGGTGCTATAATTGATAATAAAATGATCTGTCCTGAAACAAGGTCAAGAGAATATATCACCCATATCGCCTATTATCATAACTAGTAATTCATCGTATAGTAGTACAGAACTTGAATTTTGATCAGACTTTTCATTTTTTGCTCATAACAATTGAAGGGGAAATCAACATGTCTCCTGAATGAAAGGAGTGTGCTGATTGGTTAGCAAGTGGATGCTGGTTGTTAGAGATATTGCAATGGAGAATGCACCAGATAGATATGACTAACTGTTAATTACTTTGTTTATGTTTAAACGAGCCATGTTGACTCTGATCAAACATTGTTTGTAGAAACGAACTATCACCACACTCAAACAGCCTGTGCTTCCAAAATTCTTAATGTTTTGTCCAACATTAGATATAATTCCATGGTTGGATGCATTTGTTGGATAATACAGAGTATGCAAATAATTAATCTCATCATTAATTTAGGATTGTCAGTTGGGTTTGCAATGTGGTGCATTTCTATGTATTTAAATCTGCATATATTAATACCCAGGGCCCTGTTCTTTTTCAGAGAGAAAGAAAATGTATATGTACTGCACTTGTTTCAATTCAAAATAAGTGACAGCTATTTACTGGTTCATTTCTCAGGGGACTTGGAGTCAACTTGCCTGGTTTAAAATTTAAGCAAAGCCTGGTGATTTAACTGTCTGCCACTATTAAGTTGTGCATTTTCCATTGAAATGCCTCAACCATTCAGAATCCACTTGACAACCAATCAGCACTGTTCTCTCAGACATAATAAACGTTGGTTTCCCCTTACAATGGTATTTTTGTGAATCATCCTGAAAAGTGCAAGGTGAAAAGATTTGACAAAATACGTATTCTTCAAAAACGCAAAGTATTGATTTTATGAATCCTCAATCTATACAAGTACAACTTTATATGAGAATGGATACTGGCAAAAAGTAGATTTATTCATGGTCCGGCCCAACTACATATACCTCCTCATCTGTGTGAATGTTTATGAAGAAATGACATGGCAAAGCTTAGTGGTAAACTAGATGATTGGGTAATGTTTAAAAATCAATAAAACACTACCAAAAGAAACAAAATAAACTCTGAGGCAATGTTTGCAAATAATATCAAGACAGCCAGCAGAGCTTCTTAAATATATAAAAAAGAGGAGAGAACATAGATCCCTTACAGAATGAGATTGGAGAAATAATACTGATGAACTAGGAAGTGTTAGGTGTTGAATAAATGCTGTGCATCAATGTTCACAGTAGAAGACACTAATGGAATTCCAAAGTTAATTGAAATATGGATTTCAAATTTGTGCTTATGGGGCTTTTGTTAAATCCTCTTTCTTCTAAATTCCTGCTCCAGTTTACTCGGTCTCTAAACACAGGATAACCTCTCACTCTGGAATCTATTTTAACCATTGCTAGTCCCCTCTCATGCATACATATCTTTGGTCCAATATAGCAATTACATATGCTCACAGTACTCCAGGACTGGTTTCACCAAAGCCAAAGGACAGTTGTAGCTGATAGACCTCAGCACTGAGATTCCTCTTAAGTTGAAATGCTGCTGATTCTGTGGTGTGCATGATTTTGGCTTTTTGCAACTTAATATTGATTGACTGTAATATTTCTAAATGCTTATTAAAATAAGTGAATGTTATGAATCAGTCAAAGCTGATAGCCAACTAATTTTATAGCTCAGGCGAAAATGAGGACCGCAGATGCTGGAGTCAAGAGTGTGGTGCTGGAATTGCACAGCAGGTCAGGCCGCATCCGAGGAGCAGGAGAATCGACGTTTCAGGCGAAAGCCCTTCGTCAGTTGATGAGATGACTGATTTGCAACAGTAATACCAACAGCATGGGTACAGTTCCCATACTGACTGGGGTCATCTCAGCTTCTCCCTTTATTTGAGACTTGGTGACCCTAGTGTTAAACTCGTCACCAATCAATTCCCTCGAATAAGGAAACCTTTGATCCTGGGACTTTGGCAACTTTTAGTTTATATTCACTGATGTGTAAATTCTGTGGTTTATCAGTTCTCTTTTCCTGAACAATTTTATTTTGTTGCTGATCTTCAGTAAGAATGACATAATTGCATATTGAAGGAAGATTAGAAATTGTGGCAAGAACCAGTGCTGTCGACTCTCTAAATCTAAATGGTCTAATATTTGTGCCCTTCGGGTCAAGTGATTCTTCTACCACTATAATTTTTTTCTTGCCATCATTTCCTTCCAGCTGTTTCTGCATTCCCACCAGGTACATTATATTGATAAACTAATGCAGTTAAAGGCTGACAAAGGACCTGGACCTGATCATATACATCCCAGCCTGATAAAAGTATTACACTAAAAGTAATGACCTGTAAATGTTAGATGGGTTAGTGATCATTTTCCAAACTATTATCGACTCTGGAGCAGATTTTACAGGTTGGAAGGTGGAATATATAACCTCACTCTTAAAAAAGGGAGGAAGAGAGAAACAAGAAGTACAGACCCATTAGTCTAACATTAGTATTGAGCAAAATGCTAGAGTGTAATGACAGGAATGTTGAGACTGGGCATCACATGGCAGTTGAGGTACAACATGACTAAATGTGAAGTTATGCACACTTGTGTGGAAAACAGACATGAATAGTAGTATTAAACGATAATATATATATCTTCATACCATCTTTGCTGTGAAGACTCTATTTCATTCACCCACTTCCTCCACCTCTGTCTCCATCTGTTCTGATGATGCCAGTTTCAACAAGGGAGCCTCTGAAATGGCAGCCGCCTTCCTCAACTGAGGATTCTCCAGCAGCATTGCTGACTGGGCGCTGAGCTGGGTCCAACCCATCCCCCGCACTTTGGCCCTCAACCCCTGTCCTTCCATCACACAACAGCGATAGGGTTCCCCTGTCTTTATCTACCATCGCAGCAGTATCTACAGCCAGACGATCAATAGCTGCTATTTCCACCACCTCCAGTGAAATACCACCACCAAACACATGTGCCCCTCCCCTCCCCTCTCTTCCATCCTTCCACAGGGACTGTTCCCTCTGGGGCACTGAGGTCCACTCTTCCTTCTCTTCCAAAAGACCCTCCCCTCAAACAGCCCCACCATCTTCCCCTGCAATAGCAGAAGGTATAATGCCTGTTTACTTCCTCCATCCTCAGTATCCAAGGGCACAAACACACCTTCCAGGTGAAGCAGCGCTTTACCTGCACTTCACACAATCTAGTTTACTGCATTCTTTGCTCACAATGTGGTCACCTCTACATTAGAGAAATGAAACGTAGACAGGGTGACCACTTTGCAGAACACCTACATTCTGTCCACAAAAAAGACCCTGAACTTTCAGTTGCCTGTCTCTTCAACAGTCCACCTTGTTCCCTGGCCAACATCTCTGTCTCAGGCTTGCTCTAGTGTTCCAGTGAAGCTTAGTGCAAGCTGAAAGAACAGCACCTAATTTTTCTGTGTGGGAACTCTACAGCCTTCTGGACTCGATATTAAGTTCAATAAGATTAGGGTTTGAACTCTCCCATGTCCTTACCCCAACTCCCACACACCAGGCCTTGTTATCACATGGTCTGCTATTACTTACAACCCATTGTTAGCCATTAACAATCCCCATCAACAACTATTCACCCTTCTAGCCAGATTGTTGTTCACTCCTTTGTCTGTACAACTGTTCTTCTCTGTGGGCTCTAACCCCCTCTCCACCCTATCTTCTTTATAAACTGGCATTTTCTTAGCTACCATTAGTTCTGAGGAAGGGTCATTGGACCTGAAATGTTTACTCTGATTTCTTTCCACAGATGCTATCAGGCCTGCTGAGCTTTTCCAGCAATTTCTGCTTTTGTTTCTAGGGATCTAGGTGCCTTTGTACACTAGTCAACAAAAGTAGACATGCAGGCGCAGCAAGCAATTAGGAATAAAAAAAGTGATATATCGGCCTTCATTGCAAGAGGATGAGAATTCCGAAGTAGAGGTGTCGTGCAGCACTTGTATAGGACCTTGATGAGGTCGCGCCTGGAGTGTGACATGCAGTTTTGGTCCCCCGAGTTGAAAGAATAGACTTGCCATAGAGTGAGTACAATAAAAGTTCACTAAGATGATGAATGGATTTGGCAGGACTGTCCTATGAGGACAGCTTGGATTGACTAGGCCTGTCTTCTCCAGAGTTTAAAAGGATGAGAGGGGATCTGAGGAAATTTTACACATTGCAAACAGAGTTCAACAGATTAGATGCCGGAAGATTACTTTCCCTGGCAGGGGAGTCGAGAACAATGAGATAAGAGTTTGAATATTTAGGACTGAGAGGAGAAACAATTTCTTCACTCAAAGTGAATCTGTGGAACACTTTTACCACGAAAGGCTGTGGAGGCTATATCACTGAATATATTCAAGAAAGATGAATTTTTAGATTTTAAAGGCATAAAGGTTTATAGGGAGAAAGTGGGAGTCTTGCACGTTGATGCAGGACATGATCGCATTGAAATGTACATTAGGCTTGAAGGGCCATAAGGCCAATTCCTGCTCCGAGTTTCTACGTTTGTGTTCTCTCTCACTCTCTCACACTCTCTCACTCTCTCACACTCTCACCCTCTCATCCTCTCACACTCTCACTCTCTCATACTCGCACACTCTCACTCTCTCATACGCGCTCTCTCTCTCTCTCACGCGCTCTCTCTCTCTCTCACGCGCTCTCTCTCTCTCTCACGCGCTCTCTCTCTCTCTCACGCGCTCTCTCTCTCTCTCACGCGCTCTCTCTCTCTCTCACGCGCTCTCTCTCTCTCTCACGCGCTCTCTCTCTCTCTCACGCGCTCTCTCTCTCTCTCACGCGCTCTCTCTCTCTCTCACGCGCTCTCTCTCTCTCTCACGCGCTCTCTCTCTCTCTCACGCGCTCTCTCTCTCTCTCACGCGCTCTCTCTCTCTCTCACGCGCTCTCTCTCTCTCTCACGCGCTCTCTCTCTCTCTCACGCGCTCTCTCTCTCTCTCACGCGCTCTCTCTCTCTCTCACGCGCTCTCTCTCTCTCTCACGCGCTCTCTCTCTCTCTCACGCGCTCTCTCTCTCTCTCACACGCTCTCTCTCTCTCTCACACGCTCTCTCTCTCTCACACGCTCTCTCTCTCTCTCTGCGCCTACCAGGTAAAGTCTCATTTCCAATGAATGCAGGACTAATAATAGCAGGAAGCCAGGACCGCAGCACCAAGGAAGTCTGAATGTTTTAATTACTGTGCACTTAAGCCAATATGAGGAAGTTCACATATTTCATCTTTTAAGAAATGAACTCCCAAGTTTAGCTACTGTTATTTTGAACTTAAATATGCTTTACGTATTTGTCAAACTTTATTTTTGCAAATGTCTCTGGTCTTTGCAGAAAATTGGCTGATGGTAATTGCTGTTTCTTCAGTTTGTAAAACTTTGTTTCCTGAGTTCATGTGCATTTGTTTAAAATATGACTGTGCAACTTGCAAAAAGTTTGCTAACTTTGGTGATTTGTTTTAAATTTTTAAATTCAGATTTTTAAGCTGATTTAATTAACAAGAATGAAAAATTAACAAGATTTTTTTGATTCATGGAAATAATTTTTAACTTAATGCCTGGATGGCAGCCTGGTGGAGAGGATTAGAACAAAGAAACTTTACAGTCCAGGAACAGGCCCTTTGGCCCTCCAAGCCTGAGCTGATCCAAATCCATTGCCTAAACCTATTTCCCAATTACTATGCTTCTGTATCCCTCTGCTCCCCACCTACTCATGCATCTGTCCAGACTTACCTTAAATTTATCTACCGTGCCTGCCTCTCCTACCTCTACTGGCGACGCGTTCCAGGCACCTACCACCCTCTGTGTAAAGTACTTTCCACGTGTATCCCCCTTAAACTTTTCACCTCTTAACTTGTGACCTCTCGTTATTGAATCTCTCACCCTGGGAGAAAGCTTATCTCTATCCACCGTGTCTATACCCTTCATGATTTTGTAGATCTCAATCAGGTCCCCCCTCAATCTCCTTTTTTCTAATAAAAACAATCCTAACCTACTCAACCTCTCTCCATAGCTAGCACCTTCCATACAAGGCAACATCCTCGTAAACCTTCTCTGCACCCTCTCCAAAGCGTCCACATCCTTTTGGTAATGTGGCGACCAGAACTGTACACAGTATTCTAAATGGGCCGAACCAAAGTCTTTTAACATGAGCTGCCAGCTCTTATACTTAATACCCCGTCCGATGAAGGCAAGCATACCATAAACCTTCTTGACCACTGTATTCATCTGTGCAGCCACCTTCAGGGTACAATGGAGTTGAACTCCCAGATCTCTCTGCTCATCAACTTTTCCCAAGGCTCTTCCATTTACAGTATAGTTCGCTCTAGAATTAGACTTCCCAAAATGCATCACCTCACATTTGCCTGGATTGACCTCCATTTGTCACTTCTCCGCACAACTCTCCAGTCTATCTATATTCTCCTGTATTCTTCCACAGTCCACCAATTTTTGTGTCATCTGCAAACTTGCTGATTGGACCAACAGTGCCCTCTTCCAGATCATGGTCACCTTTCTCCATTTCGAGAAACTCCCTTCAACTACTACTCTCTGTCTCCTGTTGCTCAAGCAGTTCTTTATACGTCATGTGACTTCACTTTCTCCATTAGTTACTATGGGGAACCTTATCAAACACCTCACTAAAGTCCATGTAAATGACTTGTTTGCCTGAGATTTGATTTTGTTTTGTGATCTATTCTACCTGTGTAGTTTAAAAATGACCTTTGTTCTCAAAATTAGAACTTGAATATTAGACTTTGAAATGAGCTGCATTAACATCATAATGTTGTTTACGTAAAATGTTCCTGTTACAGGTATGGGAGGGGCGATGGCGTGTCATCCCCCATGACGTGCTTCCTGATTGGTTGAAGGATAATGACTACCTCCTGCATGGCCACAGGCCACCAATGCCATCTTTTCGTGCCTGTTTAAGAAGCATCTTTAGGATCCACACAGAAACCTTAAACATTTGGACGCATCTCATAGGTAAGCTGAATAGAAGAACAGCTGATTCAGCACTTAGCTACTAGGTATTGGTGTATAAATTAGAAGTGGTAAATATAAGAGTTTCTTGACTAAGTTGGATTTGGTTTGTGTTGTGGTTAATGATTTAATCCAAAATGCTGCTTAAGAAAGAGTTTTAAGGAAGAATATTCTGTGTTGCATCCCTCAGGGTGCGACTTAACTGTTACATCTGCAGTAGTATAAGAAAATGACTCTAAAGATAGGTGTCTCTTCCATATGAATTTAGAGAAAGCTGAGAGGTAAGTCTTGATGCTGGCCATATGGTGCACTGGAAGAGAAGATTATACTCATAGATGTCGCCTGAGGGGAAAGAATTCATATTCATCTTTGGTTATACTACAGTTAAGGGTACAGCACTGTACAGTTTTGAGCATCTCTTTGTAGAAAATATTAAAACCAGAGAGGATTGAGCATAATTATACCAAATGCAGATATTGTAGTTTGAGATATTGCATAATTACTGATGGAGATTCTCGCTTGACATGTCTGTTTCATGAAATGATCGACTACAGCTGAGCTGCATGTTTTTTTCTAGATCTTACTTTATGGACTCCAATTTCTGAGTGTCCATTTCACCAATGAATGGCACTGACCTTACATTGACTGATGTTTCTTTCCACTGCTGGGCTATCTGCCATCTGATTTTTGTTTTTGTCTTATACTTTTCCTGTGTCCTTTCTATATATTTATTTATTGGTACTCCAGAAAACAGCAAGAACTTGTCATATTATTGACTCTGACCCCAGTTAATTTGATCCTTTTGATGGCAGGCTCCTTTGGAGTTTGTTTTGGGGATGTAGCAGTTGTCCATTTGGCTTGCAAGATCCAGCCAATGGAGTTGCCACTGATTTGAGAGCAATCATTGAGGGCTGGGGATCCCTGCCATTGGTTTACTTAAATATTCAGTACTCATACCTTGCCAGAAAATGTCCAATACTCACCTCGAGCAGTGGAGCTGTAAGGTGTTCAGCTGCTACTCTTTGCTTGCATAAGTTTAGATTACTTACAATGTGGAAACAGGCCCTTTGGCCCAACAAGTCCACACCGACCCTCCGAAGAGCAATGCACCCAGACCCATTCCCTACATCTAACACTACGGTCAATTTAGCATGGCCAATTCACCTAACCTGCACATTTTTGGACTGTGGGAGGAAACCGGAGCACCCGGAGGAAACCCACGCAGACACAGGGAGAGTGTGCAAACTCCACACAGACGGGAATTGAACCCAGGTCTCTGGCGCTGTGAGGCAGCAGTGCTAACTACTGTGCCACCCTTTGATGTAAAGGAGACTGATGAGAAATACCTGATACACACACTTTGTGTTTTTAGTCAGTTTGCTGTTTGTCCACACTTGAATTTTCAACTCACAGGCGTGACTGCCATGGCATTAGAAACCCTGGTGCTGATTTACAAAACATGGTACATGTTGGTAATTGTTTATCCAAGATGTGTAAACTATTGATGATGTCAGTGTTAATGGAGCGAGGAGCCTCTGTCCTGGTCCACAAAGTCTTCACACTGATTGTCAATCCAAACTCCTTGCAGGCCAAGGAGAACCAATCTACAAGCTATGGTACCATCAGTAAATAGGACTTCACGGACTTGGACTTTATGCACTTTGGTCTCAGCACATAGTTTTGTCACTTTGAACAGCTTGCTTTCATCTCTGGCATAATGTGTTTTACTGAAAACATACAATAGCAAGTGAAAAATATGCCAAAGAGAGTTGGCATAAGGATACTGCTTTACCCTGCTGCTGATCTAGAGAGTGTCTGATGATGCTGTATTGTAAGTGATGGAAGTGTGTGTGTTCTCATGGAAAGAAGAATTTAAGTGCAGATGGACAGCTCTTTATAGCAGCTAGAAGATTTGTTTTCTGTTATTGAGCTCCAAGGCTTTGAGGCCTATGAAGCCAGTGTAGAGTGGTCAGTGTTGTTCACAGCACTCCTTCTGTAATTGTTAAAGTGAGAATATTGTGTCAACCATCGATCTTTCAGCACTGGAGTCATATTATGTATCCAGTTAGATACATAACATCAGGGGCTGCAGTCTGGTCATAGCAAAATGGATAAAGATCTTACCCATGTGACTTAGCAAAGAGATGCCTCAGTAATTGTTGAAATCACTGAAATGCCCTTTTTTTTTTTCCCAGGGGATAGTATTTGAATCACACATGGCTTTTGGAACAAATCTTTGCTTCCAGCAGAGGTTCAAAAACACATAGTTGTGCTGCAGCAATTCTGGTTTTTCCCTTTTTTTTTCAGATTTGTGGTGGAATGCCATTTTTTTCTAGAACTGTATCACTGATAAGACGGAGAAAGATCTTTATGAGCTCCACTACAGTGAACTTGCTGTTTCTTCAAGTCCTCCATGGGAGGCATGTCTGCAATAGTGGAGATTTTTTTCAGTCTACATTATATAAAGTTTGTGGTTGTGCTCCACATTTTTCTATCTCCTAACTCAGTTCAATGATGATCCTTGCCCTTTAATTGACTTCAAGGGGGCCAATTTAGTTGTTGCATGACTTATCGGTTTTTTAATTCCTCCATATGTCATTCGATTAGATTCCTTACAGTGTGGAAACAGGCCCTTCAGCCCAACAAGTCCACACAGACCCTCCGAAAAGCAACCCACCCGGTCCCATTCCCCTACATTCACCCCTGACTAATGCACCTAACACTACGGGCAATTTAGCATGGCCAGTTCACCTAACCTGCACATCTTTGGACTGTGGGAGGATACCCACGCAGACACGGGGAGAATGTGCAAACTCCACACAAACATTCGCCCAAGGCTGGAATCGAGCCTGGGTACCTGGCGCTGTGAGGCAGCTGTGCTAACTATTGAGCCACCGTGCCACCCCAGTAGCAGATTTCATACTGTTGCAGCGTTTCAACCAATGTTGGTTGTCTGCTGAGTATGGGTAATGGCAGCTCTGGGAGTATTTACTTTTTATTTGTTGTGGACTGACTTGTTGTATGAGAGGTTTCCTCTTGGTCCGTTTCAGTCTAGTAAACCTCCAACCGATCTGTTTTCCTCTTGTGACAAATTAGGCTGGAGGATTGGTAAATATAACTCCAGTGACAGACATTTAAGAGAATATTTCTAAATGCACAGAATAAATGCATTCCAACAAGTAAGGGAAGTTACATGGGCAGGCCCACTATTTGTTGTCAACTGAAAAGGTTAAATTTCAACTTAAAATTGGACTAAGGCAGATGGCAAGTCAGAAGAATTGACAGAATGTAAAACATTTTTTTTTAAATTGAGGAAAATATTAGCACTTGAGAGCAAGCTAGCCATAAATATAAAAAGATAGTAAGAATTTCGAGAAATTTTTATGAAAGGAAAGAGTTAGTGAGCTTTGGTCCTCTAGAAAATGAGTTTAAAGAATTGATTATGGAAAATTGGAGATGGCAGATGAACATACATTTTGCATCAGACTTCACAATAGAAATTACAAATAAATTCAGAAGTAATTATAAATTAGGAAATGGAAGGGTGGGAGGAATTCAGGAGAATCACAACCACCAGAGCAGTGGAACTGAGTGAATTGTCAGTCTGCAGTTCCAACACATGACCATCATAGAGTCTTAAAATAAGTAGCGAGTGAGATGACTGTTGCAATGGTTTCAATCTTCCAAAACTCCCTAAATTTTAAGAAAGACTTATTAAATCAGAAGATAGCAAATGTCACTCCTTTATTCAAAAATGAAGCGAGCTAGCAGGAAACTACAGACCGTTCAGCTTAACATCTGTCAGAGCAAAAATGTTAGAATCTAATATTAAAGAAATTAGATTACTTGTGTAAGTTTAAGGTAATCAGGCATATTCACCATGGTTTTGCAAAATGGAAATCGTAGTTTAACCAGTTTATTTGAGTTCTTTAACATGTTGATGTACTGTACTTGAGTAAAGTACAGCTATTGCAGATGCTGGAAAAACTTGTACTTCAGTATTTGGTATAGTGCCGCATTAATGATTATTGCGGAATATTCAACCTCATAGTATAGAGGACAGTGTATTGGCATGGATGGAAGATTGACTGGCAAACTGGAAGCAGAGAATAAGCACAAATGGATCCTTTTCACGTTAGTAAGACCTAAGGAGTGGGGTGCCACAGGGATTGGTGCTGTGACCTCAACTATTTACAATTTATATAAATGACTTGAATGAAGGGATGGAGTGTGTGGTTGCCAAATTTGCTGATGACACAAATATTTAGATTGGTTGAGGTGCCAAAAGTTGTGGCAAATTGAGTGTAATGTGAGAAAATGTGAAATTGTCCGTTTTGGCAGGAAGAATAAAAAAGTGTTTATTTAAATTATAAAAGCTTGCAGAGCTCTGATCTGGGATTCAGTCACTCGGTCTCGTGACTCGTTTCTTTTACCCCCTCTAATTATTTCATTCTGCATGGAATTGTTAGCAACTACCTATTTTTTCTGAAGTTGCAAGGTTCTTTGTTTACTAGCTTGTCCCGTTTCCAGTTCAGATATTCCTCATCTTTCAACTTGAAATCAAAATTCTGTTCATTCTAGAAATCTGAAATAACAAAAAAAAATGCTGAATATATTCAGAGAGGTCTACTGCACGTGCTGTTTGCTCTTTGTGTCTCTTAAATGTCTTTAATCAATTGAACCACTTCATTTATTATTTGCCTTTAAAGACCTTGCTATAAGTTGTTCTGTTTCCTCTCTTGTGTTATGTTTTCCTCCTCCCTTCATGCTGTTTCTTTATCAATACCATAATTTTTCATTTGTAATTACCTTAAAAATTATGAAAATTCGATGAAATCTGAAGAAAAGTATGCCTGAAATATTTAACTTGTATGTTTTCTGTCCAGACATTGACTGACTGGCATTTTCTGACTTTGTTTCATATTTCCAGAAATTATTTTTTTGCTTTGAATGAACTTGGTTTTACTTCCCCTCTGCATTCAGGTGCTTTGTAAATAAACTTCTTTATGAATTTCTTTTCATCACTTTTCACTGTATATTTTCCTTTTATTTGTCTTTGCTCCTCTTTCTCCCTTTTGAAGGGCTCTGACATACTTGGTTTGTTGAGAGTGACGAGGCTTGCTTAATCCCTGAGCTTTGTTTACAACGATGGTGGAAATTAGAAAGAACTTAGAGACCAAGGTCCATGAACTGAAATTGTGTTGTAGCTGAACCACTGAACCACATTTTATCTAGGCCCCTTGGATACTTTCAGCTCCCTACTCAATTACCGCAATCATCTCATCAGTCTCCTCCAGTTGCTCAGGTTGAGGAATAGTTGCCACCACAGCAATGTATGCCTACCCTGGCACCTATGCAGCTGATGTCTGAAGAATCTTACTGTTGGATGCTTGAGCATGGAACAAGGAAGAAAAAGCTATTCTGAGTGAGGAGTGGTAGATAATGCAGCTGGGAGGATGAGAGAGGGAGACCCCAGTATAAAATGTAAGACATGGTCCCTGACTCTGTTTGACCCTGTTTCCCTATTTGAGCCAGAATCAGAAGATTGAAAGATTCCAGAGTAAAATGGTAAGAGGGCAAATTACTCCGTCTGTGTTAGACACTCCCTAAATATGGGGCACCCTCCATTAGATTAGAAGATAGCAGATGTCTTTCTGATGTAAACCAGCAAAGTTGGACCCTGACTTGGAGGCCATGAGAAACCCTGGTGCTGTGAACAAATTTGCGATCCATGTAATACTGCACTTGCACTATATATGATTTATTATATATAAGAATGCACCTAATTGCACCATTTACTTTTCTTAGAAATCCCTGAAATCTGTTTCCCCTATAATCAGAGCGATGTTATTAGGACTGAAAGTATGAAATTTCGGTTCACAAAAGTTATAATGTACCACAGAACATTAATTGACTAATTAATTTTACAGTGTCCATTTATTCATGCTGCCACTTGTTGTTATTTATTTCTAAGTATTTTTGTTTGTATCAGTTTATTATACATATTGATCTTTTCTTTCTCAGGTTGTCTTTTCTTCCTGGGTCTTGGAATTTTCTACATGTTTAGGCCGAACATATCCTTTGTAGCTCCTGTGCAGGAGAAAGTAGTATTTGGGGCGTTCTTCCTGGGGGCCATACTCTGCCTGTGTTTCTCTTGGTTGTTTCATACGTTCTACTGCCATTCAGAAAATGTTTCACGTGTATTTTCCAAGTAAGTAACCATGTGTAAAAGAACAATATTCAACTGATGACCTAGCATTCAAAATTTTAAGTAGCATTTTATAACTACTATAAAGGGTATTCTGGATATCTTGGAAGAGGTAAGGATTTTTTAAAAATCCATCTTGAATTGAAAGCAGAACTATTGATTATAATTGATTACTAAAGCAAAACATCCATACAGATCTGTGGTCTCATTTACTTCTCCCCTTCCTTTCCTCCATTACCAAGAAAAAAATTGTTTGGAGTATGGACATCATGGAGTTTATATTTAATCAGATCTGGGTTGCAACTGTTGGTTATTGTTGCCTGACCTTTCAATGCAGCTCTCAGTATTAATTTTCACCCTTGAATGTGCAAGTGCGTAAATACAGCATGCAGACTAAAATCCCCTTAATAGGTGTGTGCAAAATTAACAAGAGTTATGGAGATGAGCATCACGAAAACAGCCCCTTTAATCCAATATGTCCATGCCGACCAGATATCCTAACTTAATCTAATCCCATTTTCTCTCACTTATTCCTCTAAAACCTTCTTAATCATATACCCATCCAGATACCTTTTAAATGACACGAAGATTGATGGAGTAGCAGAAAGCATAAGGGGCTGTCTGAGAATACCAGAGGATATAGATAGACTGGAGATTTGGGCGGAGAAGTGGCAGATGGTTTTCAATCCAGAAAAATGTGAGGTGATGCATTTAGGCAAGACTAATTCTAGAGCGAATTATACAATGAACGGCAGAGCCTTGGGAAAAGTTGATGGGCAAAGAAATCTGGGAGTGCAGGTCCATTGTACCCTGAAAGTTGCTGCACAGGTGAATAGAGTGGTCAAGAAGGCATATAGTATGTTTGCTTTCATTGGACAGGGTGTTGAGTATAAGAGCTGGTAAGTCATGTTAAGATTGTACATGACATTGGTTCAGCTGCATTTCGAATACTGTGTACAGTTCTGGTCGCCACATTACCAAAAAGATGTGGACGCTTTGGAGAGGGTGCAGAGAAGGTTAACGAGGATGTTGCCTGATATGGAAGGTGCTAGTTATGAAGAAAGGTTGAGTAGGTTAGGTTTATTTTCATTAGAAAAAAGGAGATTGAGGGGGGAACTTGATTGAGGTTTACAAAATCATGAAGGATATAGACACGGTGCATAGAGACAAGTTTTTTCCCAGGGTGAAGGATTCAATAACAAGAGGTCACGCTTTCAAGGTGAGAGGTGGAAAGTTTAAGGGGGATACACGCGGTAAGTACTTCACACAGAGTGGTGGGTGTCTGGAACGCTTTGCCAGCAGAGGTGGTAGAGGCAGGCACGGTAGGTTCATTTAAGATGTGTCTGGACAGATGTATGAGTAGGTGGGGAGCAGAGGGATACAGATGCTTAGGAATTGACCAACAGGTTTAGACAGTACATTTGGATCGGTTCAGGCTTGGAGGGTCGAAGGGCCTGTTCCTGGGCGGTAAATTTTCTTTGTTCTTAAATGTACCAGCCTCTACCACTTCCGCTGGCAACTCATTCCATACGCATGCCATCCTCACCGTTTAAAAAGTTGCCCCTTGGGTCTCTTTTATATCTTTCCCCTCTCACCTTAAACTTATGGCCTCAAATTCTGGATACCTCCACCCTGGGGAAACTACCTTGTCTATTTACCCCATCTGTGTCCCTCATGATTTTAGAAACCTCTAAGGTGACTCCTCAGCCTCCGACCCTCCAGGGAAAACAGCCCCAGCCTGTTCAGCCTCACCCTATAGCTCAAACCCTCCAACCCTGGCAACATCCTTGTAAATCTTTTCTGAATCCTTTCACGTTTCACACCATCCTCCATATTGGAGAGAGACCAGAATTGCACACAATATTCCAAAAGTGGCCAAACCAATGTCCTGCAAAACCACAGCATGACCTCCAACTCCTACATTCAATGCTCTGACCAATAACATACTAAACACCTTCTTCACTATCCTATCTACCCGCAACACCACTTTCAAGGAACGTTGAATGTGCACTTCAAAGTCTCTTTGTTCAGCAACACTCCCCAAGATCTTACCTTTAAGTGTATAAGTCCTGCCCTGATTTATCTTTCCAAAATGAAGCGCCTCACATTTATCTAAATTAAACTGTATCTGCCACTTAGTCATAGAGATATACAGCATAGAAACAGACCCTTCGGTCCAACTCATCCATGCCGACCAGATCTCCCAACCCAATCGAGTCCCATTTGCCAGCACTTAGCCCATATCCCTCTAAATCCTTCCTTTTCATATACCCATCTAGATGCCTTTTAAATGTTATAATTGTACCAGCCTCCACCACTTCCTTTGGCAGCTCATTCCATACACTCACCACCCCATTGCCCATCTGGTCAAGATCCCGTTGTAGTGTGAGGTAACTTTCTTTGCTGTATACTACACCTCCAATTTTCGTGTCATCTGCAAACTTACTAACTATACCTCCTATATTCAGATCCAATAATGACGAAAAGCACTGGACCCAACTCTGATCATAGGCCTTCAGTCTGAAAAGTAGCCCTCCCCCACCATCCTCTGCCTCCTACCTTCAAGTGAGCTCTATATCCAAATGGCTAGTTCTCCCTGTATTCCTTGTGATCTAATCTTGCTAACCAGTCTACCACGAGGAACCTTGTCAAATGCCTTACTGAAGTCCATATAGATCACATCCACTGCTCTGTCTTCACCAATCCTCTTCGTTATTTCTTTAAAAAACTCCAAGTTAGTGAAACAAGATATTGCTTGTACCAACCCATGTTGACTATCCCTAATCAGTCCTTGGCTTTCAAAATACATGTGAATCCTGTCCCTTAGGATTCCCTCAAACAACTCGTTCACCATTAATGTCAGTCTCTCTGGTCTGTAGTTCCCTGGTTATTTCTGACCACCCTTCTTAAACAATGGCACCATGTTAGCCAACCTCCAGTCTACTGGCACCTCATCTGACTATCGATGATACAAATATTTCAAGGAGCCCAGTAATCACTTCTCCAGCTTCCCACAGAGTTCTAGGGTGCACCTGATCAGGTCCTAGGGATTTATCCTTATTTATGCATTTTCTGACATCCAGCACCACCTTGTCTGTGTAATGTGGACAGTTTTCAAGATGTCACCATCCTATAATTCTTACAGATGACTGAGATCTCCTTACAGATTAGTATCTGAATTTCCCTCACCTATTGGGGGTTCTACAGTACAATCCCAATAAGGTGATCATCCCTTTCATAATTCTCAGTTCCACCCAAATGACTTCCCTGGACATATTCCCAGGAATATTCTCCCTTAAAAAAAAACTGCTCTCCCATAATCTGCCTTCCCTATTAGGCCTCTTAAATTAAACTGCATTTATTTCAATTCATCAGTCCTATGTTGTTCTCTGCTTTGTTCCTGCTTGCCCTGACTGTTTGACTTGCTCCTCTTTCCAAATGTACCAGTCCCCAATTGATCATCTTCCTCCCTGTTTCCCTACTCCCCACCTTACTAGTTTAAATCCTCCTGAGCGGCTCTAGCAAAGCACCCTGCCAGTATATTAGTCCCCTTCCAATTCAGGTGAAATCTGTCCTTATACAGGTCACTTTTATTCTAGAAGAGATTCTAAGATCCAAAATGTGAACCCTTCTTCCCTGCACCAGCTCCTTCGTCACACATTCATCTGCTCTATCCTCCTATTCCTCCCCACACCTGCTCATAGCACGATGAGTAATCCAGATTGAGGTACTTAATGTTCTTTATTTTTTTTCTGGTCTTCACTGGTGCAAAACATTTGAAGGTGAACTTGTAGTCATCATTTATATACTAAACTAAGCTTTATCTCAAGGGCCAGTGTTGTATCATGTGCAGAAATGTTCACAAATGTTTCTGAAGTTTGCTTCTGTTCTTTGAGGGTCAGTTAGCTTGGTTGGCGAGATGGTCTTTGCAATGCAGTGAGATGGCAGTAGCATGGGTTCAATTACCATAATGGCTGAGATCACCGTGAAAACCCCACCTTCTCATCCCCTTCCCTCACCTGAAGCATAGTGACCCTTATGTTAAACTCAAATGAGAGAGCAGCCCGAGAGTCCTCTGGGACTATGATGACTTTACCTTTTATCTGATTCTGTTCTAGTTGTTCTGACTATTTTGTGTTAAAATAATGAGTTTAGCTGTAGACTATATCCAACATCAAAAAGGTTTTCAATTTAATAGATAGGTAGAATTTAGTAGAATCCCTACATTGTAGAAATAGGGCCTTTGGCCCAACAAGTCTACGCTGACCCTCCGAAGAGTATCGCACCCAAACCCATTCCGCATTACTCTGTTTTACCCCTGACTAATGCACCTAACCTACATGCATGGCCAACTCACCTAACCTGCACATCATTGGACTGTGGGAAGAAACCGAAGCACCCGGAGGAAACCCATGCAGATGTGGGGAGAATGTGCAAACTCCACACAGACAATTGCCCGAGCTGGTATCGAACCTGGGATCATGATGCTGTGAGGCAGCAGTGCTAACTGAGCCACCGTGCCATCCAATTTTTAATTGGTTCTTGCTGCCCTTGTTTTGTGGCAGATTTTGCAGGGAAACCCCAAGCTTTGCTAAGACCCAGAAATGTGACTAGTCTTGCCTGTTATTAGAATCTCCTGTTATTAGAATCCTCTCCTCCTCCTCAGTAAAGCAACCTTCAACTTATATGTTGTATACTATTTAACGTTTGGTGAACAAAGGATCTTGCTATGTCACTAAGGTTTTCCAGCTTGTTTAACAAATGGAGTAGGATTCAACGCTTAGTACCGCAACTTGATCTCCCAGCCATTGTAAATGTTGGCTTCTTTGATGGAAATGAACTATCTTTGACGGACTGCTTTATCAGTAATTGTGACTGGTCATTTAGTGAGAGATCATGTGTTTTCACTTTAATACCCACTATTTTTGATTGTGCTTCACAGTACTTTTAGTGTTTATTTGTGCTTGCTTTTCATGTCAATTTATCACCTATAAGAATATTGTATTGCTACAATTAGCCTGATATATGCCATTATCTTGTTTCCTCAGATTGGACTACTCTGGTATAGCACTTCTAATAATGGGCAGTTTTGTACCATGGTTGTATTACTCCTTCTACTGCAATCCCCAACCATGTTTCATTTACTTGCTTGTTGTCTGTGTACTCGGCATCACAGCAATTATAGTGTCCCAGTGGGACTATTTTGCAACACCACAGTACAGAGGTGTACGTGCTGGTAAGTTGATGAGTTTCATCCAACGTTTTACACAACTGTTTGCTGAAGTAACTTTTAGGCTCACTTGTTTTTTATTTGTAATGTTTTTATCGAGCTGCTCATTTTGAAATCAGTTTTCTTGGCTACTTAGCTGTGCTTCAAAATACTGTGCTAAATTTGTTTTAAAGAGCAAGCATTTAGATAGATCATTAAGCTTGTCAGTGCGTGGTATAATTTTGAAATGCTTAACGAAGTGTAATGTATGTAAGCCCTTTCATCCCTGGAGTATGATCGTTTGTTAGTTATGTTACCGGGCTTGTAGTCCAGAGAGATTTGGACTAATGATCCAGAGACACGAGTTCAAATTCCACCACAGTGGCTGTAGAATTGTATTGAATTTAAATTACTTAATTAGATCTGAAATAAAAAGCTAATATTGTTATTGATAACCGTGAAGCTACTGGTTGTTATTGGGTTGTTATTAAAACTCATCTTGTTCAAGAATTTCCTTCAGAAAAGAGAGTTTGTCATCCATCCTTGCTTATATGTAGCTACAAACTCATAGTAATAGAATTGACTTTTAACTGTCTTCTGAAATGATCTGCTAAGCTCAGAATTTGGGGATGAGCAATCAGTGCTGGTTTTACTGGTGACCTCTACATCCCACAAATGAATAAATAAAGAACGTGTGCTTTATCTTGTCGAGTAATCTTTATAACAGTTGCCTATTTTGTGCTGGGTTTTAAGCACCATGCTGCACCTTGTATTTCTGTGGCTTGCATCATTGTAAAATATGCAGGTATACTCAATTTAGGAAAGAAATGTTAGTGCAGTTGACTTTATCACTAACAGCTGCTTTACCTCTGTGTAAGTGAAATGTCCCTGCTGTGTCACTGTCGCATCCTCCTCTCTCCCCCCACCCCAACTGCACAGTTGCTTCAATGTCCAAAAACGCTGGTAGCCTGGAGGTAACAGTGCATTTGATAGTGAGTGTGAGCAGCTGGCGCTGGTCATATTGAATGGTGGAGCAGGCGCAAAAGGGCCAAATGACCTTCTGTTTCTATTTTCTGTTAACTTCAGCTTTGCTAAATACTACTTAGATATATTAATTGTTATGGATCAGATCAAACCCCCTTCAAATATATAAAGGAGATAGCCTAGACCCTAATGTTTTTTCTTTAAAGGCAAATGTATGGTGCTATTCCAGATGTAATTTGATTGATTATGCTGCTATACTCTCAGCAAAACACTTCATTTTTACTCTGTAGAAGAACTAGTCTAACTTTGACTCTATTGGAAAACCTAACAGAATCATAGATTATTTAATTACTAAACAGCAATTGTTCTAATATAGTAAAATTCCATGAAAATCCCTTTGACAATGGCAAAGTCAATAAAATAGATGCATGTGAGACAATGTGTTTGTAATCCAGGAGGAAAGAACATCAAGAGAAAATTCTGGCAGAGAGAGAGAACTCTAGCTTTTAGCTGTAGCCGAGAAAAATGTGTGGCAGCTTCAAACCCCCAAGAACTACTGAAAGCTAAACTAAAACACAAGTCCTATGTGAGCCTGACTGTACCCATTCCAGATTCCTGATGAAGGGCTTTTGCCCGAAATGTCGATTTTCCTGCTCCTCGGATGCTGCCTGACTGCTGTGCTTTTCCAGCACCACTCTAATCTTGACTCTACCCATTCGTTCTGTTTTTATTGTTTCAACTTATAAGAAAACAAACCCAAGGCCTCTCAAGCTGTTTACTTTATTGGCTTCATGTAGACCACTCTGTTCATTTCTCTCAACCTCTCTTCATAAAAGAAAACAAGACAAAATATGCCTCTTAAAGCCATAGTATTGTCACGTAATGCAGATTGGGTAACACTACTGGAATCATTTACAGATATCAAATATTGATGTTGCTTAAGTAACAGTGGTTTGTCATATAGTTTTAATTTGCATTTAAACCATGACTGATTGTGTGTTTTTTCTTTTACAGGAGTATTTGTGGGATTAGGTTTGAGTGGAGTTGTACCTACTCTGCACTTTATGATATCTGAAGGATTTTTCAGGGCTGCTACAATTGGACAAATTGGCTGGCTATTCCTAATGGCAGCATTGTATATCACAGGTGCTGCCTTGTATGCTGCCAGGATTCCAGAGCGTTTCTTCCCTGGGAAGTGTGACATTTGGGTGAATAACTAGCAATTACTTTTTTTGGCTTTCTGTTCAATTTCTTTGATATTTTGGAGAATCTGCTGTTAGAATGTAATGTGTAGGCACTGTACATAAAAAAAAAATTCAAGAAAATATTTTTAAACTGTTTGACATTTTAGTCGCATGCTCCAAGCAATCAAATTAGTCCTTCTGTCGCTCATATTGTGTTTCCGATTCTTTTAAAAGAGCATTACTTACTATCTTTACAGAGTAACCATAAGCTTTTGTGAGTTCTGTGTTAATTCCAACTTGTAATATCATTAGAAGAAAAATGGGAGCTCCTCACTTTTTATCAGGTTTATAATTGAAAAAAAAAACAGTAAGCTAGTATTGTCAATTATAGCAGTAACAAAGATATCTCGATTCTTGTAACATATATGTTCATATAAAAATTCAGACGCTCTCTCTTTGTAGACATTTGGAAAGTAACATACCAGTAGATGTGTTGCTGATTGCTAACTGTGGGTTAGGTGCATTAGTCAGGCAAAATGCAGGCTTTCAGAAATTTAACAGGGATGGGGTAGGGTGATGGGTCTGGGTGAAGTGCTATTCGGAGGATTGGTGTGAACCTTTTGGGCCGACTGGCCTGTTTTCACACTATGGGGATTCTATATAATAAAATCAGTGCACTGCATGATCAGCTAGATATTTATATATGGTTTATATTCTTTAAACTAGGTTGTTTACTCTGCTTTTTATTTCCACAGTTCCATTCCCATCAGTTGTTCCATGTTCTGGTTGTAGCTGGCGCATTTGTCCATTTTCATGGTGTCTCGAACCTTCAGGAATTTCGACATGGTGTTGGTGGTGGATGTGCTGAAAATGGCTTGCTATGAGACTGATCTTTAATTAGATGTGCAGAGAAACTATAATCAATGGAACTGGTGATAGAAATACTGAAGACTGTTCTGATAATTCTTACACAGTTGTAATTTGGGTCCGTCAGTCCAATATTGCGTGTTTCACAACTAGTGATCAGTTTTCTCATCTGTTTTGGATGATGCTATCTACACCTGGAAACGAATGGTAATCAGATGACCTGGGAACCAACTGGAAGAGTGCATAACTAGTTTGGGCTTCATTGGAAATACAGGACTACAACTGCATCAGAATGGTGTTTTCCACAACCACCATGGGTAGCCAAAGGAAGTAACCCTTGTAGTAGAGATGGACAAAGCCACTATGCTTGAAGTCAGCAAATGAAGGGTTATCCATGCAATTGTCTAACTAGTTGTAAAATCCCAATTAAAATATGTAAATTATAAATTATAATCTAGTATGTAATTTACATAAGTGCTGAATCTGAAGCAAAGTTCTGCTTTTATTGAATACCATATTTATTTCTATGAAAAAATATAAAATGGAAGAAAATTTTGAAGGAATTAGTACTTCTGGCAGGGTCTGCTGCTTATAACAATAAGGTCCTTGTAAATAAGATTTCTAACTTTCAGTTAATTAGAAAATTTATATTATGAAAAGACTTTTGTACAGAGAGCATTTGCAAGAGTACCACACACTGTTAACTTACATTGCACAAATATTAGTAGACATCACTTCAGGTAGTAGAAAGATGCTAGTATACGAAGCAATGCAAAAAGCCTTCCTTGCGATGGCTTTCCCACTAAGTGTGCTGTGAGGCCTGGTAATTTTATTTTTTATTATGCCGTATGCTATGCTAATAGACAGCAATGATCGGTGAAATCAACTTGAAGCAGGAGTGCAGATTTCTACTGATTGTGCACCCAGTTCAGCTTGTAAGGAATTACATGCCTTTATATGTATGCATATGTTGTATAGACATATTCATTCATATACAAAAATTTAATTTTGATTGTTGTGATGTCCTTTGCATGGGTTGGGGGTAGGACTTGTCACTACATTTTGTTGGTTGGTTTGTTAGTCGTTGACGTAAAGTGATTCAACTGGATCAATGCAGTTTGCTTTCGGTTCAGTTAAAATTCAAAATCATCAGCTTTAAAACATTTTTAGCTTATTTTGTCCCCGTGGATATTCCAGCAAATCTAAATTACTGAAATAAGCAGGTCTTTTATGGTTTCCATTATTATTGTAGGTGCAAAATTGATTCCTTCCTCATTTCTGACTATAGTAGTAGTAAAGAAACTGAACATCGCAGTTTCTATTTGAGATTCATGTTTTGAAATAATAAATCTACCCACTATAAATCATTTAACTTATTTATTGCACTCCTATTGCATTCAAACATGATAGCTTCTGTTATCTACACAGCTGTAATGACAGCTACTGTTTTATGGTTGGATATTTTCAGTAGAAATAATGAAATTTTTAATTCTGACAAAGGATAGTCAAATTACTCAATATTGATTAGTGCTTGCTTTGGCACTGGGCTACCATGGATATTTTTTTCATTCTCCCACACTCTTCCCCTTTTCCTGAATTGTTAAAGTTGATTTCGTGTTTAGATTGGTTCAAGTTGGACAGTTGATTCAAGTGCTTAGCATACAGGAAGAAAGATGCACCTTGATTCAGTCGGCTGAGCGTGACTATTGGCTGCAGTTATGAAGAAGCCTGAAATGCTAATGTGAAAGTAATGCATTATTGGCAAGGAGAGAAAAAGTGCAGTAAAGAACTGAAGTCTCCGCTCATGAGCTCCAGCAATCGAAAGTATTTTCAGCTCTGAGCCAAGGTGTGCTTGACTCACCAGGTGTTGGGTTCATGAACCTAAAATAAGAAGCTATAGTGCTCTTTAAAGGAAATTTATTTTGGTTATTCTTACCTTTAATATTGCTTGATCTTATTGTTTCCTTCTCCATTCTATTTGTCAAAAGACCAGTATGTCATTCTGTTAGGCAGCTAGAATGAGTGCTGATAATAGTATCAAACGAAGAAAGTGCTCCTAGAGGGTGCAAAGTTTGTACCGGTTTCTTTGACAAGAGCAGATATGACATTAAATTAAACATTAAATGTAATGGGTCAATTTTTTATGTTTTACATCATATGTTTGTAGTTGGATCAAAAAATAATTTGCAGGATAAGTAAAAATGTTCATGATATGTTCAAGCGTCAAGAGCCTACATACCAAAATGAGAAACTGACTAAAAGCAAAATTTTATTTGTTTATTGAGTATTAAATGCACAATAATTGCTGCTTAGCTCAAATAAGATTTCCTAAGAGTTTGTCCAATGCCTTATTTGAATCAATTATTTTGCTTGCTGTGGGAATGTTTTATAGTCAAGAACATTTCATTTTCAAATACAATGAGGCCTTGTTTATTTTATTTTCCAATGCTTTACTTCGTGTCTCTAGATTATATATTGGCTGAGGGTGCATAATTGTATTTTTACTTGATGTAACATTCAATTCATCTAATAAAAAAATTATAATTTTTGGTTTGGTTTTGTATCATTTTGACATAACTACCGATATATCTGATTATTGAATTGACTTTATTGGCAGAGTTCTTCTCTTTCTCCTCCCTCTTCCAAGTCTGATTTGAGTATACGGCTACAAACTGAAGCAAGAAATTACTTCTCAGGTCCCCATTTTGCAGTAAGGCGTGGAGTGAGTAGTGGCATTGGATTGGATACAAATAGAAAGTGGTGCTAAATAGATTGACATTTCTCAAAAGTTAATAAATCCAGATGGGATTCATTTTAGGTTGCAGAAGGCATCTAGATAGATCAGAAGCTGTGACCACCATTGTTTTATCTCTCTTTTAATGGGGAGTAGTGCCATTGGACTTGAAGGATTACAAATGTTTACATATCTGTTCATAAAAAGGGAGAAGACTAAACCTTATACTTTCAGTTTGACATCAGTGGTGGAAAATCATAAAGCTGCAACATTAATCCAGAGGTGGTCTCACCAAAGCCCTGTATGATTGTAGCATGAATTTATTCTTGTACCCCAATTCTCTTGCAATAAAGATGAACAAGTATTTTGCCTTCCTCATTGCTTGCTATACTTACATACTTGATATTCCTTGTACAAATATATCCATACCCCTCTGTATCAACATTTTGTAAATCAACATTTACAAAACATCATGCTTCTTGAACCTTACTAGCAAAGAGAATAATCTCAGTTTCCATGTTATTTTCCCCATCTGCTACCATGTTGTCCATTAAGTTAACATGGATGTTTATGTTTGCAGTCTGTGTTCTCACAGCTTGAATTTCCACTGCAGTACCTTGTGTGCCATATGATTCAATGAAGCTACATTGTGATTCTGGATTTTTATTCTCTTCATTGTCTTAAGCCAAGTGCTGACAAAGTGGTGCTCAATTATTGTCTTGTTAACTGTATCCCCTTTTTAATAGTATTGCGAGTTCCTGCAGGGAGAATTGCTGTCAAATGACAATGAGATGTGTTGCTTCAGTAATAAATTATTCTATAGATCACTCCAGACCCTACCATTCAAAAGCATCTGTGTGAAGTGCATGGTTGTTAATATCGACCAAAAGATAACTGGCCACTTGCATTAACATTAATTTCAAAATTGCCAGTTACAGCTTGTAAAATGGCCCAGTTATTTTGGGCAGAAGCAGTTTTTAACTAATCTTGAAATATTTAAGACGTTGGATTTCATTTCAGATATTCGAGAAGCAAAGTGAGGAATGTCGATTCTAACACTGAAAAGTTTGTGCAGGGAATTCACCTGCTATAGACCATGAGTTGCCGGATTAGCATTAAAAATCTAATGAGTCTGACTGGTTTTTCCTTCACCGGGTTGACTCCATTTAATCCCATCAAACATCAGAAAGAAACAGAACAAAATTGCACACTGCCATTGTGGCATGGGCATTCTATCAGGATTCAATAACGTCAAAATAAATGCAGTTGACCCTATATGGTTCTCCTCATTAACATCTGGGGACTGGAATCAAAGTTGGGAGAACTGTCTTAGAGGAGTCAACCAGTTGTTTGTCATAACGGCTATGGTTTTCTAAATAAAATTAACAGGGCACACTCGCAGAGGAGTGCACAGTAAGGTGGAAGTGATTCTAGATGTCCTCAATATTGACACTTGAGCCGTGAGGTTGCATGATGTTAGGCTAAACAGGAGGAAGAAAATCCCTTGCTGGTTAGCACTGATTGTTTTCACCTAGTTATATTTGATGTTAAACCTCAGGGCAGCACGGTGGCTCAGTGGTTAGCTCTGCTGCCTCACAGCACCAGGGTCCCAGGTTCGATTCCAGCCTCAGGTGACTGTGTGGAGTTTGCACATTCTCCCTGGGTCTGCGTGGGTTTCTTCTGAGTGCTCTGGTTTCCTCCTACAGTCCAAAGATGTGCAGCTCAGGTGAATTGGCCATGCTAAATTGCCTATGGTGTTAGGTTAATTAGTGAGAGGGAAATGGGACTGGATGGTTTACTCTTTGGAGGGTTGGTGTGGACTTGTTGGGCTGAAGGTCCTGTTTCCATACTGTAGAGAATCTAAAGAATCTAATCTTGTGAGAGTAGCCAGGGCACAAAATACCAGCCTTGCCAGCAAATGCTATGTCTCAGTAATTATTTTTAGAAAGCACAGATTTCAAGAGCATGTTTAAACATATTTTTAAATTATGGGATCTTACACCATAGAAAGAGGCTGTTATGCCCATGCATGTCCATACTGGTCATTTGCAAAAGCTATCCAACTTGTATCACTCCTCTGTTCTTACCCTATCGTTCTTTTAGAACATGAGAACCAGGTGCAGGAGTACGCCATCTGGCTCTTCAAGGCTGCTCCACCATTCAATAAGATTATGGCTAATCTTTCATGGCCTCAGCTCTACTTAGCTGCCCTCTCACCAAAACCCTTCATTCCCTCGCTGTTCAAAACATTCTTGCCTTTGAGAACATTCAATGAGGAAGTCTCAACTATTTCACTCGCAGGGAATTCCACAGATCTACAATCCTCTGAGTGAAGAAGTTCCTCCTCCAGTCTTAAATCTGCTCCCCCTAATTTTGAGGATATGCCCTCTTATTTAGTTTTACATCCTCCCTGCTTCTATCTTATCTATCTTTATATCTTTCTATAAGCTCCCTCTCATTCTTCTAAATTCCAATGATTATAATCCCAGTCTACTCAGTCTATCAACTTTGGAATCAACCTAATGAATCTCCATACCCAGTATCAGAACAAGTGAACTTTCTGTGGACTGTCTCCAATGCCAAAACTCTTTTCTTAGATTAGAGACTCAAAACTATTCACAGTTTAATTCCATAATATGTCTACATGAGTTCCTCAGAGAACTTTTATTTAACTAATGTTTCTAAACAACCTGTTCGGAGATGTTACCCTCCACTTGAATCCAGACCTCCATGACCGGGGGTAGGGTCATCACCACTGTGCAACAAAGAGGGCCCCATGAGTTCTTCAGGGTAGTAACCTAGGCCCATACATCTTCAGCTGCTTCATCAATGACCTTCCCTCCATCATAGAGTCAGAAGTGGGATATTTGTGCTGATGATTGCACAGTGTTCAGCATCATTCACGACTCAGACACAGAGTCCATGCTCAATTACAACAAATCTGGACAATAGCCAGGTTTGGGCTGATAAGTGGCAAGTAACATTTGTGCCACACAAATGCTAGGCAAAGATCATCTCCAATAAGAGACAATCTAACTACTGCCTCTTGGCATTCATTTAATCCCCCATTATAACAACTGGAGGGGGGGGGGTTACTATTGACCAGAAACTCAACTGGACTCACCACAAACATAATGGCAACAAAAGAAGGTCAGAGGCTAGGAATACTGTGACAAGTAACTTGCCGCCTGTCCACTTTCTATAAACCAAAAGTCAGGAGTGTGATGGAATACTCCCCACTTACCTGGACGAGTGAAATTCCAACAACATTCAAGAAGTTTGGGACCACCAGGACAAAGCTGCCCACTTAATTGACACATTGATAAGCATCCACTCCCTCCACCATTGATGCTCAAGTGTATGTGATTGCTACTATTTACAAGTGGACTGCAGAAATTCACCAAAGATCCTTGAACAGCTCCTTCCAAACTGACAACCACTTCCATTTAGAAGTACAAAGGCAGCAGATACATGGGAACATCACCACCTACTAGATCTCCTCTAAGCCACGAACCATCCTGACCTAGACATATATCATCGTTCCTTTGCCTTGTGCAATTGACTAATATTCAGCTCCTCTGTCCTTCCAAAGTGTATGACCTCACATTTTCCCTTTTATTCTCATTCCAAATATTTGTCCACCTACTTAACTAGTCTATACCCCTCAGCTAACTCTTTGCGTAACCCTCACCATTTGCCATCCCCACATTATTTTGTATCATCGACAAACCCAGCTACAGACCATTTACTTTCCTCTTTCAAGTCACTGATGTATATTATAAATAATTGTGGCTCCTGCTCCAATCCCTGTGGCACACTACTAGTTACTGGTTGCCATCCTGAAAACGACCCCTTATCCCAACTCTGTATTCCAAAAGTTAGCCAATTCTCTATCCATGCCAATATACTACCTCCAACACCATTATTAAGTAGCTTTATGCGTGATACTTTATGAAACACCTGAAAATCCAGTTTTATTACATCCACTGCTTCCTCTTTCACTATCCTGCTTTACTACCACCTTAAAGAATTTGAATAACTTGGTCAGGCATGACTTCTTCTTCATGAAGCCATGCTGACTCTGCTTGATTATATTATGTTTTTCTAAATGCTGTGATATTGCATTCTTTATAATAGGCTCTATCATTTTCCCACTAACAGATGGTAAGTTAACTGATCTATAACGACCAATTCTTTTTTTGGTAGTTCCCTTTTTAAACATAGATGTTACATTGGCTATTTTCCAATCCTTTGAGATTTACCAGAATCTAAGGACTTGTTGGTCTTTAGCCTCACTAGTTTTTCTAGCATATTTTCTCCACTGACAGTTATTGTATCTATTTCCCTTCTTCCTTTCGCCAGTTGATTGTTAGTAATTTTGGGAACGCCATTATTGTCTTCTTCTATGAAGACTGATGCAAAATACTTTTTTCATCTCCACTGCCATTTTGTGGTTCCCCCATCATTATTTCCCCAGCTTAATTCTCTAAGGGGCCTTTTTATCTATAGCCTCCCCCTAAGATATCAATCTTGCTTCTTCCTGAAATGTATTTCAAATTTTGGTTTTATCAACTACAGTATGCTAAAATCTTGTTCATCAGTCTGACAGAGATCAGAAGAAAATAGTGATGTCCCAAGCTGTCTATAAAACAGAGCAGCACGTTATATTGTGATGGTGGAGATAGAGAGCCAAACCTCAGTTCATAGGTTGAGATTATAGGGTTGTATAACTTGATATTGTAACAATACATGAGCAGTGATGCAGTGAAATAGCAACACATGCCTTCTTCGTGACCAGCTGTTTGTATCTATTTGTTGATTGTTCAATGAAAGAATGGGTCAGGTATAATTAGCATGTTAACTGGCAGCCAATAAAGAGCCACAAATGGTGCACTGACATCTTTCACCAAAGGGCAAATACAGATGGTTCGATAATAAGATAATACCTACAGCCTTTGTCAGATAACTTTGTACAAGATCGGAGCTCCCTATATTACAACCAATATATTACATGGCTTGAGGATTGTTTAACACACAGAAGGCAGAGTTGGGATTAATGGGTCTTTTTCAGATTGAAAAGCTGTCACTAGTTTTTTTTGGTAGGAAGAATTAAATGGCAAACTATTATTTAAAAGGTACGACACAAGGGCATTTGAATGCTCTTGTGCATGAAATGAAACAAAATATTTACCTGCAGGTTCAACAAGTAATTGAGAAGGCAAATGGAATTTTAGCCTTTATTTTCAGATGCATGGGAACATCACCACCTGCTAGATCTCCTCCAAGCCACGAACCATCCTGACAGGGAAAGTCATTTTACAACTGTGCAGGATATTGTTGAGGCTGCAACTGAAGCACTGAGTACAATTTTGATCCCCATATTTAAGGGCTGGATGTAGTGGCATTGGAGGCAATAGTTAAACAGATTAGGCCTTTATTCCTCAGAGCTTCAAAAAATAAAGGGAGATCTTATTGAAACAAACCAGATTCTGAGGGCCTTGATAGGGTTACATTGAGATGATGTTTCCAGTAGTGGGAGAATCTCAAACTAAGAGACATAGTTACAAAGTAAAGGGACACTTATTTAAAACAGAAATGTGGAGAAATTTATTTTCTCAGAGAGTAATGAATGTCTAAAGTTCTCTTGTGGAAGCTAGCTAACTGCAAGTATATAAAGAGAAGCTAGATAAAACATAAAATATTGGGAGCTGAAGTGAAAAGAGTTGAGGCCTATACATTTCAGCCATGATCTCATAGCATGACAGGATTGAAGGGCTGAAGGGCTGAATGCCTATTCCTTCTCCCATTCTTTATGTTCTTAGATATGCTTAAGCCTGCAACAAGTTGTTTTAGAAATTGACCTTTAAAAAAGGTTTCACGTTTGCCAAGTTTCAGAGCTCTAAGAATATCACCTCATAGGAAATAGAGGAAATCTGCATTTCTTCAGATATGTCCCAACTCAAACCATAAGAAACTCTACTGTGGAGAGTTGGAAGTGATTGTAACTGTTAGTTTTGTGTTAAAACTTGTTACTGTTTCATAGGAGCAACTTATCACATTGTATTATAAACTATATCAGTGCAGTCAGGTCAGGCAGCCTTTATGGAGTAAGCAACAAACTCTGACTTTTCAAGATTACATACTTGGGAGGTTAACTCCACTTCTCTTTTCACAGGTACTATCAGATCTGTTGAGTACTGTACTTCCTGTATTTTCTGTTTCTCTTCAGACTTCCAGCACTCAAAGTATTTTGGTTTGAATTATATTAATTACATTTGAGCAAATAATCAAAAGTGCAATGAATACTGGAAACAGAATTGTAAGACCAACAGCGGTACATCGCTCATTGTACTTTATATGTCAACAACCAAAGCTAATGATGTGGAGGCACAAATTTGCTAGGAAATAATAGAGATGCAAGAATTATAATGTATTTGTAATGGAGATTTTATCGAAATGGAGACTGGAAAAGCAGTTGTGTAAAAGGCAAAGAGAGGGAAGTGTTTCAGCAGTGTTGAGGAAAGATTTCTATGGTGACATGTTGCCAGTCCAACAAGAAAAGTTCTGTGGAATCAGGTGTGTTAAGTAACAGAATATTTAGGGGATAGTTATGCTTGTATTGTAATGTGGAAATAATATTCATAATGTTGGCTGTGGTAAAGGACAATGAACAATCCAGAGTAAGAATAACTAAATTAAAGAAAGCCAACTTCCATGAAATAAGACTCAATTTGTCCTCAATAAATCGGAATCCAAAGTTGGCAGGAAATATAAGAACTGAAGAATAGACTTCTTTTAAAGAGGAGATGATTTGAGCACAGTCAACATACATTCCCATCGAGTTAAGAAGTAAGGCAAACAAATCTAGAGCTCCTGGGGTAACAGGATAGATGGAAATTAAAATGAAGAAGGAAAAGAAGTGGATTAATGAGAACAAGGCTGCATATGAAAGGGTTGGAGAAAGAATTAACACTGTAATATCTTCCACCCGACCCCTTCTCTAACCAAAAATGAAGGGACTGTCGTGTGTTGCTAAGGTAAGGTGTTTCAATTTATATTTCTTGTGTATCGTGTGATGGATTAAAAGTTTACTATTAGTTGGTTAGTTGAATAAGACCATAGAGAAGTACTAGAAATTATTTAACTCATAAATCTGCATAAAGATGGCTGGACAGGTGATGTGCTATAAGCTGTATGACGTGGGAGCTGGCTGATCCCATTGTGAACGACAGTGATCACATCTGCAGCAAATGTTGGTTGCTGGAAGAACTCCGGATCAGAATTGATGATCTAGAATCTGAACTTCAAACACTGCGGCACATCCGGGAGGGGGAGAGTTACCTGAACGCTTTGTTTCAGGAGGCAGTCATACCTGGTAGATTAAGTAATTCAAACTCAGTTAATGATCAGGGACAATAGGGTGTGACTGTAAGTGAGGCACGTAGGGGGATTCTGAGTTCAGGAGTGCAGGAGCCTCAGCCCTTGACCTTGTCCAACAGGTATGAGATTTTTGGTCCCTGGACCAATGAGGGTCAGGGCTGTGGACGGGATGAGTCAGCCATTCAAAAGGGGAGAACGAAAAGACAAATAGTTGTTATAGGGGATTCTATAATTAGGGGGACAGATAGTATCCTGTGTGAGCTGGATTGGGAGTCCCTCATGGTGTGCTGCCTGCCCGGTGCCAAGTTGCAGGACATCTCTAAGTGGTTTGAAAGGATATTGGAGCGGGAGGGGGAGGATCCAGTTGTTGTGGCCCATGTTAGCACTAATAACATAGTCAAGGCTAGGAAGGAGGACCTGTTTGGGGTTTATCAAGCACTAGGAAGGAAATTGAAGAACAGGTCCTCAAGGGTCTTTCTGGATTACTGCCTGAGCCATGTGCTAATTGGCATAGGGATAAGAAAGTTAGGGAAGTAAACACATGGCTAAGAGATTGGTGTGGGAAAGAGGGATTCCATTTCACGGGATATTGGCGTCAGTTTTGGAACCGGAAGGATCTGTACCGATGGGACAGTCTCCACCTGAACCAATCTGGAACCAGTGTTCTGGTGAAAAGATAAATAGGGTGGTCACTAGGATTTACACTAGTGAGTCAAGGGGAAGGGAAAGGGAAAGCAACTGGGAGTATGGAGTCAAGTAGAAAGATAAGCAGCAGGTTAGCATGTGTGCAGGATTTAAGTTCAAAGCAGGCTCGGAATGAAGCAACAAGGAATGATAACTTAAGACATATGACTAGAAATGTTGGAAATCATGAGGATAAGACAATTAGTATTTTGAGATTACATTCCCTACAGTGTGGAAACAGGCCCTTCAGCCCAATCAGTCCACACTGGCCCTCTGAAGAGTAACCCACCCAGACCCATTTCCCTCTGACTAATGCACCTAACACTATAGGCAATTTAACATGGCCAATTCACCTGACCTGCACATCTTTGGACTGTGGGAGGAAACAGGAGCACCCGGAGGAAACCTATGCAGACACAGGGAGAATGTGCAAACCCCACATAGACAGCCACCCGAGGCTGGAATCAAACCTGGGATCCTGATGCTCTGAGGCAGCATTGCTAACCACTGAGTCACTGTGCTGCCCTTAGGCATTTTGTCTAAATGCTTGTAGTATTAGTAACAAAGCAGATGAATTAACGGCACAAATCATCATGAACGATTATGATATGGTAGGCATCACAGAGACGTGGTTGCAGGGGGTTCAGGACTGGCAGTTAAACATCCAAGGATTTATATCTTATCGAAAAGGCAGGGAGATGGGCAGAGGGGTCGGGGTTCCCTTGTTAGTTAAGAATGAGATTAAATCTATGGCTCTGAATGACATAGGGTCAGATGATGTGAAGTCTGTGTGGATGGACTTGAGGAACCTCAAAGGCCAAAATACCATAATGGGAGTTATGTACAGACCTCCCAGCAGTGGTCAAGACCAGGGGTGCAAGATGTACTGGGAAAAAGATAGGGCATGTCAGAAAGGCAAGGTCATGATGATCATGGGGGACCTCAATATGCAAATGGACTGGTTGAATAATGTTACTGTTGGATCCAAAGAAAGGGAATTGATGGAATGCTTACAGGACGGCTTTTTGGAACAGCTTGTGATGGAGCCCACAAGGGAGTGGGCTATTCTGGACTTGGTGCAATATAATGAGTCAGACTTTATAAAAGATCTTAAAGTAAGGGAACACTTAAGAGGCAGCAATTATAATATGGTAGAATTCAGTCTGCAGTATGAAAGCGAGAAGGCAAAATTGGATGCAATGGTGTTACAGTTAAATAAAGGTAATTATAGGGGAATGAGAGACGAACTGATGAAAATCGACTGGAAGCAGAGCATAGTGGGGAAGATAGTAGAGTGACAATGGCAGATGTTTCTGGGTGTAATTGAGGACACAGTACAGAGGTTCATCCAAAAGAAAAGAAAGATTATCCAGGGAGGGTTTAGACAGCAATGGCTGACAAAGGAAGTCAGGGAATGTATCAAAGAAAAAGAGAAAGCCTATAAAGTGGCCAAGAGCACTGGGAAATCAGAAGATTGGGAAGACTACAAAAACAAACAGAGGATAATGAAGAGAGAATTAAGGAAGGAGAGGATTAAATATGAAGGTAAGCTTACCAGTAATATTAGAAATGATAGTAAAAGTTTCTTTCAATACATAAGAAACAAACAAGAGGTAAAAGTAGAAATTGGGCCACTCCAAATTGATGCTGGAAGGCTAGTGCTGGGAGATAAGGAAATAGGTGAAGAACTTAATAAGTACTTTGTGCCAGTCTTCACAGTGGAAGACATGAGTAATATCCCAACAATTAAGGAGTGTTAGGGGGCAGAGTTAAGTATGGTAGCCATTACAAAAGAGTAAGTGCCAGAAAAGCTAAAAGGTCTAAAAATTGCTAAATCTCCTGGCCCAGATGGGCTACATCCTAGAGTTCTGAGAGAGGTGGCTGAGGAAGTAGCAGAGGCACTGACTGTGATCTTTCAAAAAATCACTGGAGTCAGGGAAAGTCCCAAATGATTGGAAAAACACTATTGTAACCCCCTTGTTCAAGAAAGGATCAGGAGAAAGATGGAAAGTTATAGGCCAATTAGCCTAACCTTGGTTGTAGGTAAAATTCTAGAATCCATCATTAAGGATGAGATTTCTAAATTCTCGGAAGTACAGGGTCAGATTAGAACAAATCGGCATGGATTTAATAAGGGGAGGTCGTGCCTGACAACCCTGTTGGAATTCTTTGAAGAGGTAACAAGAAGGTTAGACCAAGGAAACCCTGTGGATGTTATCTATGTAGACTTCCAAAAGGCCTTTGATAAGATGCCTCACAGGAGCCTGCTGAGTAAGGTGAAGGCCCATGGTGTTTGAGGTGAGCTACTGGCATGGATTGGGGATTGGCTGTCTGACAGAAGGCAACGAGTTGGGATAAAAGGTTCTTTTTCGGAATGGCAGCTATTGACAAATGGGGTCCCGCAGGGTTCAGTGTTGGGGCTGCAGCTGTTCACCTTATATATTAATGATCTGAATGAAGGGACTGGGGGCATTCTGGTGAAGTTTGGCGATGATACAAAGTTAGTGGACAGGCAGGTAGTATTGAGGACATAGGGAGGCTGCAGAAAGATTGAGACAGTTTAGGAGAGTGGTACAGGAAATGGCTGATGGAATTCACTATGAGCAAGTGTGAGGTCTTGCACTTTGGAAAAAAGAATACAGGCATGGACTATTTTTTAAACAGTGAGAAAATTCATAAAGCCAAAGTACAAAGGGATATGGGAATGCTAGACCAGGATTCTCTAAAGGTTGATTTGCAGGTTGAGTCCGTGAATAAGACAGCAAATATAATGTTGACATTTATCTCAAGAGAGTTGGAATATAAAAGCAGCGACGTGCTTCTGATACTTTATAAAGCTCTCATTAGGCCCCATTTAGAATACTGTGTCCAATTTGGGCACCACACCTCAGGAAGGACATACTGGCACTGGAGCATGTCCAGCGGAGATTCACCCAGATGATCCTTGGAAAGGTAGGCCTAACATATGATGATCAGCTGAGGATCCTCGGATTGTATTGGTTAGAGCTTAGAAGGTTGAGGGGAGATCTAATAGAAACTTACAAGGTAATGCATGGCTTAGAAAGGGTGGACGCTGGGAAGTTGTTTCCATTAGGCGGGTAGACTAGGACTTGTGGGCACAGCCTTAAAATTAGAGAGGGTCAATTTAGAACAGAAATGAGGAGACATTTCTTCAGCCAGAGAATGTTGGGCCTGTGGAATTCATAGCCATGGAGTGCAGTGGAGCCCGGGACGTTGGGTGTCTTCAAGACAGAGATTGATAAATTCTTGATCTTGCAAGGAATTAAGGCTACGAGGAGAGTGCCGGTAAGTGGAATTGAAACACCCATCAGTCATGCTTAAGTGACGGAGTGGACTCGATGGGCCAAATGGCCTTGCTTCCACTCCTATGTCTTAAGGTCTTATGGTATTATAATCTTACTCTCATCATTCTTTTATTCCTGATATACCTAAAGAAGGTCTTAGGGTTTTCTTTGATCCTATCCACCAACAACTTCTCATGTCCCCTCTTGGCTCATCTTAACCCCCTCTTTAGATCCTTCCTGGCTAACTTATAACTCTCAAGCCCCCTAACTGAGCCTTCACGCTTCATCCTCACATAAACCTTCTTCTTCCTTTCGACAAGAGCTTCAACTTCTTTTGTAAACCATGGCTCCCTCTCTTGGCAACTACATCTCTGCCTGATAGGTATACACTTATCAAGGACCTGCTGTAGCTATTCCTTGAATAAGCTCCACGTTTTAAGAGTGTCTATCCCCTACAGTTTCCTTCTCCATCCTATGCATCCTAATCTTGCCTAATTGCATCATAATTGTCTTTCCCTCAGTAATACCTCTTTCCCTGTGGTGTATACCTATCCCTGCTCATTGCTATTGTAAACATAACCAAATTATGGTCACTATGGCCAAAGTGCTCACCTACCTCCAAATCGAACACCTGCCGGGTTCATTCCCCAGTACCAAATCCTATCTACATGCTGTGTCAGAAAACCCTCCTGCACACCTTGAACAAAAACTGACCCATCTAAACTACGTGAACTATACTATTCCCAGTTAATATTGAGGAAGTTAAAGTCCCCCATAACAACAACCCTGTTACTTGTGCTAATGTCGAGAATCATCCTTGCCATCCTTTCCTCTACATCCCTGGAACAATTCGGAGGCCTATAGAAAATTCCCAACAGGGTGACCTTTCCTGTTTCTAACCTCAGCCCAAACTACCTCAGTGGATGAGTCCTCTAATGTTACCTCAGCTGCTGTAATACTACCCTTGATTAACAATGCCACCTTGCCCCACCCCCACCTTTTACCATCATCTGTTCTTGCTGACATATCTAAATCCTGGAATCTGCAATAACCTTTCCGGTCCCTCCTCTATCCATAGGTCCTAACATCGAAATCCCAGGTACCAACCCATGCTGCAAGTTCACCCACCCATTCTTCCCTCTGTTTCACAGCTGAGTTCATAGCCCATTCAAATTATGTGATCACAAAATATAAAATGACACTTTATTGCATAACGAAGAAGTTCTCTTGTAAGTGCTAAAACATTAAATTGTGACCACATCTATCCCCTCTGTGAATGATCCCAAGATCAATAAAGAGCAGGGATTTTCCCATGTTAGGCTCATTAATTTATTTTTCCTTAGTCTAATTCACTAACTTTGATTGCCTATTAATTTTCTCATTGCTGTTTGTAGGATAACACTGTACACAAATTGGCTGCCACATTTCCTGCTTTACATTACTGGTTTCATTTTCAAATTAGTTCATGAACAGTAAAGCACTCGGAGATATCCTGAGGACATGAAAGGTGCTAAATAAATTTAAATAGTTTGGAAGTCTTCTTTTACTCCTTGTGCCTAATACCCTGAACTTTTAACCTAACCTCTTACTCCTATGTGTGGCCTTAGTGAAAGATTTGTTATTGGGACATAGCTCTGGAGGCTTTGATGAATGAATTAGGTGTTAGGAATGCTGGCAGGAAAGATTATATTTTTATCTTCCTTTTCAAAAAACAGTTAGCCTGTCTAGAATCTGCCAAGATTAATTTTCTGGACAATGCCCCAAAAAATCAGCACTTATTTCCAAGGTGATGTGATCCTCAGGTAGATCCATCCAATGTGTTAAAACATAGAACATAGAACATAGAAAATAGAACATTACAGCGCAGTATAGGCCCTTCGGCCCTTGATGTTGAGCCGACCTGTGAAATTAATCTGATGCCCATCTAACCTACACCGTTCCATTATTATCCATATGTAAGTCCAATGCCCATTTAAAAGCCCTTACCGTAAATGAGTTTACTACTGTTGCAGGCAGGCCGGTCCATGTCCCTACTACTCTCTGAGTAAAGAAACTACCCCTAATACGTGTCCTAAATCAATCACCCCTCAATTTAAAGCTATGTCCCCTCGTGTTAGCCTTCACCATCCGAGGAAAACGCCTTACTGAAGTCCATATACACAACATCAACTGCTTTACCTTCATCCACCTGTGTTGTCACCTTCTTGAAGAACTCAATAAGGTTAGTTAGGCACGACCTACCCTTCACCAAACTGTGTTGACTATCCTAACCAAAAATTCCTTTCCAGATGATAATAAATCCTATCTCTTATAACCTTTTCCAACACCTTACCCACAAACGGAGTAAGGCTCACTAGCCTATAATTACCAGGGTTGTCCTGACTCCCCTTCTTAAAAGGGAATAAGATTTGCTATCCTCCAGTCTTCTTGCACTACTGCTCTCAACAATGATGGCATAAAGATCAAAGCCAAAGGCTCTGCAATCTCCTCTCTGGCTTCCCAAAGAATCCGAGGATAAATCCCATCTGGCCCAGGGGGTCTTATCTATTTTCAGATCTTCCAAAATTGCTGAACTCTCCTCTTTGTCAACCTCAATCCCATCTAATCTTGTATGCTGTATCTCTGTATTCTCATTAACAATGCCCTTTTGCAATATGAATACTGGCCATGATTATGTTTTATTAAAAATATATTTTTATTGAAAAATCATTTTTTAATTTTACAGCAAATATACAACAATACAATTCAAAACAATGCAAAGAAAGATCACCAAAAATAAATGTAAAAAACCCAAACCGTCCTCATGTACAAATGTATAAATATGTATCTTTAAAAATATAATAAATCCCCCCAACTACTTAACTAAATAAATAATAACTAACAACTAATAAATAATAATAATAATAATAATAATACAGCTCAGCCAAACAAAACGCTAACTCGTGAATATCGGGAGTATTAATTTTCACCTATCCATACGTTCACAGTTCCCCCTCTCTGGATGTTGGACTTGTAAGCACAATCATTACAGCTATATAGAAGCCCTTATTAATGTGGCAGACAAATCTGTGTCCAGGTATTCCGAAAAGGGCTGCCAAATCTTATAAAAATTATTAGTTTTGTGGTGTACCATACTTGTGAGAAATTCCAAGGAGATATGCTCCATAACAATCTTCCGCCAACCCAACCGGCCCGGGGGACTTTCGGATACCCAACTTACAAGATATTCTTTCTTGTGTAGAAAAGGTTTTTCTTGTGTGCATCTGCAGGGGACACACTGTGCAGATGAAGAAGTAGAGAGATTGGGTCCTTCTCCATCCTTACATCCAAAATCCCCTCCATTCCACCGCACTCCAATATGTTTGAAGCCTACCACAGGACCAGAGACAATGAGTAAGAGTGCCCATACCAACTCTACCCTTAGGATATGTTGAAGATACTCCTGGTTTAAATTTTGACAAATGGTCCGGAGCCAATTGGACCCTGTGGAGAATCTTTAACTGTAAAGCATGGGTCTTATTGCAAATTGATATCTTTCTTGCGTTTTCCCAAATACCTTCCCATGCCTCTGAGGAGACTTCAACACTTAGCTCTCTCTCCCACATCCTGCAGAATCAATCGAACTCATCTGAGGGGGCACCCCCCAACTGATGATATAAAGTGCTGACAGAAAGGGTACTCTCAGCACTGAGCACTCTTCTCTCTATGTCGGATTTGTAGGGATCAATCAAAAGTGTAGTCTTTTTTTGAATAAAATCTCTAACTTGAAAAAAAACAAAAGATGTCCCTGTTAGATAGCTCATATTTCCATGCTAACTGATCAAAAGATATCATTGTGTCTCCTTCAAATAAATCAACCGTGCAAGACACACCCCTAGCTGCCCAGTGTTTGAATCCCGAATCCATCATCCCCAGTTGAAAACTCGGCATACCCACTATAGGTGTAAAATAAGATGTTGTGCCAATATTGCCTTCCCTCTGCCGAGTTGCCCTCCATGCTTTAACAGTATTGATAACTATTGGGTTATGGCAATATTCCCTAACTGTCCTCATTTCGTCCAAAGACAGCAAGCTAGTAAGGGGACACCTTGCCTGGGAGGTTTTGATATCTAACCATATTGAAAGAAGGTCCCCACAGGCCCAGTCACTCACGTAGGATAAAAGCGAGCTTAGTTGATAGTTTTTAATGCCTGAGGAATCAATTCCCCCCAATCTGTGAGGCAATTGCAGTTTAGCTAATTTAATGAGGGGTCGCTTACGATGCCAAATAAAGGAGCTGAACCAGGCTTTCAGTCTCCTGAATGTTTGCTTATTGAAAATCAGGGGGAGCATCCGTAAAGGGTACAACAAGTAGGGGAGAATATTCATCTTAATAAGCGCTATCTGACCCAACCACGAGACTGGAAGTGCCTCCCATCTTTGAAGGTCTTGTTTGATTTTGTCAAATAATTGAGCAAATTTAGTTTTGAACAGCTGATCCAGAACTGGAGTAATTAATATGCCCAAATACACAAAATCCCCCTGCGATCGCTTAAATGGGAATCGAGATTCCCCCTTAACACCTTAGCACCTTTGTAAGATCACCCATAGGCATAGTCTCTGATTTTGCAAGATTAATCTTGTACCCTGAAAAGGTGACAAACGCAATGATGCATTGTATCAGGCGAGGCACCGAAACTGCTGGATTTGACAAAAAAATTAGGACATCGTCTGTGTACAACAAAATCTTATGTAATTTTGACCCCACTTCTGGAGCTGATATTTTGGGATCCCTATGAATGGCCTCCGTCAATGGTTCAATCACCAATGTAAAAAGCAGTGGTGAAAGGGACAACCCTGCCGGCTACCCCTAGAAATGTTAAAATTGCTAAATCGCACCCCATTGGTGATGACTGCAATGAAGCAGTCACTGTAGGGAACCTTTACCCTTCTTATAAAGACTCCACCCAAGTCAAACCGCTCCAGAGTACAGAAAAAGTACAGCTATTCAGTTCGGTCAAATGCCTTCTCTGCATCTAGAGAAATCACCAATCCTTGTATTGACTGTTTTTGACACACTTGAATTACATTAAGCAGCTTCCTAACAGCTCTTTATGAAGCCCATTTGGTCCTCTTTACCAATAGAGGGTAACACAGTCTCCAGCCTTAATGCGAGAGTCACTGTAACACCCTTAATCTTAACCAATAGGTACACTGGAGCATGATCAGAGATGGTAATATTACCAATCATACAAGATGCCACCAACTCCAGGGTTGCCACGGGGGTCAGAAAAAAAATCAATCCTGGTGTGAAATCTGTGCAGATTGGGGCAAAATGTAATATCCCTGCCTGTAGGGTGGAGATATCTCCAGACGTCCACCAACCCGAACTCCACACACAGATCCACTACTTGTTTAGTTTGTACAGAGGGTACTGGGGAGACTTTGGGCAACCTGGCTACCGTGGAATCCATAAGACAATAAAAATCTCCCCCTATAATGATATGCCGGGACTAGAGACCGATCAGTTTAGAGAACACATCTACCAGAAATTTGAGGGGATGGGTTGGAGGGGAATAGACATTTAAAACACCATATTCTTCCCTGTTTATCAGGGCTTTGAGAATTACAAACCTCCCATCTGTGTCTTTAACACACTCTAGTAACTTAAATGAGAGATTCCTCCTAACCAATATAGCCATTCCCTTACTTCTGGCATTAAAAGATGAAAAGTAAACCCGATCAAAGCCATTCTGCTGTAGTTTCAAATGCTCCATATCATCCAAAGCAATTTCCATCTTTTCCTTTCTAAGACTCAAAAGTATCTTCTTCCTCTTAATTAGTGAGTGACTCCCCTTGATGTTCCAGGTATACCATTTAATCAAGTCATTCGCCATAACCTTCTGCAGTAACACTTTGATTCCAGAGAGGAGGAACTCGAATTATAAATCGCTGAGCCTTAGTGTCACAAGATCCATTGAACATAAAAACTACAAAAACTAAACCCACTACAGTTAGCAAACCTACAAAGCTTTCAAAGATTACATACAACAAAAAACAAAAAACAAACAAACATATAAAGCACCATTGGGCAGGGGGCATCTACCCATCCCAGAACCCAACTTCCCATCCTGCTGCCAAGACTGCAGCCCAGACATTTAAATGCCTGAACAGGTTATAAACTACCCGTAAGTAGGCATCTAGCCATCCCAACCATTTTCCCTCCTCCTAGGTTAAGCCGCATCACAAGCACAAGCAGAAAAGCAGAAAAAAAAGAAAATGCACCATGAAATAGCAATTTGAGCAAAGAAATTTTGAAACAAAAGGATAAGTACCCCACCCATTGCAAGGTTTGTGAAGGTTTATAGCTCAGGTTGAAGTTTAGAATGTAGGTTTGCTCGCTGAGCTGTAGGTTTGCTATCCAGACGTTTCATTACCTCATAGCCCTATACACGGATGAAAAAAACCACTACTTCGACTGGAACAACACATCTATCCTGGGACAGGCTAAGCAAAGACATGCCAGAGAATTCCTAGAGGCCTGGCACTCCAGCCACAACGCCATAAACAAGCACATAGATCTAGATGCCATCTATCAACCCCTCAGAAAATGAACAGGAAATGACATCACCACAAACCCCAGGAACCCCATCCAGGAGAAAGATATAAATAGAAAGCAGGAGACAACAGCTTCGCTTCACTTGGAGGTTGCCACTGATGATGGTACCTAGCCAGGTAATGAAATGTCTGCATATCAAACCTACAGCTCAGCGAGCAAGCCTACACCCTAAACCCCACCCATTGTTTGGTATAGCATAACTTATAAATTGAAAGTATACATCCCAACTGCCCCCGAACATAGTTTAGATCAGATTATTACCAATAGAAAAAGGAAAAGAAAGCCCGACTGGACGTCCTCTTTTTTTTAAAAGAAAAACAGAGACATATCCACTCAACTCAGATTAAGTTGATTTGTCCACAAAGTCTCTTGCCTTCTCCGACGTGTCTAAGAGATGTACGGATCCATTAAAGATGACTGTAGCACCGCCGGATACCTCAGAGAGCACTGGATCACAAGCTCCCTCAGTCTTCTCTTGACCCTGTCATAAGATTTTCTTTTCTGAATCACCGTCGCTGAGAAGTCCTGGAAGAATATGATCTTATAGCCCTTGTAAACTAGGGCCTTTGGATCCTTCCCCTGGATTCTGAAAGCTTCCACGATTCACTCCTTATCTCTATCGTGATGAAACCGCACCAAGAGAGGATGAGGACATTGGTCCAGACCTGACTTCTGTGCCATGACCCGGTGAGCCCTCTCAATCTCTCATGCCAGCCTCCAAGTTAAGGAATCTTGGCAACTAGTCCTCAATAAATTCCGAAGGCCGCTCACCTTCCTTACCCTCCAGCAGACTGATGATCCAACTATTTTTTTCTCCTGCCCTCATTCTCAAGGTCATCAACCTGGTCAAGCAAATTAAGGACCTGCGTCTCCATGGCTTTGATCCTATTCTTGGAGGAACCAGTATCAGCTTCCACCACTGTGACTCTGTGTTCTACCTCATCTGTCCTTTTCTCCAGGTCTCTCAGCTGCTGATCATGCGACTGCAACATGATAGAGATTGGGACCAGCTTCTCCTCTATCTGCTTGCTCAACATCACGTGAAATTTTGCAAGTCCCTTCACCAGGTACAAAATAGAGTCTGAGCATCCTGCAGCCTGGCCTGCGGGCCCGGTCTCAGATGTACTTTCTCCATCTTTCAGCATCTTTGGATGGCAAAAACCAAGGTAAGTTGCTCTTGAACCGTTTCTTGGGACTCTAGTGTTCCAGGATATTGTGGTGGTCCGGGTAGGGCAGGCTAGGACTTTGTCCCGCTTGCGATGCGGTGTGGAGCTCTGCAACATGATCTTCCTAGATCGCCGCCATCTTGGATCCCCCTGGTGACTATGTTTATTGTTTCTGTACGTGTAAAGAAGCTAGAGTCCACTTATTAACTCCTAACGTGACTGACATCACATCAATAAAGTGATGAAATAGATTAAACCACATAAGTACAATGGGAAAATCATAAAATACTATATGTAGTGCAGTGACCTTTAAGTTGTAGGACAAAGGTGAGAGAATTGTAGCTGAGCTCAGCAATTTCATCTTGCAAATTCTAAACAAAAGACTGCATCATCTCTGGCACAGTGACAGCATCATCTCTGGCACATACTCACAAACATGACCTCAGTGCAATTTCACTGCCATGAGCACATACTCACTGCATACAGCCCTTGTAATGAGCCAATGATCTGCAGGAAAACATGTCAAGTACTCAAAATAAAAGTTCCCTAAACTAGGCTGCTCTTTTGGCTATCTACTGGAACTATTTCCGCAGTCATTTTGGAAGGAACCTCTTTGAAACAAGTTGCTGATGATGTTTCTGCTAGCCAGTAGCATCAAGTAGAAATATCATTGCTAACTTGGCAGTACCTGGGCTAAACTATCTTTTCTCTGAAAGTTATATGCTCAGGAAGTTCATTCTTTGGAATCATCAAATTGGAGAAGATGTACCGGGTAATTACAATTCTGTTCTGAGCCACTCTTGTACAGAACTACTCCTATTGTTGTGTATTTGGTCAAATGTAAATAAAAACAACTAAGAAGGAGTACAGTATGAATGGCTGCTGTCAGCATAAAAACTAAATTCTGGGATTGCAGGAGATCTGAAATGAAAACAGAAAATGGAACGCCCTAATAGGTCAGGTAGCATCTATAGATTCTTCTGACATCTTGAGGCTGAATTAATCTCCTGACTGCCTGCAGTAATGTAATATGAACTCGCTCAGCAATGTTAATTTGAGATTCTTTCAAAAGCTTTTATGTCATTCATGCAAAATAATAGAAACATTCATTGTAATGAATCTGCTTAGGAAAAAATATTAATTCTAATGAATTTTCCTACAGTTTATTGTTAATTACATTTCACTTTGGAAGGAGATCAAATATCCTGATCACAATAATCAATCCAGAGGATTTCAATCCAAATTCCATCATTGCAAATTGGAGAATTGAATTCAATAAATCTTATAGTTTGTGTCAAACCCTGCAAAATACACAAAAAAATTCAGGATTGTCTAAAACCTAACTGTTTAACTATTGTTAGTGAGAGAATGAAAGATGTAGGCTTATCCACTATAGGCCTATAGGATAATCCAGTCAGACACTACCGAGCTTGACTTTTAATTTTGGATATACAATAAAAACTGTTTGATCCGCACCATCCATATTCCGTGAAATAATTAAAAATAGGATTGGACTTGCAGATACGAAACACAAGTGGTGAATCTGGTATTAAGGTTTCCTGGCTGCCAGGGAATTCCTAGAAGCATGGCACTCATCCACAAACTCCATCAACAAACACATCGACCTGGACCCAATATACCGGCCACTACAGCGGAAAGCTGAAACTGACAACCGGAAGCGGCAGGGACAGGCCACTATAAATGCCGGAGGAAACACCACAGAAGCGCTTCACAGGAGGCTCCCAAGCACTGAGGATGTCACCTAGACAGGGGACGAAACGTTTGCAACAAAAACTTCCAGCTCGGCGAACAGAACCACAGCAAGGTTTCCTAATTTAAAATAACTTTGACAACTGCCTGCAGATACAAAGGATAAATTTCCAATACCTACTGGACTCGGGAGAGGGTTGAAAGAGTCAGAACTGAACAGCACCTTTTGGTGTGCCAGTACCAGTGCTGTGAAGAAATTGGAACCGAGTGCTACTTCATTCACAAAGCTGGTAGCCTCATTCTGTCCATGGTCATGGCCTAGGCCTCAAACAAGTTCGATATTTGACAGCCAAGTAGCTAATGTGTCTATTTTCTCGGAGCGCCAACTGCCTAGTCCAGTAGTTCGCTTTATCTGGCCAAGCAGCCTGTGATGTAATGATTGACAGTGAAGCCAGACTTGGTTCCAACTCAGTTTCCAGACTTCCATAGTTATCCAGTGAATTCACACTAAAGTGTATTACTTAGCCATTGCAGGTTTATAACTAGCCAAATAGCACAATAAACTAAAGACATCTGTAAACATTCCTGGAATGGCAAACTCTTTTTGTGGCCTTAATAGAAACAAAAGATACACAGCTAATAGAACCATATAGAATTCATTGCAGCAAAAAAAAGCCTGAGTGGTGGGGCAAGAGGAAATGTACTGAGTTAGAAGAGACTGTCTCTAAAACAGCATCTGAAATAGTAAAGAAACACATTACCGTTTTCATGCAAATCAACTGCATAAGTAGCATATCAAGCACAATTGCAAATTGTTTTGAAAATTCAAATTCCAACCGAAATGATTTAGATTAGATTAGATTACTTACAGTGTGGAAACAGGCCCTTCGGCCCAACAAGTCCACACCGACCCGCCGAAGCGTAACCCACCCAAACCCATTCCCCTACATTTATCCCTTTACCTAACACTACGGGCAACTTAGCATGGCCAATTCGCCTAACCTGCACATTTTTTCTATTGGCAATTTAGCATGGCCAATTCACCTGACCTGCACATCTTTGGACTGTGGGAGGAAACCGGAGCACCCGGAGGAAACCCACGCAGACACGGGGAGAATGTGCAAACTCCACACAGTCAATCGCCTGAGGCGGGAATTGAACCCGGGATTTGAAACACACTGTCCTGCAGCACCTAGCAACATGCACCAAAACTGCAACACCTGAAGTTTGCAGGCGTAACTTATAGTTTATTTCATTTAATGGCAATAGCTTTGACCTTTTGACTGGTGCAAATGCTTCCAAATAAATAAAATGAAGGCTCTTCAACAATACTTCTATGCTTCAGTGAAATAAGTCTTTGCAATACTTGATTTTGAACATAGAGATCTGAATGTGTGATACAATATAAAGTAAGAGGGCAAAATATTTGAGAATCCATTCTGAGCAACATGGATCATTGTTTAATCAAAAGAATGACATCAGCCATATTGTATTTATTAGTGTTGCTCAGGTTGAACCATGTAACTTGTTTGATAACAACATGGGTGTGTTTGTGACCTTGGGGTGCATACATTATGGATCATGTTGGAACCAACAAAGGAACTGAGTAAAGTCTTGCAAATAGGCTATTGAAATAGATAAAATAGCAATGCTTCGGGCAATTATGTAAAGATTTCTATTGCTACTAAATACTTCTTAGTACATGAATAGTATGATATCTATATTGGAGAGATAATGTCATAGAGTCATTGAGATATACAGCACAGAAACTACGTTTCAGTTCAACTCGAAAATGCCAACCACATATCCCATGTAAATCTTGTCCCATTAGCCAGCACTTTGCCCATATCAGTCTAAACCCTTCGTATTCATATACCCATCCAGATGCCTTTTGAGTGTTGTAATTGTACCAGCCTTCACCACTTCCTCTGGCAGCTCATTCCATATGCACCACACTCTGTATGAGGTCCCTTTTTAATCTTTCCCCTTTCACATTAAACCTATGCCCTGTCAATCTGGACTCCCCCAACCCAGGGAAAAGACCTATTTATCCTATCTATCCCCTCATGATTTTATAAACCTTAGTAAGGGTTACCCTTCAGCCTCTGAACCTCCAGGAAAAATAGCCCCAAGTCTATTCAGCCTCTCCCTTTGGCTCAAACCCTCCAATCCCAATAACATTCTCATAAATCTTTTCTGAATCATTTCAAGTTTCACACCATCCTTCCTATAGGAGAGCAGAATTGCACGCAATACTCCAAAACCAATCTCCTGTACAGCCACAACATGACCTGCCAACTCCTATACTCAATGCACTGATCAATAAAAGAAAGCATACCAAATGCCTTCTTCACTACCCATCTACCTGCGACTCCACTTTCAAGGAGCTATGAACCTGCACTTCAAGGTCTCTTTGTTCAGCATCACTCCCCAGGACCTTACCATTAAATGTATAAGTCCTGCCCTGATTTGCCTTTCCAAAATGCAGCACTTCACATTTATCTAAATTAAACTCCATCTTCCACTCCTTGGCCTTTGACCCATCCTGTTGTAATTTGAGGTAACCCTCTTCACTGTCCATGACACCTCCAATTTTGGTGTCACCTGCAAACTTACTAACTATACCTCCTATGTTCACATCCAAATCATTTATATAAATGACAAAAAGCAGTGGACCCAGCACTGATCTGTATAGAAAAAAATTCTTCAGATTTCTGATAAAAGACTGGCCTGGGGGAAAAGAAAAAAACATACAGCCTTAAAAACTGAACACTGTTAATTGTAGGGGAGAATACAAAATGAAGAAGCAGAGAGAGGGTGCTGTTAGAGATTGAATAAAACTCTAGAAACTTTTGATGGTACAGGAGGTGAGGGACAAGCTGAATTAATTTAATGAGAATAAAGAAAGTAAAAGGGACTGCAAATTTATGGAAGTATAATTTGAAGATGAATTATATCTTCCACATAGTAACTTACCCAAAGATCCATTTGATATTTTCCCAACCAAATAGTGAGATTCCAATCAATTGTAGCACAGACAACTTTGAAGCTGATATTTAATCAAATGGAAACTTCACCTAATCCTCACAACATCTGAAATTGTCTCAGAATATTTTACTTGAAAAAAATAATCGACTCAGAATCCTTAATATGTTTTGAAAGAGATGTGTAAGACTTTTTTTAAAAAAATCCGTGCATTAGAGGAAAGGAACTAAGAGACTCTCATTTTGAGTGAGGAACAGTCTAATGTCTCAAAGAGCCTCCTTAGCTGTAAAATTCTATGATTCTAATTTTGATTTAATTTTATTCCATCTCACTTGGTAGCATGCATTTAGAATCTACCCATGTGCTTTAACTGGAATTATGAAATGGAAACAATCATAATGGCAATAGATTTAAGATTGCCTAATAACTGAAACATGAGACTGTGCAACTCAGAATTTTGCTTTGTGACAAAATATACATCTGGTTGAGGGTATAAAGGAAGATTATTTGTCTATAGTTTGATCAAAACGTTGTTACAGACAATAATCAACAGTTACACAGTATACACTTTGTTCATAGAAATTGCTCAACACGATCATTATTTTGTGAAAATTACTGAATACTAGAATAAGAAGAACAATAACAAAGGAAAATACTGTTCTCCTTTTCAGAAAGCTGTTTGTGTCATTCCAAGGAATTCCGCCAACGATGAGGTTACTGTGGGACGTCCTAACCAAAACTCCAAGGTTCATGATTCAGAACTTTTGTTAAATTATCAGTTGAGGCCTTTAGCTCCAGAGGTCCAGATCAATCCCAGGTCTGTACTAATTTAGATAATTAATTTTAAACCAAATGATAAGATATAATGTAAACTTCATTTCAGTTAAAAGGATTGGGTGGCATAGTGGCTCAGTGGTTAGCTACTGCAGCCTCACAGCACTAGGGACCTGGGTTCAGTTCCTGCCTCAGGTGACTGACTGTGCAGAGTTTGCACGTTCTCCCTATGTCTGCATGGGTTTCCTCTCACAATTCAAAGATGTGTCGGTCAGGTGAATTGGCTATTCTCAATTGCCCATAGTGGTAGGTGCATTAATCAGGGGTAAATATTGGGTCTGGGTGGGTATCCTCTTTGGAGAGTCAGTGCCGACTTGCTAGGCCGAAGGGCCTGTTTCCATGTTGTAGAGAATGTAATCTCAACTCTGCTTTTGAGTTTTGTGGTTAAATGCTAAATACTGGAGAAAAAGGGAAACGCAATGATATGCACAATGTTGAAACCTGCCACCTGGTGGTCGAAATGGAACTGATACAAAAACAAGAAGGAGGCAATTGATGCAATTGCAATGGAAACCTACAGCTGCTACAATGGTAATTCTATCACTTCCAGACATTAGGTGGTGGCCTACACACTGTACTATGGTCAGAAAGATACTGGTATGGACATGGACATGTTATGTATATACTGGAAAGAGAGCACAAGGTGTCTAATCATATGCTTCAGGTCTCTTAAACTGGTGGGCACACAGAGTGGGCTGCATCATCTCCCACCATTACGAACTTTGTCATTATTACGGAGCCCCTAAGTGATTAGATCTTTAATCAATGAGTCAATTTCGTTATTTGTTTCTTTGTTTTATGAAATAATGTGTGTTTAATTTCACAAGAATCCACAAGTATCCTTCCAGGTCAGAATTAGTGCCATCGCAGAGTGTCATGCTGATTTGGGGGGTGCCTATGGAGTACACAAGCTAAGGCAATGTCATAGTCTTCTCTTGAACAGGGATATAGATTTGCCAATGTATCAGGCTTCCCAACGATACAAGGAACCATCAACTGCACTGATATTGCTTTGTAGTTGTCCACTTCAATGTAAATTGCATCAAAACTATGAGGAGCTCCAATCCTTAAAGTGCAATTGCTGTTTCACCATTAACACACTAGTCAATGCCCACATGCTGGTCAATGCCCACCACCCTCTTTTATGATTTTATCATGAAACAGTGAATCATTCCCACTATATTTAATTCACCATAATGAATTGGAAGTTGGTTGCCTGGTAATATGCTCTTCTTGCTGTGTGTATCACTTGACTGCCCTTTGATACCAGACTACATGTGGACAGTGTGTACAAACCAAAAAACATGCTGCCACCATGAACATCGTGGAACAAACTTTAACCAGTGGATTGCTCATGGAAAGTAGCCCAACATTTGTTTGATGTATCTCCAGATTTATGGTGGTCTGCTGCATCTGCATAACCATTGATTTTCATTAAAGTGCAGACTGTGTGAGAGTATGTTGTGGGAGGAAGAGATACAAAGACACAGTTGCTCTGCATGGGTTACCAGTGAACAACTAATCAGACTGTGGTTCCTTAGAAAACATTTCCATATCACCACTACTTCTCAATTTTCCACCTTTTCATCCCAAGTTTCACTTGGCCAAAGTACAGAAATGGAAAACATCATATGATGAGCACTTCATCCATGGAATCATTCTTGGAAACCTCCTCTGGAATCACCCCAACACCAGCAGATCCTTCCTTAATAGAGCCCAAAATTGCTCGCAATATTCCAGTCTGATCAGAGCCTTATACAGTTTGAGCATTACATCTTCAATCTTGTATTCTAACCCTCTGAAATGAAAGCTTAACTTTGCACTTGCCTTCTTAAATGTCAACTGAACCTGCGTATTAACCTAAACAGAAACCTGAACTAGGATTCATAAATCCCTTTGTGCTTCAGGTTTCCAAAGCCTTTCCTTGTTTAGAAAATAGTCTACACCTCTATTCTTCCTCCCACAGTGCATAACTTCACACTTCCCCACATTGTATTCCATCTTCCACTTCTTTCCCCATTTGCCTAGCCTGTTCAAGTCCTTCTGCAGTCTGCCCATTTCCTCAACATTACCTATCCCTCCAGCTAACTTCATGTCATCTGCAAACTTGGCAACATTGCCCTAAGTTCCTTCATCCAGACTGTTAATAACATGTCTAGTTGTGGTCGCAACATTGACCACTGTGGAACTCCACTAGTCACCGGCTACCATCCTGAAAGAGACCCCTTTATCCTGACTGCCAATGCTGCCTTTATCCTGTTCTCTATCCCGCCTTCTGCCAATTAGCTAATCCTCTATTCATGCCAGTACCTTGCCCCGAATACCATGGCTTCTTATCTTGCAGCCTTGTCCGTAATACATTGTCAAAGGCCTTCTGGAAATCCAAACAGATCATGTCCATTGGTTCTTCTTTGAATAACTGCTCATTACCCCCTCAAAGAATTCTAACAGATTTCTCAGGCATGACCTCCCCTCATGAAACAATGCTGACGCATCCCTATTTTCCAATGAGATCCAGGTATTCCACAGTCTCAACAACCAAGGTCAGGCTAACTGGTTGAAAATTTCCTTTTTTCTGCCTTCCTCCCTTTTTAAACAAATGTGTTACATTAGCCATTTTCCAGTCCTCTGGGATCTTTTCCAACTTCTGTGATTCCTGAAAGATCGCCACCAATATCTCTACAATCCCTCAGCTATCTCCTTCGGAATTCTGGGGTATAGTCCATCTAGTCCGGATGATTTATTCACCTTCAGACTTTCCAGCACCTTCTACTTAGTGTTGGCCACTACACTCACCTTTGCCACCGATTCTGTTGAAGTTCTGATATGCTGCTGATGTGTTCCACCATAAAAAACTAATGAAAAGTATCTATTCAGTTCCTCCACCATTTCTTTGTTCTACTTCTCTAGCATCATTTTCCAGCAGTTCAACGTCCACTCTTGCCTCTTTCTTACTTTTGAGATATCTAAGGAAACTCTGACATGCTCCTTTCATGTTATTAGCTAGCTTACTCTCGTATTTCATCTTCTTCCTCCTTATTGTTTTTTTTATTTATCTTATGCTGGCTTTTCAAGGCTTCTCAATCCTCTGGCTTCCCTCTAGTCTTCACCACATTGTATGATTTCTCTTTTGCTTTTTGCTGTCTCTGACTTCCCTTGTCAGCCAAAGTTGCCTCATCTTCTCCTTAAATGTTTTTTCTTCTTTGGGATGAATTTCTGCTGTGCCCCCCAAATTACCCCCAGAAATTTCTGTCATTGCTGCTCCGCTATCTTCTCTATTAGGCTTCCCTTCCAATCAACTCTGACCAACTCCTTCCTCATGTCTTTGTAGTTATCTTTACTCAATGGTAATACCATTACAACTGATTCTAGCTTCTCTCTCTCAAACTGTGGTCACTGCCTCCTAGAGGCTCCTTCACCTTAAGTTCTCTAATCCAGTCTACCTCATTGTACATCACCAAATCCAGCTCTCTAGAGAGCTGCTCCAACGGAACATCACATAGATGTTCCAGGAATTTCTTTTCTTAAGGTCGCTACCAACCTGATTTTCCCAGGCCACCTGCATATTCAAATCCTCCATGGTGCTTCTTTACATGCATTTCCTACCTCCTGATTTATTTTCTTCCCCCACACCCTTACTACTGCTAGGAGGCTTGCACACAACTCTCAGCGTATTTTTATCCTTTGTGGTTCCTCAACTCTACAGATTCTACACCTTCTGACTCTACATCACTTTTCTCTACTGATGTAACAAGGCAACTCTGCTCCCCTTTTGCCCATCTGCCTGTTCTTGCAATAGGTTGTATCCTTAGAAATTTAGTTCCCAGCCCTTGCAGCCCCCTCTTTATGACACCTAGAACATCATACCTGTCAATTTCAATCTGTGCCACAAGATAATTTTCCTCATTTCCTAAACTGCATGCATTTACGTACACCATGCCCTAATCCTGTGTTGACTACCACCCCCAATCTCAGAGTTGTCCCCTTACCTGCTGTGCTTGAAGTTAGATTCCTGATCCATTCTATACTCTGTCCTGTTACTTGTTTTGGAAACTTTAATGACCTCTTCTGAGAAACTGACCCCGCCCTTAACATTTTCCCAATATTTCCCAAGCAGCTGAACCCACCTCCCCACTGTTTAATTTAAAGCCCCGTCCATAGCTCTAGTTGTGCCATTCGCTGTGACTCTGGTCCCAGCATGATTCAGGTGGAGTCTATCCCATTGGGACATCTCTCTCCTTCACCTCTGAATTTCCACCCTTCTCCCACACTAATCTTTTCACCATGTGTTTAGCTCTAACTTTCTTGACCCTGTGCTAATTAGCTCATATTCCAGACATTATTATCTCTTTGGTTCTGCATTTTAGTTTAGCCCCAGCTGCTCACAACCCTTAACACAACTATATGGACAACACCAACTGGATCTTTCTACTCCCATTCTCAGCAGTCCAGAGGAGATTCCTGAACTGAAAACACGTATATAAACAGAGATGGTTAGGTAAAGGAAGGTGGGATAGGGCAAAATGTAAGAAGCCCTTACCCACACCATCTGCATGAATTGTGGACACTGATATGGAGAACAAAAATCATCTGCTGCATTTGTAAAGGTTCAATGCTCTTTTCACATGCCTGTTAAGTTACTAAATACTGCCAGATTCTAATGGTATTCAACAAAAAACCTGCACAGATTCCTAGATTTTGGTTGTTAAAATCAACTGATTCCAGAAAGATTTTCCAGACCTTCACCAAAACCTCATCTTTTCTTGTAAACAGAAAATGTACGAAATACGTTACTTATGTAACATGCTTTATGAGTCTTATCGATGGAGAAAGGTCAGATCACTTCTCCATCTCTTCACAATGGCGCAGGAATCAGATGACACTAAAGGGGTATAAACCCATATACACTAATCATGATATACTGCAGTGCACTTGGGTACTGGTCTTAAACTAATTAAGATATAAAAGCCATTCAACTTGACAATTAAATTTTCATTAAATACACCATAGATCCAGATTTTAATGCAGAATAGTTCTTAGACAATAAACGGTACCTCACTAGTATCATTCACATCCAGATAACAACTTCCTGATCATATGAAACCACTTTGCTCTCAACCAATAATTTAAATGTATTTGTTCTTTTCCTGAATCTGCCCAATTCCTAATTAGCATTGAATGATCCTGTTGTCAAAGCACGCTTTATGTTGTGAGGATTATTGAAAATAATTTGTAATTTATATTGCTGGAGTTAAACAATTCTATAATTCAGCACCAAGGCACGCAGAGTGAAGTCTATTTTTAGAAGTGAGTGCTTTGTGGGCACAGCTGTGCACATGCAGAGACATCCACTCACAGTTTATTTTTGCTCGACTGCACATTCTGATGTCCTCTTTAGAAGTGGATATTCCTGCCATAGATTCCAACAAGTTAATTGTCAAGAGGCAAAGGTTCTACTTGACTTCACAATAATTCCAGGAACCAGTTCCTACATCACATTCAGGAATATTGTTTATTTCATTTCCAAAAAACGGAAGGTTAAATTTCTCACATGAATTCATCACTGCTCAGATATTTTGCAGTTCAATGTGAGTAACTTGCTGTTGGTGTTAACTTCACTCATAGCTTAAATCATTAAAACAATTATAATAACATTAGTGGCCAGTTCTATTGCATTACTAGGTGAATGCTTTGTATAGGTTGCAAAGTATCTGCCCACTCTTTAGCACACTGGAGGTGGAAGGAAGCCAATATCTCCTCCAAAATTTGAAAAAAAAATGTATTAATAATCAGACTATCAGTAATAAATTATTTAGTGTGTAGTTATTTGTAATTAGTGTGCAAATATGGGTAGGCCATGGCCTAGTGGTATTATCACTAGAGTATTAATTCAGAAAACCCAGCTAATGTTCTGGCTACTTGGGTTCAAATCCCACCATGACAGGTGGTGTAATTTGAATTCAAGAAAGAAGCTTGAATTAAGAATGTAACAATGACCCTGAAACCATTATTGATTTTTTAGAAAAACTTATCTGGTTCACTAATGTCCTTTAGGGAATGAAATCTGCCATCCTTACTTGGTCTGCCTATATGTGACTCCAAACCCACAAAATCTGGTTGACTCTTAATTATCCAAATCCTTTGTACAATTAAGGATGGGCAATAAATGCTGGCCAAACCAGAGATGCCCACATGCCTTGAGTGAATAAAGAAGTTACTCTATCATATGGCAATATATTTGACAACAGATGTACCATTGTTCACTGTGCAAATGCAATCCAGAGAATGAGCTCAAACCCTAACATAGGAGTTATGAAATTTACATAAATAATACAACTAGTCATTTGTGAACATGAATCAGATAAAATATCCGTGACTTTATAAAATCACAAATTAGTCCAATGTTACAAGGTTGGTGACTGTTAGAATGATGACTGTAGGAGGAAGACATCTAGGAATGTGACGTTTCAGGTAAGGGAAGGTTGAGGTAATATGCTGGGACAGTACTGATCCCAAGAGGATAAGTGCAACTGAAAGATGAAGATCTGGACTTTCAGATAGTAGACATTTAGCAAAATCTATCCATCTCAGCCGTATCGAGTTTTAAATCTTGGATTGGTAACTCTGCATATACCAGAAGAGACTTGCAGTGTTTCAGTGGTCAATACACTGTTGGCTGCTAAACAGACACGAGAAGATTACAATGCTCTTATCACAAGTCTTGGATGTCTTCCTATTGAACATCATCTCAAAGTAGTTAAGAGTACGAGGCCAACACCAATGTTGGAGGTGTAGTGGACAGTGAAGAAGGTTAGTGGCAGATGAAGTTTAATTTAGATAAATGTGAAGTGTTGCATTTTGGCAAGGTAAACCAGGGCAGGACTTATACAGTAATGGTTGAGCACTGGGACTGTTACTGAATAAGGGGACCTAGGGGTGCAGGTGCATAGTTTCTTGAAAAGGGAGTTGCAGGTAGCCAGGGTGGTGAAGGTGGTGTTTGGTACACTTGCCTTTATTGGTCAGTGCATTGAGCATAGGAGCTGGGAAGTCATGTTGTGGCTGTACAGAAAATTAGGCCACTTTTGGAAAACTGCATTCAATTCTGGTCTCCCTGCTATAAGAAAGATATTGTTAAACTTGGAAGGGTTCAGAAAGTATTTACAAGGATGTTGCCAGGATTGAAGGGTTGGAGAAGCTGAATACACTGCTTTTCTTCCCCTGGAGTGTCACAGGCTGAGGGGTAGCCAAGGGCTCGTCCCCTGAGTTGGGGAGTCTAAAACTAGAGGGCATAGGTTTAGCATGAGAGGGGGAAGATTTAAAAGGGACCTGAGGTGTAACTTTTTCATGCAGAGGGTGGCGTATGTATGAACCAATCTGCAGAGGGGGTGATGGAGGTTGGTACAATTACAACTTTAAAAGGTATCTGGTTAGATAAATGAATAGGAAGGGTTTAGAGGGATATGGGCCAAGTGCTGGCAAATGGGATTGGATTAGTTTAGGATATCTGGTAGGCATGGACAAGTTGGACCAAAAAGTCTGTTTCTGTGCTGTACAACTCTATGACAATATGACACCTTGACTCTATAATTCAACGTCTGTTGGTGAGAGTTCCAAGTACCATCAAGTCCAGCTTGAAAGACAAGACAGAGGAATTCGCAATGCGATGGTCACAGCAGGTCTCAGTGAAATTGAGAAAAGGTAAGAAGGCCAAGCAATGTCACTGAGGATCTGGAAGTTGATGATGAGCAGAAGAGGCAGCTATCACAGAACAATACTATTTAAAAAAAGATAAAAGAAAATAATTAAACAAGAAGAGAAAGGTATCATTGAAGATGCCTGAAGTCAAAACATAGGTCATGTATCAACAGCAACAGAATTTCCTGATGAAGGGCTTTTGCCCGAAACGTTGATTTTCCTGCTCCTCAGATGCTGCCTGACCTGCTGTGCCTTTCCAGCACCACTCTGATCTAAACAACAAAAGAACTTCACCTGGGTCCTGACAAGGTCAGAGCTGGAGTAGTGCAACAATTTGTTGGATTCATGAATTATTTGCAAAGTTCTTGCCTAATTTGATATCAGGATGTGAACCTCTATGTAAATTTACTTCTTAAGCTTTTGGAATGGTCCTGGGGCACAGAACAGGAAGTAGCTTTCACTCAAATCAAAAAATGAGCAATGACAGCTTGACATGTTGTGGAAGTTATTAATCTAGCAAAATCATTGAATCTGAAAGACAAACGTCTTGTAATGATCAAACATTCACTACAGGAACAACTTTCTTCAGGGAAGAACGAGTCCAAGAATGAGTGCATAGCAGACAAGCTGACAACAACATCTCACAGCATGTCAATAAAAACACTCTGAATGTTATAGACACAATGGACCAAATGCATGTGCAGAGACTGATGGATGTGGGACAGACTAAAATTAACGCAGTGCTTTTCATGAATGATCATTTTTGTTGATGGATTATATACAGTGGGTAATTTAGGAAACTTCTAACTACAAATGATGGTACTTGCAAACTTTTGAATTATAAGAGGCATGTTTGAAGAACTGCATTTGTAGACAGCACACCAGCTGACTTGCTGCAGATACTTTCCTAATCAATCTATTCAGAGATGTTATTATTTATCTCTGGAGTAGGTGGGCCTTGAACATAGGCCCTGGATTAGAGTGGTGCTGGAAAAGCACAGCAGTTCAGGCAGCATCCGAGGAGAAGGAAAATCGACGTTTCGGGCAAAAGCCCTTCATCAGGAATAGAGGCAGAGTGCCTGAAGGGTGGAGAGATAAATGAGAGGAGGGTGGGGGTGGAGAGAAAGTAGCATAGAGTACAATAGGTGAGTGGGGGTGGGGATGAAGGTGATAGGTCAGAGAGGAGGGTGGAGTGGATAGGTGGAAAGGAAGATAGGCAGGTAGGACAAGTCATGAGGACAATGTTGAGCTGGAAATTTGGAACTGGGGTGAGGTGGGGGGGGGAGGGGAAATGAGGAAACTGGTGAAGTCCACATTGATGCTCTGGGGTTGAAGTGTTCCGAGGCCTAAGATGAGGCATTCTTCCTCCAGGCGTCGGGTGGTGAGGGAGTGGCGGTGAAGGAGGCCCAGGACCTCCATGTCCTCGGCAGAGTGGGGGGAGGAGTTGAAATGTTGGGCCACAGGGCGGTGGGGTTGATTGGAGCGGGTGTCCCAGAGATGTTCCCGAGAGCGCTCTGCTAGGAGGCATCCAGTCTCCCCAATGTAGAGGAGACCACATCGGGAGCAACGGATACAATAAATGATATTGGTAGATGTGCAGGTAAAACTTTGATGGATGTGCAAGGCTCCTTTGGGGCCTTGGATGGAGGTGAGGGAGGAGGTGTGGGCACAGGTTTTGCAATTCCTGCGGTGGCAGGGGAAGATGCCAGGACAGGAGGGTGAGTTGTCGGAGGGCGTGGACCTGACCAGGTAGTCACAGAGAGAATGGTCTTTGCGGAAGGCGGAAAGGGTTGGGGAGGGAAATATATCCCTGGTGGTGGGGTCTTTTTGAAGGTGGCGGAAATGTCGGCAGATGATTTGGTTTGTGCAAAGGTTGGTAGGATGGAAGGTGAGCACCAGGGGCGTTCTGTCCTTGTTACGGTTGGAAGCATGGGGTCTGAGGGCGGAGGTGCGGGATGTGGATGAGATGTGTTGGAGGGCATCTTTAACCATTTGGGAAGGGAAATTGCGGTCTCTAAAGAAGGAGGCCATCTGGTGTGTTCTGTGGTGGATCTGGTCTTCCTGGGAACAGATACGGCGGAGGCGGAGGAATTGGGAATGCGGGATGGCATTTTTGTAGGAGGTAGGGTGGGAAGAGGTGTAGTCCAGGTAGCTGTGGGAGTTGGTGGGTTTGTAAAAAATGTTGGTGTCAAGTCAGTCGTCATTAATGGAGATGGAGAGGTCCAAGAAGGGGAGGGAGGTGTCAGAGATGGTCCAGGTAAATTTAAGGTCAGGGTGGAATGTGTTGGTGAAGTTGATGAATTGCTCAACCTCCTTGCGGGAGCACGAGGTGGCGCCAATGCAGTCATCAATGTAGCGGAGGAAGAGGTGGGGAGTGGTGCTGGTGTAATTACGGAAGATTGACTGTTCTACGTAGCCAACAAAGAGACAGGCATAGCTGGGGCCCATACGTGTGCCCATGGCTACCCCTTTGGTCTGGAGGAAGTGGGAGTATTCGAAGGAGGAATTGTTAAGGGTGAGGACCAGTTCGGCCAAACAAATGAGAGTGTCGGTAGAAGGGCACTGTTGGGGACGTCGGGAGAGGAAGAAACGGAGGGCTTGGAGGCCCTGGCCATGGTGGCTGGAGGTTTAGAGGAATTGGATATCCATGGTGAAGATGAGGCGTTGGGGGCCAGGGAAACGGATGTCTTGGAGGAGGTGGAGGGCATGGGTGGTGTCTCGAACGTATGTGGGGAGTTCCTGGACTGGGGGGATAGTATCGAGTTGGGTAGAGATGAGTTCAGTGGGGCAGGAGCATGCTGAGACAATGGGTCATCCAGGGTGGTCAGGCTTGTGGATCTTGGGAAGGAGGTAGAAACAGGCAGAACACAGGCCTCCTGACTCAGAGATAGGGACATGACCACTGAACTACAAGAGCTATTAGCTGGATTTCTGTAGTTATGCAACCTCTAAATGTTTATTGTAAATGTTTTTATTTCAATTTGTGGTCATTAAACATATTAAATGAAATAAATAGTTACCTAATTTTATATTTGATTCCCTTTGGAATAAGTACCAAATTCCATTTGAGTTCTTAATCAGTTGCTGCACCTATGCACCAGCTAGTTGTAACTCAAGTTTCAGGATGTCCAGATCCCCCTGTACCTTTAAGTTTCTTTCTTTGTTTAAATAACATGTTGCTTTTCTATTCTTGCTGATGAAGTGGACAAATGCACATCTCACATTGTGTTTCATCTGCCAAATGTGTGGCCAAAACATAACACAACTTAATCTCTTTATCATCCTGATGTCCACTAGCCAGCTTAGCTTCCTATTTATCTTTGTATTATCAGTAAACTAGTCACCATCATTTTGAACCTTTGTCTATGTCACTGATAAAGATTGTGAATAGTTGAGTCCCAGCACTTATCCTTGTAACAACATTAGTAACAACTGTAAAAATTTAGGACCTCAGTAAATAGTATCTTTCAGTATGGTATGGATTTCTTACAAATAAAGCTAGTATAATTTCATACTTCCTATCTTTGGAGAAGTCTCACTAATTCTACATTAAAAAAAGATAAAAATCATTATCACAAAGATTAAGCTCTCAATATTGAGCTCACTAGATTCCTGTATCAATGTCAGGGAGTCTTCTGGCATCGTGTGTACCCCCATATCTACACAAGTCTTTAGAAAGGATCAGGAAATAGCCCTCATCATGAAGTCAATTGAAATGTTGAACTTGAGCTGAAGGATGGACATGGAGTGAAGTAATCATCCAGATGTCTGGGGCACCTGTCCTGTATTCATTGATTAGAAAGTTTCAAGTAAATTGTTAATATTGGGTAAATTACCCAGCCTTACGATAAAATATATTAATGAGTGTTTGGAGACAGGGTCAGTCCTCATTAGATGGCAGTCCTTGTCAGGTAAACACCTTCTTCAGATAGAAGATGGACCAGGGAAGATGCAGAAAGAGATGGGAAAGAGTTCCCTGATACTCTGACTGGAGAGAAGAATGTCACCATTACCAGCTCTTAAATCCATTATGTCTGCCACTATTCTGTTTGACCTCTGCTGTCAGTGAACTGCCCTGAGCTGTAAAGGGTTGTACACCTTTCCTGTCTATCTAACATCATATCTAACCTTTTGCTTCTTACCAATCTTAATGAATAATTGCTTGCTAGTAACATTAGTGAAAACAGACATGGAGTTAAAGTGTTTTGGCTTGCCTTCATGGAAATTGCGGCACAAGAAACTAAACTTAGAAAGAACCAATGGTTTATACAGTATTAAAAGCAGCTGTTAATTTATAGGATTGCAGCAATGACCTTAACTTAGTCAATGTTAGTTGATTGAATGCAGACCAGACAGGTACACCCTGATTTGTCAAGGAACAATGAACTGCCAGTGCCAGGCTATTTAAGCTGGCACTAATAGTATACATGCCATAGGTGAGGGCCTGCATGCCCTTGTTTAAATGCCAACCTTTTGGCACAGACATGGAAGGGCGTACCATTCTTCAATTTCTTTTGAAACATGCAAGGTAGCATAGGCGATTTATGCATGCCAATTGGCAAGTGGATGGTTTGGCTTCCCATTCCTTGGAGGTCTGTGCAGGAAAAATGAGAGGAAATGTAGGTTGTAATTGTCTTAGCAAATTGTGGCAAAATTTCTTTATTGGTTAGAATGGAGTAGTGTGGTCTCTTTAAAGTTTAATGCGATCTTTGGACCTATGCATTCTCCGTTTTCCAGGTTGTTTCACTCTCCCAACCAGGAGTCAGACTCGTTTTATTTCCAAAGTAGGCATTTATAAAATGTCACATTGACTGACTGCCAACAGATTGTGTGCTTTTTGAACAAAATAGGTTGGGATATAGACAGACTACAACCTCACACCTTTAGTGCATTGTCTGAGCTGTCACCTTTTTTTAAATCCACTGATAACATCTTAAGTTATCATACGGCTGTGACTTGAAAGAAATTCTGGGATTAATCGAAACTTGCATCCCCATTCAAAGTGATTAAAGACTTAACAGCCATTTAAGATTGTTTAATACATTACCTCAGTTGTATGACACTTTGACATTTTGCTATAAATTCTGTGGCCTATGTATCTGTCTCACTAATCTGATGAAGGAGCAGCGCTCTGAAAGCTTGGTACTTTCAAATAAACCTGGTGATCTGTAACTTGGTGTTGTGTGATTTTTAACTTTATCCACCCTATTCCACCTCCACATCATGGCTACTTTTAGATAAGACAGTACCACCCTATTGTTTAGTGTAGAGCAATTTATCAGAATCATTGTGCAGCATCCCTCCAGCAGCTACCATTATAGGCCCATATTGCTTCTTTTCAGTCAAACAACTCTATGCAAAGTCATTCAGTTTCTCCCAGTTTAAGCTCTGCTTTGCCCATCTTTTTCTTTCACGTTATATCCTCTGCAACATTGACATCCTATTCTCTGTTTCCAGAAGGGCCAGGAGAAAGATCAAAGACAATCTTCCTTCCTTTCTGAGTTTTAATGTTAATCACGTACTATTCATAATTAACAGTAGAGGTTTCAAATGGGTCTTCAAGGCCTTCACAATTTCTCCATTTAGCTATTACAGTCCTTCCCTAGCACTGATAATCTAAGAAAATTGATTTTGTGTTCAGGTTTTCTGGTTATCTCTGGGATTATTTCATAACTTTGCCACCATGACTGGAAGAAACTTGAATTCTGCCTCACACCACCTTTCACCTCCATAGAAACAAGGACTAGAATATAAGACCATAAGGCCATAAGAAATAGGAATAGAGGAGGCCATTCAGTCCCTTGAGACTGTCCTGCCTTTCAATGGGATCATGGCTGATCCAACATTCCTCATGATTACTTTACTGCCCTTTCCCCTTAATCTTGACTCACACTGTAGTGCAAAGTTGCAGATTGCAGTTCTAATGATCTCTGATAGGAACAGAATCACTTATAGCCTGTTGTAAACACCTCCATTTGGGCACACACCAAGCTTTACTTGTTCTTCAGCAAAATTTAAATTTCCTCATGAAGATGTCAGTTGAATATTCCTCCAGGCCCTATCATTGCTCGACTCATGTCCCTGCTCTGTCAATCATCCCTAATTGAATGGAGAATGTGAAGGTGCCCTGTTAATTGGCTGTGTCTGAGAAGATCTCCTGTCCTGGCTCACTGCTGAGCTGAGCAAGGTCCCGATACCTGAAAATATTTAAAGTCTAGAGGTTTGCAGCCAGTAAATTCTAGCTATTCCTGACAGTGAGGAATAAGTGAGGACTGCAGATGCTGGAGATCAGAGTCAAGAGTGTGATGCTGGAAAAGCACAGCCGGTCAGGAAGCATCTAAGGAGCAGGAGAATCGATGTTTTGGGCATAAGCCCTTCATCAGGAAAGAGACTTGTGGGTTGGGACTGAGAGATAAATGGGAGGGGGGTGGGGTTGGGGAGAGGTAGCTAGGAAAGTGCTAGGTGGATGGAGGTGAGGGAGAAGGTTATGGGTCAGAGGGGCAGTGATGGATGGGTCCGGAGGGTGGTGCTGAGTTGGAGGCTTGGGACTGGGATAATGTGGGTGGAGGGGAAATGAGGAAGCTGTTGAAATCCATGTTTATCCCATGTGGCTGCGGGGTCGCAAGGCGGAATATGAGGTGTTCCTCCTCCAGGAGTCGGGTGGTAATGGTTTGGCAGTGGAGGCAGCTCAGGGCCTGCATGTCCTTGTTGGAGTGGGAGGGCGAGTTGAAGTGTTCAGCCACGGGGCACTGGGGTTGGTAGGTGCGGGAGTCCCAGAGATGTTCTCTGAAAAAATTCGCAAGAAGGCGTCCTGTCTCCCTGATGTAGAGGTGACCATACTGGGTGCAACGGATGCAGTAGATGACACCTGCACCCAACAACCCCACCGCCCCATGGCTGAACACTTCAACTCCCCCTCACACTCCAACAACGCCATGCAAGTCCTGGGCCTCCATTACTACCCGACACCTGGAGGAGGAACGCCTCATATTCCACCTTGGGACCCTGCAGCCACAAGGGACAAATGTGGATTTCGACAGCTTCCTCATTTCCCCATCCCCCACATTATCCCAGTCCCAAGCCTCCAACTCGGCACTGCCCTCTGGACCCATCCATCACTGCCCCTCTGACCTATAACCTTCTCCCTCGCCTTCATCCACCTATCACTTTCCCAGCTACCTCCCCAAACTCACCTCCTCCTATTTATCTCTCAGCCTTAACCCACAAGCCTCTTTCCTGATGAAGGGTTTATGTCTGAAACGTTGGTTCTCCTGCTGCTCGGATGCTGCCTGACCAGTTGGGCTTTTCCAGCACCGCACTCTCTTTACAGCCATTGGCATTGTACCCAGGGAGGTATCAACAAACTGAGACATAGATTTTGAAATATTTGCATCACTGTCAATTTGTTCTGTTCAGCTCCAAATTCAAGAACCCTTCAATTTTCATGGTTGCAACATTCCTTCATGGACTAGAGCTCAAATTGATTATACAGTTGTCATCACATCCACTTAACCAAACATGGTAAACTTGGAAATATTACATTAAGTAAACAGCAGGGACCAATGGATAATGTATAGCTCCTGGATTGTGTGTTACCAGACATGTCCTGCGCCTCTTCCATCGTTTAGTTGTGTTTAGAGTATATTTAGTTGCTGGACGTGATGTTGTTGAGCTCCATGGAATTGTCTGCAGGAATTCATTATTTAGAGCTTGATCCATACATATTTCAGGCAGAGTCTTCTACATTTTGGTCTAGTTGTGGTCATGGGTGTAAAACCGACCCCTAAACACTCCATCACTGTAAGCAGGGAAGCCCATATAGTGATGTGTCCATCAGGGGCATGCATGGCCACTGGTGGGCTTTCTGCTGTGATCAGGACCCCAAAGCAGTCATCTCCTGTCCTACTTAAAGCATTTGCATCTCAGATATTTGCCACCATTGAGCTGCAAGGACTGTGTCACAGATGCAGGTGCTGACAACCCAGAGGGCTAGAAACAATGGGCAAGGAAGGGAACTTTTCTGAGGGGATTGTGATGGGTCCCATAGGAAGAGGGTCAAAATTGAAGGAGAATTTGGCAGGAAAGTGATGGGAATCTCTCCGACAATGATACTCCTGATTTTTTTCCCCTCCTGCTTTTTGGGAGGGACGTATTCTGCCTATTCTTGTCTCACTAGGTTAGAGTGTCAGCTCCCTTACAACTCAACACTCCCTACGTAATCATGTGCCTTTGCTATCATCATCATTACTATATTAGGTTTCTGATGTTAATCCCACTATTCCACAACCACTGCTCCCCGTGTGTTGATAAGTTAAAATCCAGCCTAAAGCTCTCAGTTAAATTGGAGTCAGGGCTTCTTTTACAGACTGACAGTGATGCTGGGTACATATCAGTCTTTATTTGGATAAAGTGAACATAGAACATAGAGCAGTACAGCACAGTACTGGCCCTCGATGTTGTGCTGGCTTTTTATCCTACTCTAAGCAGACTAACCTACGTACCTTCGTTGTTCTATCTTCCATGTGCCTATCAAGAGTTGCTTAAATGCCCCTAATATATCCGACTCTACCATCACTGCTGGCAGTGCATTCCAGGCACCCACCACTCTCTGTGTAAAGAACCGACCTCTGACATCTCCCCTAAACCTTCCTCCAATCACCTTAAAATTATGCCCCTCGTGATAGACATTTCTGCCCTGGGAAAAAGTCTTTGGCTATCTACTCTATTTATGCCTCTCATCATCTTGACACCTCTATTGAGTTACCTCTCATTCTTTTTCGTTCCAGTAAGAAAAGCCCTAGCTCCCTCAACCTTTCTTCATAAAACATGTCATTTGAAATGGGAGCAGAATTGGTTTGGTTGTTTCAGACTGAGTTTACTTCTTTAGAGGTTAAAAAAAAACAAGTCGCACTTTGGATAAGCCATTGGTGCAGAGACCCAAAGTCAGCTTTTGTTTCCTTTATTGCAGCAATACCAGGACCTGGCCTCACTCTCACTAATGTCAACAAACTCAGCACAAGCCAGCTATCGAATCTGGGACTTATCTATCATTCATCCTATTTACCGAGAGAACTTTAACACAAGAATATGTTCATGGAAATGATTTAAGTTCCTTAAAATAAACCCTAATCATAAACATGTGTTTGTTTTTAGCCAAAAGAAAAAGTTTAAAAGGAAACATCTGGTCAAACCATACATTGGAAACTTAATGATAGGATGTGGGATTACAGATTCACACTAGCATCCCAGCATGATTATCTCAATGAGTTTCACTGCAGGTTAAAGCTGTCTGTCCATTGTTAATGTTGTTGACATCAATGATATCCATGTTAGTAAATTTCTGAAGCAAATTCAATCTAGTTCAACTAAGAGGTATTGAACTGGAGACTACAATTGGCTTAACTTTATTTAATGGGATTTTATTTCAATATTGCTCCCAGTTATTATGACTAAAGAGTTCTGTCAGGAATTTGTGCTCAAGAGAAAGTAACTAAAATATTTTTTTAGTGAGGACTGAAGGAATTTGCTGCTGAGCTGCACCCGGATGATGGACTACCTCAATCTGAAACAGATGTCAGAATACACTATTTCTAATCTAACATTGTCCGTCTGTCCATCTGTCTGAATGCTCTACCCCCATCCATCTTTGTCATTATTACTGTGCAATGCTGAGGCCTGAATGGCTAACTAATAAGCTGTCTCTATTCACTGGTCTCTGTTTCTGTTCATGTGTTAATGTGTTGGAATACCTGAAAGATACAATACAAGATTGCATGCACATCATGTGGTTTACTTCAAAGGGCTGCAATGTCTCTGTAAAGTGCTGTAAGACAATTTACCTTATTAGCAAATGAATCACAAGATTTTAATATTACGTTGTTTCCATTTTAAACTTGGCAAGTTTTCTCATGTAGGTGACAATCCTTGATTGGGTGATCTGCAGATCTCAACTGTAATACCAGGCAAAAGTGAACTGAAAGAAAACAAAAATTCGAGGCAGAATCGTTATCAAAGTTCTATCTCTCAGATCCTGATAGGTTTGCAAGCCCTGGAGGCCAGGATGCTGGGCTGTACACTATAAGAAACAATTAACTATTACTTTTGGAGAACTTGAGCAGCTTTTAATCAAATAATTTCTGAAGACTAAAGCCTTCAAAGAGTCAGGTAATTTCTATCGCTCAGTTCCAATGTTCACATAGTTTGTGGCTTTAGTTGAAACTTGTGATGTTGTTCCCTGTGCGTCTCTCCCTCAACTGTGTCACTCTATGTTCTACATTCCGATTGTCTTGTCAGAATAACCGAAATGGTCTTATACCAAATAATTTCTTAGTAACCAGGAAATTGTTATCCTTGTATGAGAGCTATGAGTCGCACAGAAGACTGTGTCCAGTTTTAGACCTCTTCTTATGAGGTTTTGGAAAAGGTGCAGAAAATGACTATTACACTAATTCCTAGATTTAAGGATCTTTATTGTCAAAATATGCTCAAAGAGTTGGGACTTTAGACTTTCAAAAATCACAAACATCGGGTGATCTGATCAAAGTATATAAGGTGATGAGCGGAATCGATTGTTTTCCAGTTGACAGTTTGATTCAATTGAACAGGTTTGACGGAAACGAGAAACCCAATTTTAAAGGTTATTTATGGCCAGAAACAAGATAGATGGCATGGCCATGATAAGCTGAACGGACCCTTTCTGAGCTATAATATTTTATACTTGCCAAGAGCTAGTAGAGATTTGATGGGCTAAATAGCCTGATTTAGTGTTGTAGCCATTCTATGATTCTATGTCAGGAAGTAGTTCTTTTCTCAAGAACCCCTGTAACCTGCTGCTGGCTTGTGTGGTGCATGATGGTTCACATAATTCATTGAAGTTTTACAGGAAAATACTGAATGAGAACAGCTACCAGAAGGCTTTTTTGTTGTTTGACTGCACAGAAGGGAGATAGATTTAAATGCTTTCTCTCTTCAGGCTAGAAAATTCTCCTGGATTGTCCAAACACAAAGCTGTAGCCTCCTGAACCAATCATAAAGTTGTTCCTATGTTGATGTCTTTTGCACCCACACAACTTGTCCTGATTTAGAAAGCAATCAAATGTCTGATTTGGGCAGCTTTGGCCAGAGTCAATCATTTGGTGATGATGCATTTAACATTCTCCTCCACTGCTTGAATAAGACAATATTATATATTCAACTCACAAGGTGTTCCAGTAATTGCTAAAAATAATTGCAAATATCTTCTTACACAGTTTTCTGAAGCAACAGTTTTTAAACTTTCTGATAATTTATTTCAGCCAAGTCTAACAAATCTTTTGGCTGAAAGATTAATTTTCTGCAATTCAGGTTCAAAGCATTTCCTACATTTTCCACCTGAATGCAAGTTCTGCTTTTCTTCACCATTTCAACACTTCAAAACGTACACCAAACACTAGAAACACTGATATTTTCAGATGATGGTTGAACTGATCTACATTGGATACTAAAAAAGTATTTGTAGGACGATACTCAACAACCATTCTGCATTCTTGAAGTTGTGAAAAGACTATCTTACCTTTGGTCTCTACCTCACTGGACAATGTTATCATTTACATAGCACAGTTTGAGAAATTTAGTCATGCTACGGCTGTGGACGCTGTTAAAGGATGTTCTATGCTATCTCATTCATTAAAATCTACCAAGTTTAACTGCATTTTAATATTCTTCTGCACATTGGGCAGAAATACCATTTTGAGCATCAGAACTTTAAAAATTTAAAATCAAAATTTAGACCTGATAGGATAGATGAATCTGTGATAGGACACTGAACAGTTGTTTCATATTCTGTTAATTGAATAAACCTTTGTTCATTTTTTTAATGACAGTGCACATTCCACATTATTTGATTCATTTCTTTTCAATCCCTTGCTTCAAAATATAACAATGACTTTTTAAATCACAATTAACATTTTCCTTTGAATGAGCTATCACCTTCTCTGCACCAACAAACTTATCTTGCAGAGATCGTTATTGAAGTTTGTATTACAATTCTTCTTGAACAAAGTGGTAATATTTCTCCAAGGAATAGCTTCTGGAAATCGGGTTGTCATCTCCATAATTTCTAAGAGTATAATGATGTTGTGTTCATTTTGCATAATTGTCTGACACAATCCATTAACACCTATTGACAAGTACTTCACAAACTGCTTTGGATAATAAATGTGTTAGTTTGATTGCATCTGGCATCTATGACACATTTTTCAGAACTGCTCCATGTCTTTAAGTAGTCTTAGCTATGTAAAATACCTGCTTATCGATGCTTGAGTTTTCCCTCTTCCAACAAGTCCTGCTATAGGAGTTTCATGTGCTACATGTAATGTCATCTTGTGATATCTGACTGGTCCAACTGTCCATTCCTTGTCCACAATTCTGTGAGAGTGTCTCCACTTCCTCATCAAAACTCTGTTTTAAATACAATAACACTCTGGAACTCCTTCAGTCTTAGCTTCAACTTGAACTGCCTGTGCTAACTAATATAACTATTGATCTGCTTCCTGAGCCTCAATTAGTAAGGATATGCCAAACACTTCTGTTTGATTATCTTAACCTTAAATAGAGTTTCCATTATCCTAACATCTGCTTGCAGTATTACTTGTGACCTTAAGTGATGAAAATTATTTAGTCATTTCTCTAGTTATACACATGATAGAAAAACACTTGGAATTTGTTCTTGTAATTGTTCAGTCTCTTTAATCTCATTCAGATATTCCATGATAATGGGTGAAAACCATAACCTTAACTCCAGCCAAATCATTACTCAGGAGTAAGCTAACTCTGTTTACAGCTAATTTCTTAACAACTTCTACTAACAGTGTTCCAGGACAATAAATCATACTTGAATTGCACTTTGTACAATGGGGCTGGGATATACTGTCCACTTATTTTGTTTAATAACGCTTTGGCTTTCACCGTACTCTCTAGAGAAATATTGAACCTTTGTTGGCAAATGAGTTTGAGTATCTCCTGTGTCCTTTAATATAGTTATGGGTGTAGCTGCATCATTTAAAGAGAAAGGAATTACCTTCCGTTTTGACTAAAACCTTTCATATCTCTCATCTATCTTATTCACCCTTTCTGCTTCAGCAGTTTTTACCTCCAGCTTCCTGGTTGTAGTTCAAGCGACAATCTGATCCATAGTATTTTGTTTTGAGTTTCCTTTACTGTTTAACTCATACAAACTTCAATAAGTCATAGCTTCATAGTCATAAAGTCATACAGCACGGAAACAGACTCTTCAGTCCAACCAATCCTTGCCGAACATAATGCCAAACTATACTACTCCCACCTGCCTGCTCCTAGCTTGCAGTCCTCTATACCATTCCTATCCATTTAATTATCCAAATGCCTTTTGAATGTCGTAATTGTACCCACATCCACCATTTCCTCAGGAAGTTCGTTCTAGATGCAAACTACCCTCTGGGTAAAAACATTGCTCCTCATGTGTTTTTAAATCTCTGTCTGCTCTCATCTTAAAAAATGTGCCCCCAGTCTTGAAATCTCCCATCCTAGGGAAACGACAACTACCATTAACTCTATCTATACCTCTCCTTATTTTATAAACTTCTATCAGGTCACCTCTCAACCTTCTATGATCCAGTGAAAAAAGTTGCAACTTATCCAACCTTTCTTCATAACTCAAACCTTCCACAACCAGTAACATCCTGGTAAATCTCTTTTGAGCCCTATCCAGCTTAATAATACCCTTCCTATAATTGGGTGGCCACAACTGGACACAATATTTCAGAAGAGGCCTCGAGGAGAAAGTGAGGGCTGCAGATGCTGGAGATCAGAGCTGAAAATGTGTTGCTGGAAAAGTGCAGCAGGTCAGGCAGCATCCAAGGAACAGGAGAATCGACGTTTCGGGCATAAGCCCTTCTTCAGGAATGAGGCATTCCTGAAGAAGGGCTTATGCCCGAAACGTCGATTCTCCTGTTCCTTGGATGCTGCCTGACCTGCTGCACTTTTCCAGCAACACATTTTCAGAAGAGGCCTCACCAATGTCCTATACAACCTCAACGTGACATCCCAACTCCTATAATCAAAGGACTGAGTAATGCCAAGTGCCAAATGCCTTTTTAACCACCCTGCCTATATGTGACATTAACTTCAAAGAATATGTACATGTACCCTTAAGTCCCTCTGTTCTACAACACTACCCAAGGCCCTACCGTTAATTGTAGAAGCCCTATCCGTGTTTGTGTACAAAATGCAATATCTTGCATTTATCCAGTTTGAACTCCATCTGCCATTTTTCAGCCCATTGATCCATTTGGTTAAGATCCCTTTGGAATTTTAGAAAACCTTCGATGCTGTCTACTGTGCCACCAAATTTTGGTGTCATCCACAATCTTATAAATCATGCCTTCTGTATTTTCATCTAAATCATTTATATAAAAATAACAAAACAAAAGAGGACCCAGAACTGATTCCCGTGGAACACTGCTGGTGACAGGCCATTAGTCTGTAAAGCAACCATTCACCACCTGCAGGATGCTGGTTTGCACTCAGGAATTTGTTGATTTTAGGTGGTTCGAACCACCACCAGATCCCTGGTTCTGGACTCATTTAGGGAATGTGAAATGAAGAAGGCAGTAGACAGGTATTTCATGATAAAAGGACCTCTGCATTTATTTAAATACAAGAAGGTAAGTATAACACAAGAAATAAAAGGTAAATACAATAAACAATGAAATTAACATCAATTATGCAGAGTACAGCATTGAAATACACTACTAAATTAATTATAGATTAAACCATATTACAACCTAAAACCACAGTTTCATCATAGAAACTTTAATTAGGCTGCCTACCCTTGGGATCCCATGTTCTGTCACCACCTGTATTCCCCTCCTTGTTAGCTAGGTTGGAAACTTTAGGAGTTTAAGTTCACCACTGAGGAAAATGTGATTTTGAAGTACAGCTGGCTGTTCCCACATGCCATACCTAATACCTGGATGAAGACTTCAGACTGTGAAGGCCTTTAGGCTGGGTTGAATCCACTGATGCGGTAGGAAGTTTATTGGATCAATCAGGTAAGTACTTGGTTTTCCTTAGTCTCTAGTGGTTTTCCAGGGCCGGTTTTCACCTCAGGATGTGTCACTGACCTTATAGTGTTGGTCAGGTCAGTGGTATTTGGGAGTTTTTTGGTTCTTAGGTCTGCTGGTCATGGTCAGTTGCCTTTGGTTCGCCTGGCTCAGAACGGGCCTATGTCAGTAGTTCTTGGAATTGCTGTTGGGATTCATTTTCTGGAGACAGCTGGTGGAATTAGCTGCTGGAATTATTCTTCTGGGGATCACTGTTGGAGAATATCTGCTCAGGTGACATCAGGATCTGCATTTATACTGATTGAGGGACCCTTATTTTCACATCAAATCTGTACTTGCCATTGTGTTTCTCGAATTCCCTTTGAAGTCACTTGGTTTCCTGATTGTAAAGAGTTGTGTTAACATATTTTGATTGACTTTGAATGTCTGGTATCTCTGTGAACGGATTTTGATTGAAGTTCAATGCGTGTGTAGGCCTCATACTGTCTGCGCTGGGTAACCAGAGGTGTAAAAGTTAATTCTGGATCAAAGTGTTAGATTTGGTTGATTGTTCTCTTAAATAGTCTCAGACTGAAATCATTCTGGCTCTGTGTGTATTTGTTGCAACCAGAGCTCAGGAATTTGTCCAGCATTTTAGATGTTAGAAAAGTTCAGAGTCTTCCCCAGTACAGAGGAACCTTGATTATCTGAATGAGATGGGCGGACACTATTTTGTTCAGATAATTGATTATTTGATTAATTGAGTCAATGCCTCTCCTCTGGAGCTCAGAGTTTTCTGAAGTTTCCTTTTTCCTTGCTCTGCCTTTCTTTGCTCCCTCTCTGTGTCAGGGTTTGTTTCTGAGCAGAGACACACTTGTGTCTAAGGGACCTGCAGCATTGTTGAAGCCTCCCTCCCGGAGGTATAATGTTCTGATGCAGCTTCGTTTGTGGATGTTGGGGAAATTGCTTCCGTAGTCCAATGAGTCACCACACACTGCAGCACAGAGAAACTATGGAGAGCAGAAGAAAAACACCTATACAGTGTATTCAAAAAGAATGGGTACCCAATGAACACAGTCCACAGATTTCTCAGCAACAAACCCAAACAAGCAGACAAAACACATCCAGAAGCCCTAGCCACTCTCCGCTACATCAAAGACATCTCGGAAATGACTGCCAGACTACTCAGACCCCTTGGCATCATGGTAGCCCACAAACTGACCAGCACACTAAAACAGCAGCTAATAAATTTGAAAGACCCTATATAGGAAACAGACAAAACCAACATCATTTACAAAATACCATGCAAGGGCTGTAACAAACACTATATTGGACAAACAGGCAGAAAACTAACCACCAGGATACATGAACATCAACTAGCCACAAAACAACATAACCCTCTCTCACTAGGACCCTTACATACGGATGAGGAAGGACACCACTTCGACTGGGACATCACATCTATCCTAGGACAAGCTAAACAGAGACACACACAAGAATTCCTAGAAACATGGCATTCCAATTGGAACTCTACCAACAAACACATTGACTTAGACCTGATTTACCACACATTGAGAGTAAAAAACAGGAAACGACATCATCATAAGAAATGACATCACCACAGAAAACAACATCACCAATCCAAAGAAATCCAAACATATAAATAGAAAGCAGGAATCATCAGCAGTGCTTCGTCCGGAGGCTCACTGAAGATGTTACCTAGTATGGTGACGAAATATCTGAAAATGAACCTTCCAGCTCAGCAAGCAAACCTACATCCAGATATCTGGTTTCCTCTGGTCACTTCATCTGGTTTTACTATTTTCTCACAAGACAAAGATTCCCATCAGATCCCTTTTCCTCAAATTTTGATATAGTTTGAACAAACTTACATAAATCTTTACAGGACTTTAGATTATGGCTAGCATTTTCCCCCTATCGGAACTCTGCACAGCTTCTGAACTCTCCTTTTCAACTGCATCATTTTACACCAGCATTTATTACCTTTCTCCTGAAATACTCATTCTCTCTTTTTCTCTTCAAGCTCAGTTGTTTAAGTTCTCATTGTCTTTTTATCCCCCTTTCCTTATCTTTCTCGGATATCTCTAGCTTTTTTATTTCTTTTTCCGTTACAAGCTGCTTTAATTTTCCTTCATGTTCAAACCATCATCACTTCAACTCAATATGATTTGAATATCTCATTATTCAGAGAACCTGGTCTCTCCTGTTTCTCTTTTAAACATGAAGGCCATGCAAGTCTTTCAATTCTTGTCTTCTTTGTTCTGACAGGCAATTCCACCTCAAATTCACTTACCCATTCAATTTTGGGATCACCTTTGAGTCCATTAAGTAAGGCTATTCCATCTGCAGTTTGGAGTTGGTAGCTTCTAATGCTACTTATTTAAAAAATGTACAAAACCTGGCATTTATCCTTCATTACTTGCTTTAATTCCACATTGAATCCTATGTTGTCTTTGTTTCAAAATCTTGGCCAAGAGCCACCAAATTTTGTCAGAACTCACCAGATTGGTGCTCTGAAAATCAAACCTCACTATTACTGAAGTAGTCATAAATATGAAAGTTTGATTAAACAATGGAATTGATCTAATTGTTTAATTCATGCTGAAAGAATAGAATTTTTTTTATTAACGAGAAAATAACTACTAAATCAAACTTTTTAAATCAATGGCAAAAAAGAAGCATTAATTGGTAACTTATAATTCCTCAACTTAAACTCTACCCCTTTTATTGTTCCCATAAACGTACAAACAGACACACAAATTGGCAAGGTTAGACAAGTATTATTGGTGAAGAAGAAGAAATGATCAGAGATGCACAATTCTAGCACCAGGTTGGATCACAGACATCAATGAGTTATTTTCTTTTGGATTTCTTTTAACTTCTGATTCTTTGCAAAGTCATGGATACTCTGATTCTCAGTCTTTTAGTCACTGGTTGAAGATTTCCCCTTTCCTTTCAGCAAGGAAAATTCAGTTACTTCAGTTCAGGAAGGGGAGAGAGAGAGAGAGACAGAGAGACAGAGACAGAGAGACAGAGACAGAGACAGAGACAGAGAGAAACAGAGAGAACAGAGAGAGAGAGAGACAGAGAGACAGAGAGAGAGAGAGAGACAGAGAGAGAGAGATAGAGAGAGACAGAGAGAGAGAGACAGGCAAAGAGACAGAAAGAGAGAGACAGAGAGATAATGAGATTTAGATGCTTTCTTGATTTTAGAAGTGTGGCTGCTTGAGGGGCCCAATGACCTGTTCCTGCTGCTATTTCTTATGTTCTTCCCACAGACTAGAAGCTTCACCTGAATTGGCCAAACACAAGGTTGTAGACACCAGCCTAGGAACCAATTGCAACATTTTTATTAAACATACACACATGCACATATACTGCATACAGCACATACATACACAAACGTGCACAAGGTGCTTATGGGTGGAAATTCCTTTTGCTGGACTTGATAGGAGCTGTTACCTTAACCTCCCCAAGATGTTTCCACTGACCTGGCACCCTTCCCACATGGTACTCTAATTACCTGGTGCCCTAAGCACAGAGCACCCTATCCACTTGGCACTTTACTCACCTGTCATTCCATTCCATGAACCCTGGTAATTACACACAGCCACCATATTCACCTGGTGCTCTACTTACCTGGACTCAGCATTTCTGGTACCCTGACATCTTGCCCTCCAGCACCTTACCTATCTAGCGTTGTAGACACCAGGCATCTACTTAACATGCATCCTACCAAGCCAGCACAGTAGCTACATAGCACCTTAAATACCTGGAACCCTACTTATCTGAACCCTGACTTTCTACCCATCTGGCATCCTGGCATCCCACCCCACCTAGCACTTCATTCACCTGTCACCCTACCACTGGCACACTGACCGTCTTGTTACCTTCCATATTAGAAACATCACAAAGACTGTCTAAGTTGCTCTTTTTGCTGCTGCACATTTAGAGAAAAAAAATCACATAATACAGCAACTAATGCCATGAAATAATGTGTGTGTTTGACTTCCCCTGACAATCCTGCAGTACCAGTTGGAAAGTAGGATTGATGTGGCAATCCAAGTGTGATTGGTATTGCTCAGAAAATCTGGCCCATCATGTTACTGAGGAATTCTGTTCAAGATCAGTTTGGCACTTGGCAAAATGTAGACAGCCAAACATGTGAGAAAAGCAATGGTGGATAACAAAGCCTGTTGTGCTGCATCAGAAACCTGGAAGCCCGGTCTCTTACCTGTTGTTTTTATCACAGTGACTAGCCCACTTTCAAAGAACCACAGTTCTACCAAACAATTTGGCATGAATGACTCCCATTTAGGATGGGGCAGGTTGCTTGTGAGAAATGCTGGCTTCCTGTATGTCATGCTAGCAATGCCTGCACCAGATGTGCCTGGTTGGCATACAGCCAGAGAGCAGAGTGTTCAAGGGAGCCTGCCCAGTACAATCTCTGTGTGCTTTCTGCTATAACTCTCCTGGGCATGGCAATTGTCATCTCTGCAATTGCAAACAGGTCTAAATGCATTTTTAACACTTGGTTTATGACTGTGAATTAAAAACTTTCTCCACATAAAGACATCTTCCTTATCTCTGACCATACTTCTTTTGTAACTATTTTATATCACTATGCATTACTGATTCTGTTTTTAGATTTGTGCAATCATGAGATTTGCTGGTAAATACATTCTTGCTTCTGCATCTTTTAAGATTGCAGAAAGCAAGAGGGATCTGTGAACACCCCCGTTTCTGCACAATCAGGACTTTTGCTTCTGAGGACCTCTGCTGGTGAAATGAAGACATTCCCAATACCTGTATGATTCTGTCAGGCTGGGAGAAAGGACAACATTTATTTTAATTGAATTATTTACATTTACACACTTTAAGGTCATTCCTCTTTACCAAATGCATACTAAATGTCAATTTTCACAATAATGTTACAACTGTCTGTAGAAACACCTTTTAAGCAAGAACTTCAAGGATGGGCTATAGATATACTGGGTTCAGCTTCTGGTCAAAATAAAACAGTAAACACAGTGGAAATAAGAGGATAAAAAAACTTGTTTCAAGAATTTCTTTTTTCTTGTTGTGGTTTAATCCCACTGGATTTGCTGAACATAATCCACTGTCAATTGAGTTCAGTGAAAACCAGATGAATAAAGACATTAGATCCCTTAATAGCATATGCAAAGAACCTGATGCCTAAATAGGTCCTGTGAGCCCCTTTTGACACCAGTGCCATTATAGTGCAGCACACAGTGCTTAGTCAGAATGGTATGCAACATCTGGCATATTCGCTGTTCCTGCATCCATTTTTACTCCTTTCAAATGGCCATAACATAATCAAATTTCTAGGCTGTGTTTTGGGGGGGGGTTCCTTGAATAAAGGAATAGCACACCGTCAATCTAAAACTGCATCATGTAATGTGGAAGGATCTTCCATCACTAATATTAATCTACAATCTTTTGTTGTGCTGGTTAAGACTGCATTCACCTGGTTCCATTTCTCTCCACCTTAACCAGGAAACCATCCACAGTGTCTTCACTTCCCGTTCCGAAATCAGTATCTGTTATGTCCCTCATGGATATATCCCTGAGTTCTTCCTATTGTTCATCAGCATACTGCTTCTTAGTGACATTTACAAAGTCAAAACATCAGTTTTAAGATGTACAATGAAAATGCCCAGCTTTAACATACCACCACCACTTTGGATCCCTCTCCTGTCTAAAATACCAGACTGCTTGTCTGACACATGGTACCTGATGAGAAAAAGGACTTTGTCAGTTAAATTTGGAAGGATTAATGTAATTTCCATTCATCTTTAACACCATCAGTCTTCCTGATACTTGACAGAGAATAAGTGTACTGTATGCAACTTTAGTGTCACATTTGATCGTGACATGAACTTACATATCTATGACATCTTAAAACTACCTTTTTCCACCTTCATAATATTGTCTGACTTCATCCCTGTCTCAGCTCTGCTGCTGCTGAAAGCCTCATTGTCTCCAAAATTAACTATTCTCATATTTCTGACTGGCTCCCACATCCTACCCTCCGGAAACTCGAGGCCATTCAAAACTCTACTGCCTATGTCTTGCACCAAACCTTTTTCACACATCAACCTATTGTTTAAACAACACTCTGATTTTAAAATTCTCATTCTTGCTCCCAGGTCCCTCCATATCTTCATCCTTTATATTTCTGTAATCTCCTCCAGCCCTGCAATTCCCAGGGTTATCTCCCTTCCTCTAATCTGGAACAATTTCAGTCTTAGTCATTGCACCACTGATGACTGTACCTCCAACTGCTTGGGGCCTGAACTCTGTAACTCCCTCCATAAAACCCTTGTCTCTCTATCTCACTTTCTTCCCTGAAGAAATTCCTTAAACTTAACGTTGACTAGATTTTTTGTCCATCGTTCCTAATATCTCCTATGTGGCCCGGTGTTATATTAATGACGCCTCCTGGTGGTGTTTTATGATATGTGAATGTAGGTTGTTGTTAGCGAAGTTGACACATAAATTAAACTTTTCCCTTAAATGTAAGGCCAGAAGCCAACCTACTCTTGGGTAAGTGCTTCTATTGCTCAGAGACTGACAGGAGATAGAGTCATAGAATCATAGAGATGTACAGCATGGAAACAGACCCTTCAGTCCAACACGTCCATGCCGACCAGATATCCCAACCTGATCTAGTCCCACCTGCCAGCATCCGGCCCATATCCCTCCAAACTCTTCCTATTCATATACCCATCCAAATGCCTCTTAAATGTTGCAATTGTACCAGCCTCCACCACTTCCTCTGGCAGCTCATTCCAGACATGTACCACCGTCTGTGTGAAAAAGCTGCCCCTTAGGTGTCTTTTATATCTTTCCCCTCTCACCCTAAACCTATGCCCTCTAGTTCTGGACTCCCCAACCCCAGGGAAAAGACTTTGCCTATTTACCCTAACCATGCCCCTCATAATATTGTAAACATCTATAAGATCACCCCTCAGCCTCCGACGCTCCAGAGAAAACAGCCCCAGCCTGTTCACCCTCTCCCTATAGCTCAAATCCTCCAACCCTGGTAACATCCTTGTAAATCTTTTCTGAACCCTTTCAAGTTTCACAAAATCTTTTTGATGCATGCAATCAGAATATATGCATGCAATATTCTAACAGTGGACTAACCAATGTCCTGTACAGCCGCAACATGACCACTCAACTCATGTACTCAATACTTTGACCAATAAAGGAAAGCATACCAAATGCCTTCTTCACTATCCTATCATCCTGTGACTCCATTTTCAAGGAGCTATGAACCTGCACTCCAAGGTCTCTTGGTTCAGCAACACTCCCTAGGACCTTACCATTAAGTGTATAAGTCCTGCTAAGATTTGCTTTCCCAAAATGCAGCACCTCATATTTATCTGAATTAAACTCCATCTCAGCCCATTAGCCCATCTGGTCAAGATCCTGTTGTAATCTGAGGTAACCCTCCTTGCTGTCCACTACACCTCCAATTTTGGTATCATCTGCAAACTTACTAACTGTACCTCTTAGCTCGCATCCAGATCATTTGTGTAAATAACAAAAAGTAGAGGACCCAGTACCGATCCTTGTGGCACTCCATTGATCACAGGCCTCCAGTCTGAAAAACAACCCTCCACCACCACCCTCTGTCTTCTAACTTTGAGCCAGTTCTGTATCCAAATGGCTAGTTCTCCCTGTATTCCATGAGATCTAACCTTGATAATCAGTCTCCCATGGGGAACCTTGTTGAACGCCTTACTAAAGTCCATATAGATCACATCTATTCTCTTTGTTACTTCTTCAAAAATCTCAATCAAATTTGTGAGACATGATTTCCCATGCACAAAGCCATGTTGACTATCCCTAAACAGTCCTTACCTTTCGAAATACATGTAAATCCTGTCCCTCAGGATTCCCTCCAACAACTTGCCCACCACTGACGTCAGGCTCACTGGTCTATAGTTCCCTGGCTTATACTTACCACTCTTCTTAAACAGTGGCACCACATTAGCCAACCTCCAGTCTTCCGGCACCTCACCTGTGACTATCAATGAAACAAATATCTCAGCAAGAGGCCCAGCAATCATTTCTCTAGCTTCCCACAGAGTTCTAGGGTACACCTGATCAGGTCCTGGGGACTTATCCACGTTTATGCGTTTCAAGACATCCTCTGTAATATGGACATTTTGCAAGATGTCACCATCTATTTCCCTATAGTCTATATCTTCCATATCCTTTTCCACAGTAAATACTGATGCAAAATACTCATTTAATATCCTCCCCATTTTCTGCGGCTCCACACAAAGGCCGCCTTACTGATCTTTGAGGGGCTCTATTCTCTCCCGAGTTACCCTTTTGTCTTTAATGTATTTGTAAAAACTCTTTGGATTCTCCTTAATTCCATTTGCCAAAGCTATCTCATGTCCCTTGTTTTCCCTCCTGATTTCCCTATTAAGTATACACCTACTTCCTTTATACTCTACTAAGGATTCACTTGATCTATCCTGTCTATACCTTACATATGCTTCCTTCTTTTTCTTAACCAAACCTTCAATTTCTTTAGTCATCCAGCATTCCCTATGGTCAAGAGTAGTCCTGCATATCTAAACTCTGCTCTGATTTGGAAGAGCCGCTCCTTCCACAGATTGCTGAACTAATGCTGTCACCTTCTCACTAGATGAAAGGCAGGAGCAAAACCCACGCCCGAGGTATAAGCTGAGAAGAAAACAAAATAGCTGAGTAAACAATATTTGATTTATTTAGCTGCCTGTAAGAAACACTTCACAAAGGAGTTCCCTTAGTTAGCTCAGCCGCAGGGAAGCTAACAGAGCGCTTTACAGCAGGGGCTCTGTGTGAGTTTACACAGTCCCTTTGTTTAAAGCACATTCACATGCTTTCTGCCAGTTGGCTTACGAGCAGCTCCTCCCTTTCAAACAGCCTTACGTTATTATACCATAAATAGCCAGAAGTTTGAAGAGAAATCAGATCCTCATATCATTTTTAAAGACCTGAGCAGCTACTTCTTTCTCAACAGACTTTGAAAAACATTCGTGGAACCTGAACTACATGGCTGAAATTTTTGAGTTTTATTAACCAAATCATATTGGCTTCCTGTTATTCTGCAACTAAAATGTACATCATTTAATCAGGATTTTTGGAAAAACAGGCAATGTTTGTCAGTCAGGGATTATTGACTTCAGCACACATATGCAGTTGTGGCATCACTGTATTTCCAGAAGACCAGGGACAGAATTAGACCATTTGCCCATTGAGCCTTCTCCATCATTTGATCATGGCTGATCTGTTTCTCAACTCCACTCTCCTGCCTTCTCCCTGTAACCCTTGATCCCCTTACTAATCAAAAACTTAACTCTCTTAAATATACTCACTGACTTGGCCTCTAAAGCCTTCTGAAGAAATGAATTCCATAGATTCACCACCCTCCGGCTTAAGAAATTCCTCCCCATCTCAGTTTTAAAGGGGCATCCCTTCACTGAGGCTGTGCCCTTGGATCCTAATCTCTCCCACTTGTGGAAGTATCTTACCCATGTCCACTCTATCCAGGTCTCTTAGTACTTGAAGTTTCAATGAGAATTCTCCCCTTGTCCTTCTAAACTTCAATTATAGATCTAGAGTCCTCAACCATTCTTCATGTGACCAGCTCTTCGTCCCAGGGATCATTGTTGTAAATCTCTTCTGGACTGCCTTGAAGTTCATCCTTCCTCAGGTTAGAAACGGCTTACAATATTCCAAATGCAGTCTGATGAGAACTTTATAATATCCTCAGCAGTATGTCTCTACTCTTGTATACTAAGCCTCTTGAAATGAATACCAACATTGCATTTGTCTTCCTAACTGCCAACTGAACTTAAATGTTAACGTAAGAGCATTCTGAACTTTGTGTTTCAGGTTTCCGAAGCCTTTCATCAATTAGAAAATAGTCTGCACTTCTGTTCTTCCTGCCAAAGTGCATAACCTCACACTTTTGCACATTGTATTCCCTCTGCCACTCTCCTCGCATGTCCAAGTCCTTCTACAACCTCCCCACTTCTTCAGCACTACCTATCCCTCTGCCTTTGTGTCATCTTCAAATGTAGAACAGTGTATAATGTGAATAGTTGTGGTTTCAATCCTGATCCCTGTGGAACTCCACTAGTCACTGGCTGCCATCTGAAAAAGACCCCTTTATTCTCACTCTCTGTCTTCTGTCAGTCAGCCAATCCTCTATTTGACCAGAAACTTTCGAATAACAAGTCCTCGAACACACAACTGTTAGCTCTCAAAAACTGCACTGTTACTGACATTAGGCAAAATACTTCTCCACTTAAAATATGCAGATGCATTGGTAGTATCAAAAGAGTAGGATGCTATTAGACTGGTAGACTAGAAGCCCAGGCCAATATTTTGAGGACATGGTCTCAAATCCCACTTTGGCAAATGGTGATACCTGAATTCCGTAAAAATCTGGAATAAAGAGCTGTCCTAATGGTGGTCATGTAATGATTGGTGATCATTGTCAAAAATCCATCTGGTTCACTAATGTCCTCTAGGACAAAAATCTGCTGTTCTCACTTAGTCTGACATACATGAGACTCTAGACCCACAGGAATGTGATTGATTCTTTACTGTCCTCGAGGCAATTAGAGATGGGTAACAAATGTTGTTTGCCAGAGTGGCGAGGAGAGAAGGAGTGGTGAAGCGAGGGTTGCCGGGAAGGGTGAGTTTTCCCGCATTAAAAGGGACTTACCTCGGGAGTCGGGCCTCTATTTGCTGAGAGTTGCAAGGGAGGAGTGAAGGACTTCTGGGAAGTCATATATTTGTGTGGTTGCGTTACGTGAAACACTACTCGGGTAGTGTCTCCCACCCATCCTCCTCCTCTAACCAAAAAAAAGGTTCTGTGCGCCAGATTGGTAAGGTAACGAGTTTATTTTTTATTCCATAGTTTTTCAACAGTCTCTTTGGGAATTTAGAATCATGGGAATGGAGGTGAGGGCAGTTGAATGTTCCTCATGCAGAATGTGGGAGGTAAGGCTCTCCATTAGTGTCTCTGCTGACTACATCTGCGGGAAGTGCACCCAACTCCAGCTCCTCGAAAACCGGGTTAGGGAACTGGAGCTGGAGCTGGATGAACTTCAGATCATTCGGAAGGCAGAGGGAGTTACTGAGAGGAGTTACAGGGAGGTAGTCACTCCTAAGGTACAAGAAAAAGGCAGATGGGTTACAGTCA
>NC_057728.1:22944667-22953768 GCF_004010195.1 Chiloscyllium plagiosum
TAGATAAGCTGCAGAGCTGGGCTGAGAGGTGGCAAATGGAGTTTAATGCGGGCAAGTGTGAGGTGATTCACATTGGTCGGAATAACCGGAATGCAAAGTACTGGGCTAATGGTAAGATTCTTGGTAGTGTAGATGAGCAGAGAGATCTCGGTGTCCAGGTACACAGATCCTTCAAAGTTGCCACCCAGGTTGACAGGGTTGTTTAGAAGGCATACAGTGTTTTAGCTTTTATTAATAGAGGGATCGAGTTTCGGAATCATGAGGTTATGCTACAGCTGTACAAAACTCTGGTGTGGCCACACTTGGAGTATTGTGTACAGTTCTGGTCACCTCATTATAAGAAGGATGTCGAAGCTTTGGAAAGGGTGCAGAAGAGATTTGCTAGGATGTTGCCTGGTATGGAGGGGAGGTCTTACGAGGAAAGGCTGGGGGACTTGAGGCTGTTTTCGTTAGAGAGAAGAAGGTTGAGAGGTGACTTAATAGAGACACACAAGATAATCAGAGGGTCGGATAGGGTGGACAGGGAGAGCCTTTTTCCTCAGATGGTGATGGCTAGCACGAGGGGGCATAGCTTTAAATTGAGGGGTGATAGACATTGGACAGATGTCAGAGGTAGTTTCTTTACTCAGAGAGTAGTAAGGGTATGGAATGCTTTGCCTGCAACGGTAGTAGATTCGCCAACTTTAAGTACATTTAAGTCGTCATTGGACAAACATATGGATGTAAATGGAATAGTGTAGGTTAGATGGGCTTCAGATTGGTATGACAGGTCAGCGCAACATCGAGGGCCAAAGGGCCTGTACTGCGCTGTAATGTTCTATGTTCTAGCTGGCAAACAAATCAGTCCAGGAAGAAGAAAACAGAGTAACCAGTGGGGCAAAGGAAGAGGAAAGCAGAGCAGTGAGGGGAGCGCTGAATGATGTCAAGAGAAGGAAGGAAAGTGGTGCAATGAGTGTGTTGTGGGGAAAATCACCAGTCTCAAAGTCAGAATTGGGATTCAACCACAGGAAATTGATTGTACAAGGGTTGATTGTACAAGGAAACCGGAGATCCGTGGAGATAGAGAGCGAGAGAGAGAAGTCCGGTAGCATGGCTGTCAGCTGCGAGCCTTCTCTCACTCTTGGAGCACATGTCACGATATTTTATACATTTCATGGTATAATGGTCCAGATATCGAGTCTTTGTTTGTGCAGCATGGTTTGTTTACTGAAAACATTTCAGAGTCACTGTCAGTTTCAGAGGAATGTTACAGAGTCACTGTCAGTTTCAGCAGCTACACAGGAGTCCCTTGCTGCAGTAATTGGTCATGATCGTTCTTCCTGAGAAGGAAGATCATTTTCCATTACTGAAAATCTAAGGTATTAACACTTGTACACAAGCAGTCTCAGGTAGTTAACATTTCTATTGAAGGTGGTGGCTGGACTCAGACACTTCAGCGGGCAGTAGGCATTACTGATGTGCATTCTCTGTCTCACCTACCTTAAACTAATTATCTATGCTCTGTGTCTATTGTGCTGGTATCTTGTTGGCCTCAGGCAATATCCATGTATGCTTTGCTGAACTTTTCCATGTAATGGCTAAGTGTGTGCTAAGTGACCAACTTATGGCCCAGCGGCCATCTTGTGTCTGAATGCCTCATGTCAGCTCCCACTTCAGTGGAGCAGAGAATGGGCCAGCAAGGCAGAGGCAGCAACAATAGGCAGACTACTTCCAGATCGAGTTCCAATTTCCTCTTCCAATGTGGCACGGACACAATAAAATTATACATGGAACTGACTTCCTGTTCAAGTGCATTGGCAGGAGATCCACCGGATGAATGATGAACAAATAAAAGCAATTCTCAGAGAATGTTCTACACTGCTGCCTCACAGCACCAGGGACCCAGGTTCGATTCCTGCCTTGGGCGACTGCCTGTGTGGAGTTTGCACATTCTCCCTGTGTCTGCATGGGTTTCCTTCGGGTGCTCCGGCTTCCTCCCACAATCCAAAGATGTGCAGGTCAGGTGAATTGGCCATGCTAAACTGCCCATAGTGTTATGTGCATTAGTCAGGGTCTAAACACAGGGTAGGGGAATAGGTCTGGGTGGGTTACTCTTTGGCAGGCCAAAGGGACTGCTTCCATATTGTGGGGAGTCCAAAATTCACAATAGTAATGAATGGGATCAGTACAGCCAAACAGAAACTGGTTTACCTTCAAATGGACATACAGAAGATGAAGGGACTGCAAGAAGTTTAACAAAGACTAAATGTAAGAAGCAACTTCACAATAGCTAAGATTTAGCACTGTCCAGAAAGGTTATGTTTGATCAATACTGAATCTCCAGCAGGGCTAAAAGATAAATGACTCTCTGTCACGAGTCTGTAGACTGCAGTCTTTCAAAGTAATATGATTGTAAAAAATTTTCCTATCCCCAGGAAAGCACTATTAATGCGATGGAAGATGACATTGTTTGTATAACCCAAGAGGCTAATTCAGTCACTTATTCAGCCTATTCCTACTTGTCAGTTCAACGACTGATATTTGATAGCTTCCCCATTGATTCGGTTTGAAAGATCCATATAAGAGACAATAGTACCTTTATAATTGTAATTAAAATGGAAATAATAAATCCTAACAAATGACAGCACCAGTGTCGAATTCAGAGCTGTTAATAAGCAAAACCAATGAGAATTCTTCATGAATTGGACATATAACTAAAGGCATCCCCCATGTGCCAAAACATGAAAATTATGAAAATAATCAACTGGATTTACCACACGTTTCAAGGAAAGAACTGGTGGTATCTAAATCTCTATTCTGTGCCTAGATTATGTTAACACAATCCCAATACTTCCAACCAATTCATAAGGATTAGGAGCAGGAGTAGGCCATGTGCCTCATCATTAATTCAGATAAGTGTTTATTTACTGTACATATAAAAAACTGTTAGAAATAATAACAATGTCACATTGAAAATCATGTTACATGCTTCTCTTAACGCATTCAGTTTTAAAATAACTTGCCTTCACTCTCCCACCCCAAGCCTCATAATTCTTCTGGATAATATCTTGAAAAATTGGATTGATATGGGTTTTCTTTGTCAAATAAATGGCATATTAACCATTATCATTAGAATAGAACATATTTACTGTTTTGAATTGAAATGTTGTGCCTAATGTCCAAATCTAGCTGTGTTCAAACTCGACACCAGTAGATGGTGCTGTAAAAAGAAGCAGAAGAAACTGTTCTTAAAAAAGGCAGCTATTGGGCTGCTGCACTATTTAGTATTCTAGTCTGCCTCCGTCTGGTTAAGTCCCAAGAACCCCAGACCAACCAAGAATTTAGAATACTTCTGTATCTGCACTTCTTATCCAACTTAGAAGTTTGGGCATTTGGCCTTGGAGAGAGAAAATTGATCAGCTAAATAGCTGCAGTCCACTGATGATTCTGGATTTAAAAAAATCAAGCTCATAATATTTAAGCATGACAGCATAGAAAGGAGCAAAGGCAATGAACATGGGAGACAAACAATGTGACTTCAGCTTCCTCTGAAGACCACCCACTCCCTCCAACCACCTCCAATCCAAATTCAAGCAGTTAGGTTTATGAAGAAATAGTCCCAGAGAACATTAACATACTGCCATAATAATGTTACAAATCATGCTGTATTACAGAGGAACTCCATTATGGCATGTGCTTCTTTATATAAGCACTCAAAGGCAGGTATGCTAATCTGCTCCAAACAAAGGGAAAGGGGTGGGTAGACGTACAACAACAACTGAGCCTTGAAGCAGGGAAAAAATAAGACAGACTTGGGGCATAAGAATATAAGAATGGAAGAACTAGGAGCAGGAGTAGGCAATTTAGTTCCTCGAGCCTGAACCACCATTTGATATCATCATAGTTGATCTCATCTGGGCCGCAACTTCACTTTCCTGCCTGCTCTCTATCACCCTTCAACATGTTACTAAATTAAAAATCTGTCTGTTCTATCTCCTCCTTAAATTTACTCATGTCCCAGAATCCATCACATTGGGGTATTGAATTCCATAGATTCATGATCCTTCAAGAGAAGTAATTTCTCCTCGTTGGTTTTAAATCTGCTATCCTTTATCCTAAAACTCTGATTCTAGATTGCCCCACAAGGGAATATCCTTTCCTCATCAACTTTGTCAATCCCCTTTAGTATCTTATATCACTGAATTAGATTTCTTTTCATTATCCTAAATTCCAGAGAGTATAGGCCTAAACTGTTCAGTCTGTCTTCATAAGACAAATCCCTCAACTTTAAATCAAAGGATACAGTCAATGCATTAGGCCAGATGTAAAGTAAATATTTTTAAAAAATTATTTGTGGGATGTAGGCATTGCTCTCTGGGCCAGCAATTATTGCCTATCCCCAGATTCCATGGGTTCAAGTTCCATCTGCTTCAGCCATATATCATAACATGCCTGAACAGATTGATTAAAAATATTGATAGAAAAATTGGAGAAACTAATTAGATTTAATAAAAGGTAAAACATGGAAATTAAAGAAATAAATATTATTCAATGCGTCTATATGTATTAAAAGGATTCGGTGAGGAAATTGTTGAAACATTATTCACATCTCCTAAAACACTTTGAATTCAGGAAGTGATCCTTTGCATTATTTACAAGTAGTAAGAGAGATAAACTGTGAAATTATTGACCGATTTATTGGGGGTATCAGTTAAAGATATGTTATTAAAATTGATTTCTATGTACAGATCATTGGGACTAACATTAGCTGGTCAGCAAGTGTCAGCATAGATTTGTAAAAGCTAAATCATGCCAATTAATCTCATTACTTTTTTTTGAGGAGATAACTAATATGATGGATAGACCTTCGCAAAGGATATTTAAATGGAATTAGAAATTCAACCTAGTTTTGTAAAGAAAGATTGTTAATAAAAATGAAAGCACCTATTGGTTTGAATGGGGAAACAATTAGAGTGGGGATAGTAGGTAAATCATTCAATTTGCTAATATGACTAATGGAACTACACTGGATTCACATGTTTTCAATATGTTTACAAATGAAAAGGATCAAGGAATAGACAGCCATATATCTAAGATTCCTGACCAAGTTACATAGTACAACAGATTGGACCAAAGAGTTACAAAGGTAAATTGGTTAAGTAAGTGATCAAAACTAGCAGATGGAGTTCAATGAGCAGAAGTGAAAAGTCAGTCACTTTGGCCATAAAAAAGATCAATTAAAGTATTTTTCTAAATATTGAAAGTTAGAAAATGTGATAAACAAGAGTTTTGGAGGTTTTTGTTGTTTCTGTATCACTGCCTTGTTCATTCCGTCTCTTTCCCAATGTACTACCTCTGAACTTCCTTAAGCATATCTGTAACATTCTACAGTTCTGGTGGAAGGTGCTGTCTGACCTGATCAGTACTTGTGGCATTTCTGACTATATTCTAGAAGACCTTGAAGTGGGTGGAGACAGATATACCAGAACAATAAGTGGCTCAAATGAGGACAGAATGTATGGATGATGCTTGTGTTCTCTTTTAAAAGTTTTATGTAAATTTGAGTGTTAAGGATTATTGAGATGATTGAAGGACCCGGTAGGTTTCATAGCAGCAGGCTATTTCAGCCTTTGTACCCATTCTGCAGAGAAACTATTTTCTCTGGTGTGGGTGTCTAGGATTGCAAGAATGGTCCCAGGAATGAAAAGCTTAACATATAAGGAACATTTGAGGACTCTGGATCTATATTCAACAGAGTTTAAGGATGCATGGGGGGGTGGAGGTGGGAAGGCCATGAAATCTAGTAGAAGGTAAAACATGGAAATTAAAGAAATAAATATTATTCAATGCGTCTTTATGTAGGACAAAAGGTTAGACTCTTAAATGGGCCATCCAGGCTTCTGTCCGTCACTGTTGTAATTCTTCATAAAGGCAAGTGGAAATCTAGAACTTTTGTCCTAGAAATGTGTAGATCAATGGAGAACTTAAATGGATTGATTGAATGATTAAAAATTGATCAAGCCATAGTAGTAAAGAATATAGAATGAAGAGCTGCCTAGAATTAAGATACAGATCAGCTGACTTTCAAATGAATAACCTATAAAATGTTGCAGAAGTTTTTAATGTGAAGTGAATGTCCCATCTGGGCAGCTTCAGTTTACAGCAGTCAACATTGTCACTCTGTAGCCAAGTTTTTTTTAATTGGAACTGATTGATGTTACTCCTGAACTTCAAGGCTGAAGATGTGACACTCCCCTTTAATGTTAATCTCCATTGGGCAAATCATTTCCAGCTACACCTTTTGTGCACAGTGAGAATTGAATGAATGAGGAGGGCCAGAGCTGTCACCATGACCCAATGTCAGGTGTACACTGTTTCCATAAGACATAGGAGCAGAAATTAGCTCATTGAGTCTGTTCTGCCATTCAATCATGGCTAGTAAGTTTCTCATTTCTCAACCCCATTGTCCTGTTTTCTCCCTGTAATGTTTGATACTCGAGAATGTATCTATCCCCATCTTAAATATATTTAATGACCTGGCCTCCAGTCTTTTGTGGCAGTGAATTCCATAGATTCACTGCTCTCTGGCTGAAAACGTTTCTCCTTCTCTCTGTTCTAAAAGGTTTTCTCTTTCTCTAAGGCTATGCCCTTGGGTGCTAGTCTCTCCTACCAATGGAAACCTGTTCCCAACATCTATTCTGTCCAAGCCATCTAATTTTCTATTAGATTTCATGGCCTTCCCACCTGCTCCCCCGCCCCCCCCCCCCATGCATCCTTAAACTCTGTTGAATATAGATCCAGAGTCCTCAAATGTTCCTTACATGTTAAGCTTTTCATTCCTGGGACCATTCTTGTAATCCTCCTTTGAACATACTCCAGGGCCAGTATGTCCTCCGAGGTATGGGGCCCAAAATTGGCACAATACTCCAAATGTGGACTGACCAGAGCCTTATAGAACCTCAGAAGTACATCTCTGCTTTTATATTCAAGCCCTCTCAAAATAAATGCCATCATTGCATTTGCCTTCCTAACTACTGACTCAACCTACACATTCATGTTTAGAGAATCCTGGACTAGAGCTCCTAAGTTTCTTTGCATGTCAGGCTTCTGAATTTTCTTGTCATTTAGAAAATAGTCCATACCAAACTGCATGACCTTACTTTTCCCACATTGTACTCCATCTACCATTTCTTTACCCCCTCTTCGAACCTGTTAAAATCATTCTGTTGCCTCCTCAATGCTACCTGTCCCTCCACCTATCATAGAATCTTACAGAGTGGAAACACGCCCTGCAACCCAACAAGTCCACAATGACCCTCCAAAGAGCAACTCCCTCAGGCCCATTCCGAGTTATCCTATACTTACCTAACTCTCACCCCTGAACACTATGGACAATTTAGCATAGCCAATTCACCTAACCTACACATCGTTGGATTGTGGAAGGAAGCCAGAGCATCCGGAGGAAACCCACCCAGACACTGGGAGAATGTGTAACTCCACACAGTCGTCTGAGGCTGGAATCGAACCTGGATCCCTGGTGCTGTGAGGCAGCAGTGCTAACCACTGAGCCATCATGCTACTCATATCTTGGCATCATCTGCAAATTTAGCCAGAATGCTCTCAGTCCCTTCATTTAATTTGTTAATGTGTAAAATGAAAAGTTATGGTCCCCAACATTGAGCCTTGCAGAACACCACTTGTTTTCTGTAGTTTTCAGCATAGACATCCATCTACCTGCAGCCATGAAATATTGTCTGATGATTCACCAATGGTATTAGTGCCTACTCAGTCACTTAAGTTTACATCAGAAACACTTTATGCATAAACAGGGATAGAGGGATCTGATGGGCTGAATGGCCTATTTCTGCTCCTACTTGTTATGATCTAAAACTCTTTCACCTGTACCAAAATATCCACAATACATTTTGATTTCTCTCAATACATCTTGCACTCTGTGGTTTTGCAGATGGGGTGGAGGGACCCTTTTAACCCAAAAGGTTTGGTAAGGCCAGACATGCTGAGGGTTTTCCTCTCAGGCAAACTGCCCTTCCTCTTGCCTGAACTTCTAAGAGTTGGAAAAGTGCAGGCAAAGTGGAGGTCCCAAACACCTTGACAGTGTCCTGAGTGGAAAGTGAACAGAGGCCAGTGTGTGGCTCCTCCTCTAACTGTGTGTCTGTCACCATGTCTTCGGTCTTGAGTTAAAAATCACACAACACCAGATTATAGTCCAACAGGTTTAATTGGAAGCGCTAGCTTTCGGTTCTGAGGACTAATAACTGGAGTGGAGACCAGGGGTGTTTGGCTGTGTGCACTTCAGCAGCCTGTGAGGGTGCTAGGCCTGACTGCCAATGACAGCTGCTAACCAGAACTTCGTGATGTCCTCCTGCACTATTTACATCCTGTCCTTTCTCTGTGATCCTTCTGGTCTTTCGGCATTAACTATCTTGGCTGAATCCAAACCTCGTCTGTTCTGCCATGAATATACTTCAGCTGTTGATTCACTATTAACTGTGCATGCTGACCACTTTCCTAAAGAGCAAGTTTCTCCACAGTTGAATGCCCTGACTAAGGATTTCTTAAGGTGAAGAGAATCCCAATCTTTTAATCGTATCTTGGTTGCACAAATGTACAGAATTGAAAGCTGTGTTAATGCAGTCAATGAACTAAGTTAATGCAAACATCAGTGAACTCATTCCCACCCGACTCTTAGAGTCATAGAGATGTATAGCATAGAAACAAACCCTTCGGTCCAACTCGTCCATGCCGATCAGATATCCCAACTCAATCTAGTCGTACCTGCCAGCACCCAGCCCTTATCCCTCCAATCCCTTCCTATTCATATACCCATCCAAATGCCTCTTAAATGTTGCAATTGTACCAGCCTCCATCACATCCTCTGCAGCTCATTCCATACACGTACCACCCTCTGCATGAAAAAGTTGCCCCTTAGGTCTCTTTTATATCTTTTCCCTCTCACCCTAAACCTATGCCCTCTAGTTCTGGACTCTCCAACCCCAGGGAAAAGACTTTGCCTATTTACCCGATCCATGCCCCTCATAATTTTGTAAACCTCTATAAGGTCACCCCTCAGCCTCTGATGCTCCAGGGAAAACAGCCCCAGC
>NC_057728.1:22953902-22957307 GCF_004010195.1 Chiloscyllium plagiosum
TTGCTTTCCCAAAATGCAGCACCTCGTATTTATCTGAATTAAACTCCGTCTGCCACTTCTCAGCCCATTGGCCCACCTGATCCAGATGCTGTAATCTGAGGTAACCCTCTTTGCTGTCCACTACACCTCCAATTTTGGTGTCATCTGCAAACTTACTAACTGTACCTCTTATGCTCGCATCCAAATCATTTATGTAAATGACAAAAAGTAGAGGGCACTCCACTGGTCACAGGCTTCCAGTCTGAAAAACAAAAGTAGAGGGCACTGCACTGGTCACAGGCTTCCAGTCTGAAAAACAACCCTCCACCACCACCCTCTGTCTTTTACCTTTGAGCCAGTTCTGTATCCAAATGGCTAGTTCTCCCTGTATTCCATGAGATCTAACCTTGCTAATCAGTCTCCCATGGGGAACCTTAATTAAACACACATCATTCATAAGTTGCATTCACTTGGGGTTCAAAGTATACATTCAAGGCCTCAGGCAACTGTCTGTATGGAGTTTGCACATTCTCCCCGTGTCTGCGTGGGTTTCCTCCGGCTGCTTCGGTTTCCTCCCATTGTCCAAAAATGTTCAGGTTAGGTGAATTGGCTATGCTAAATTGCCCGTAGTGTTAGGTGAAGGAGTAAACGTAGGGGAATGGGTCTGGGTGGGTTGCTCTTCGGAGGGTCAGTGTGGACTTGTTGGGCCGAAGGGCCTGTTTCCACACTAAGTAATCTAATCTTTTAAAAAACACTTTTGAAGTTATTCTTTCTATTCTTCAGAAAGATTTAAGGTAGAATGCACTTTGTAACAGTTTCTCCATAACAGTGATAAACGTATAGTTACTCATAGCTGCTCTGATTTGTTATTGCAGTCTGTCACAATTTCAAAGTTTTGCTATTGCAGTAAGATTGAGTTCTGTTTCATATTATTCTGTCTCATGTTTCTACTGGAGTTGGGAGAAGATGGTTTACAACTGCTATATGGTTTACAACTGCTATGTGATTTACCCAGGGATGCAGCTTAGTTCTTTGTTTACTTTTCCTTTATCAGTAGCTTTTAGAAACTTTCAATAGCTCTGAACATTTGTGTTGCTCTTCTAGTAGCTTCAGGTCTTTTAACAGTTCCTCAAACTCCCAATTTCATCTCGACTTCTGACACCATGGAACACATTCAAAGAGTACAACATTACTTGCCCTCTGTCTTTAGAACTGCTTGTTAGATGGTTACTTGCAATAAGTGCCTTATGACAGTGGCCACATGACTACAAACAAACTACAGCATTGTATTTCCATCCAAACAACATGCACACTGATGTAGGCTCATTGAACCATCACTTACAAACACATGTTCAGATAACAATCTACTCCCATAACCCACATATAAACTCTCAAACAGAGTCACAGACACCATTCATCCATTCACACAACTACTTTCACCCAGCTTTAATTTATTGGAATCCTGTCATTAATCAACACTAATGATTTGGCAGCCAATCTTTGCTCCCAGAGACTTCAGCAACCACATGCTATTGATAAGAATCAGCTGCTTTATGAAAAAGCTAAGGAATGTGAACATTTTTAAGCCAGGCCCCACAGGGTTTAATTTACTATAATTTGAGATTTGACGCTAATGTTGGTTATAAATTTTTAAAATGAGAAACTATATATAACCATTTGGGTGCAATTTTTGACAATGCTTGGTTTTAGAATCCCAGGATTAACTTGCCTATAAAGCATGGAATCTGAGCAGCTCCTTAGGTTAATTGCTACAGTTAAAAAAAAAATTGGAAACTATCAAAAAGATTCAAATATATTTCATTGTTATGCATCAGATTAGTGGAACAGACAAACTATATTATTTCAGTGTAAGTTCCCTGATTGTGTGCTGAAGTACTGGTTAGCTGGTATCTCCATTGGTACCCTTACCCATTCTCCCCTCCTGGTCCTCAGCCCCTTTTATGTCTCCCTGTCACACATGCTGATGGCTAGCAGCTCTCCTTTCCTGCACCCCCCCGCCATCTCCTGCCCTCAGAAGCTGAACCCACATTCTAATGGACACACCGAGCACACTAGGGCTTAATCTGTAACATCCTGCCTTACAAAGACTGATGCTCCTGATATCCCTGATCCTCTGAAAGATTACAAATTCAGTGCCACAGGACCAAAGAACTGCACAATCTCAGCAAGAGACTTTCTCACAGCATTCTCATGGTCAGCAGTCCAGGAACAGGAAGCTCTATGATTTATTTCTTGTCGTTCACGACCTGATACTGTCAAAATATAAACAGAAAAACAATCGCCAAAACAAGACTGGTCTGAAACCAACTAATCAGCCTCAATTTCCTAAATCGAGACTGTTTCACATGCTGTCTCCTTTCAGGACTCCATTCTAATCTCTGCAGTTTTTCCATTTTTGTCACATCTGTTCAGTGCAACAGTGTTTCTAAGAGATACTTTTTCCCTCAATTGGAAGACTCCCCCACCCCACCCCTGCAGCCATTGGCCATGTCCAACCCATTTTGTATACTTTTGCCCTCTCCCTTTCCCTTGCTTCATTTCGTGCTGCAGCTGAGTTTCAGTGAGACTCCATGTAATCTGGAGGAACCAACAGCACAGCTTCCCATTAGACACTTTACAGCCTTTTGGACTCATCATTGAGTTAAATAATGTTGGACCATGAACTCTATCCTCCATTGGTTCTGTTTTGCTGCTGTATGCGCATTTGTTTTCCATAATTCTACTTTCAGGGAAGCCTGTTAGTCATTCTGACAATTCACTTTGAACAATGCTTTGTTCCTTCAACAACTACTAAATATCTTTTGTTTTTGACACCATGACATCTTTTTAACTTAATGTTTCCTATCCTCTCCCTATCCATTTTGTTCTTCCTTCTCCCACTTGCAATGGCCTAGAACCTATGAAAGAACTATGGATGCTGGAAATCTGGAACAAAGACAGAAGTTGCTGGCAAAACTCAGCAGGTCTGGCAGCATCTGTGGGGAGAAAACAGTTAAAGATTTTGAGGTCAGGTGACTTTTCATCAGGACATGTCAGTTCATCACTTCAGAGTTACCAGACTCAGTGTTGACTGTTATCTTCCCACTGCCCAGACCTGCTGGGTTTCTCCAGCAATTTGTTTTCATTGCAAATTGATATCTTCCTTCAGTTCTGAGGGCGAGTTGCATCTAGAACATAGAACATAGAAGAATACAGCACAGTATAGGCCCTTCGGCCCTCGATGTTGCGCCGATCCAAGCCCACCTAACCTACATTAGCCCACTATTCTCCATATGCCTATCCAATGCCCGCTTAAATGCCCATAATGAGGGAGAGTCCACCACTGCTACTGGCAGGGCATTCCATGAACTCACGACACGCTGAGTAAAGAACCTACCCCTAACATCTGCCCTATACCTACCCCCC
>NC_057728.1:22957468-22984377 GCF_004010195.1 Chiloscyllium plagiosum
GTGGCAACTTTCAGAGATTTGTGTACATGGACACCAAGATCCCTCTGCTCATCCACACTACCAAGTTTCCGACCATTAGCCCAGTACCCCATCTTTTTGTTATTCTTCCCAAAGTGAATCACCTCACATTTAGCTACATTGAATTCCATTTGCCACCTTTCTGCCCAGCTCTGCAGCTTATCTATGTCCCGCTGTAACCTGCCACATCCTTCCTCACTGTCTACTACTCCTCCGACTTTCGTATCATCCGCAAACTTACTCACCCAACCTTCTAACCCCTCCTCCAGGTCATTTATAAAAATGACAAACAGCAATGGTCCCAAAACAGATTCTTGCGGAACACCGCTAGTGACGGCACTCCAAGATGAACCTTTGCCATCAACTACTACCCTTTGTCTTCTTCCAGCCAGCCAACTCCTAATCCAAACCTCCAACTCACCCTCAATGCCATACCTCCGTATTTTTTGCAGTAGAAATAAAGAGCTGAAGTATTACTCTACTCTTGTTTCTCATTCTGCAATTGCTGTCAGACCTGCAGAGCACTTTTGTTTTGATTTTAGATTGCCAGCATGCACAGTACTTTGTTTTAATAACTGGATCTCACCTCCATTGTGATGACGGTCTTATGAATTGCGATTTGTGAAGGTTAATTTTGCTGACTATTTTTGATGTGATTTGCTGTGAGGAAGGGAAGCTTCATGTGGTAAAACAGATTTACCAAAAGCTCCATTTCAGGCTTAAGACTGTCATGACCATATTTAAATGAAGTCTGTGCTTGTTGCAGGTATTTCTCACAGACCTTGATGGAGAATCCACATCAATTTGCCTTCAGGCTGACTTCTGGTGTGAGATGTTGAGAGGAGGTGCTGGTGTTGGACTGGGGTGGATGAAGTTAAAAATCACAATACCTGGTTATAGTTCAACAGGTTTATTTGAAAGTTAGTGCTTCCAAATAAACCTGTTAGACTATAACCTGGTATTGTGTGATTTTTTTTTAAACAGTGTGAGATATTGTAATGCTCTGTTAGATTTGAAATGGCACCAAAGCAGTCTATCAGGTAAAGGCACAACCTGATATTTACTGGATCTTCTACTTTTAGATTCAGAATTAAATAAGAGAATGTTACTTCAGATATGCCCAAAGAAAGCAATTTGAAAATGGAGAAGTATGAAAACATTGGAGAATGAACAGATGTAGAATACAGAAAAGGTACCGTTTTTAGCCAGAGTAGAGATTACGTAATTATCTGGCTTTAACTTCGCCTTTCTCCTACAATGAATCACCTAACGTGAAGGAAGTAATTTATCCTGCAGTATATTTTTGTTTCGTACAGGTGATGAAGCCAGGTTGGTTAGTTTATGTGGGATGGTGTTGGATGTATGACTAGCTCAGGACTTCACTATTTAATAAGGCAAACAGGCAGCAGCCATACATAGGAAAAATCTCAGGAGTAGTAATATGAATGTTAATATTTTTTCATTTGTGTAAGGAAAGGGGGTGGAGTGCTTCTGTCATCAAGAAACAAGTTAGGAGATTTCCCCAGCCCAAGGGGTAATGAATCTATCTATATAAAGCTCTATTCCTTGTTACAAGAATATTAATCAATGACAAAGTCAAGATCCTTTTCCTGAATACTTGTAATTTCAATAAGTGTGCTACATGGATCTTTGAGCAACATATGGCATTAAAAGTTGGATATTATCCAGGGGAAATAAAGAGAAAGTTGTTCATCCAAACTGTTGGAGTTTTCCCACTAAAACTAAAGAGAAAAAACCGAAGTCAGGGTAAGGATTGAGCAAGAAAACTGGGGCCATGTGCAGGTGAGTCGCTGTTACCACACCTCCAGTCATGTGTTAAATGTCAAGCAAAAACTAAATACGGTGGAAGCTGATGTTGTAACATTTTCCATTTATCAATGGGAAGGTTCAAGAAACTTCCTGCCTAAAATGAAACATCTCCCTGTGACACCACAATTCAAATGTCTGAATATCCAGACAATTATGCAGATTAAAAAGAATCTATTGTGAAGTTCAAGGAGATTTGTAATAAATCAAGAAAGTGAAATAGATATGGAGCTGAATTTTCTCAAACATTGGCCAATAGGTAATTTCGCAGATTTTCATGAAGGCTTTTTCTCATCTTGTTACTTATGCACCAGACCTGTAACAAATACTCTCAAAGCAACTAATATCCCAGAATTCAAGTATATTAATCCTTTAATGTGTTAATGCAACCAGTAATCTTGCACTACCTAAAGACAGATCTCATGATGCTTCCCACAAAATTACACTGTTTTAAGGAAACAGTCCATGAAGACTCCCAGCTTCCAATGGGTTAACTTATTTCAATGATTTCCAATTAAAAGCAATGGTTGGATATGGGTTCAAATGCATGGTTGCTCATTTTGCCAATGATACTGACATCAGTAGAAAAGTAAGGTGTCAAGAGGTGGCAAACTGTATGCACAGGGTTGTAGGATGAGTGTTCTGGCAGTTGGAGTTTAATGTGGGTGAATGGGAGCTTGTTAACTTTGGCACAAAGAATAAGAAAGCATTTTACTGCTTAAGATCATAAGCTTGAGTAGAAGCAGGCCACCAGCACATCAAGTCTGATCTGACACTAAATGAGATAATGGCTGATCTGATAATCTTCAACTGCACTTTCCTGTCTTTTTCTTGTAACTCTTACAGATTTAAAAAAAAATCTGTCACTCTCAACCTTTAATTCTTTTGACAACCTGTCTCTACAGCCCTCCGTGGTGAAGAATTCCACAGATTCATTACCCTCCTAAGAAAAGAAATTCCTCCTCATCTCTTTTTCAGTGTGCAACTCCTTTATTTGGAGATTATGCCCTCTGGTCCTAGGCTCCCCTCACCACACCTAGCTTGCCATGTCCCCTAAGAATCTTATGTTTCAATCAGGTTGCCTTTCATTCTTCTAAATTTTGGTGAGTACAAGCCCAACCTAGTCAACTTCTCCTCATAAGGTAATTCCTTCACATCCGGTATCAGCCTGCTCTGGTCTCTATCCAATGCCAATACTGTATATCTTTCCTTAGATAAGGAGTCAGAACTGTTCAGTGTTCCGGCTGTAGACTGACTAATGTCTTGTATTGTTTTAGCAAAATCTTCTATTGGTTTCTACTCCTTTCCTGTAAGACAAAGGTTGACATTCCCTTTGCCTTCCCTATTACCCTCTGAGCTTATATGTCCTTTTTTTTGTGTGTTTCGCACATGAGGACTTCCAAATCCCTCTTCTCTTAGCTTTCTGTGGTCTTCCTCCTTATAAATAGTATTTGGCTCCTCCAATTATCTTGCCAAAATGCATAAACGTACATTTTCCCACATTGAATTCCATGCATTATCCTTTTGCCCACTCTGAAGACTTTTGACATTTTCACAACTTGCCTTTTGATCTACTTTCATGTATTCTATAAACTTAGCTATAGTACATTCACTTTCCTCATCCAAGTCTTTAATATGTATTGTAAATAATTGTGGCCTTGGCACTGATCCCTTTGGCACACTACTCATTACAGATGGCCATTGTGGAAATGCCTTCGCCCACTTATCTCAACTTGGTCTTCTGATAGTGAGTTTTGAGAAGATTTGTAGCTCAGGTTGAGGTTCAGGATGTATGTTTGCTCACTGAGCTGGAAGGTTCATTGCCAGATGTTTCATCACCCTATGAGGTAACATCTTCAGTGAGCCTCTGAATGAAGCTTCATTTCGGAGGCTCTTGGAAGATGTTACTTAGTAATGGTGATGAAACATCTGAAAATGAACCTTGGCTAACTAATAGAAGACCAATCTTCTGTCCATCTTATGTATTACCTCCAATACCATTGCGACGATACTGCTTCTTTAACAAGGTTGGGTTGTCCTTGATTTCTTTCAACAATATTGTGCAAGGCAGAGATGCTGAGATATCTGGTTTGGATAAGTTTTAGGGCCAATTTGATTATAGCTGACAGATATTGCCTCAGGAAAAAGGCTTTCAAGCTTTTAAAAAAGCACTTGTACAATGAAAAGCTCAGCTTTTCTTTGGTTTGGTTTGGGTTTGAGCAGTCTGTCTATTCAGAGCAAGCAGTCAGTCATGTTTTGTTTGAGGCTGCTGCTCAAAGATACAGCTATATGGAAGAGGGGTTCCATGCTGAATCTGTCTGCCACCTCTGACTGGCTGCCTCTCGTAAGACCGTGTGTTTGATTTTTACCTCTTTGTCAAGGGGTGTTTATGGGGATTGTTCCAGGAATTTGGAACACCATCATTAAGTTTGGATAGTCTGTTAGATTTTTGGATAGGTTAAGTTATTCTATATTCTGTTCTGTGTTTTCATTCAGTAATCTTGCAAATTAACTCTGTTTTGTTCAAAACAAAGTGGTTGGGCCAGCTGTATCATTCCTGGAATATGTGCTTGATACCTGCCCAAAACAAGTAGAAAAGTTAGGGTGTGGGCTCCCTTCTTGAAATGTTTTGAGGGGGTCTGGCCTGGTTCATAACACCATGAACTTGCATCTTAAGGTACCACACAAGGCTACTTATTATCAAATGTCTTCTGGAAATTATAAAAGATTACATCCACTGATATTCCTTTCTTGTTACCTCCTAAAGAACTTTGGTAGATATGTCAAGCATGAACCATGCACCACAGGATATATGAGCAGAATTAGGCCATTGAGCACATCAAGTGTGCTCTGGCATTCAATCATAGTTGAATGCTCCTCTCTTCTGTCTTTAACCCTTGATCCCCTTACCAATCAAGAAACTATCTATCTCTGTCTTAAATACACTCAGTGACTTGACGTCTACAGACCACCCTCTGGCTGAAGAAATTCCTCCTCATCTCAATTCTGAAGGGTTGTCCTTTCACTCTGAGGTTGTGCCCTTGGGTCCTAGTCTCTCCTCCTAGTGGAAAAATCATCTCCCTCATCCTTAGACCCCGTCTAGCACACATCCAGAGTCCTCAATAACTCCTTATATGACAAGCTCTTCATCCATAGGATTCTTATAAACTCTCCTCTGGACACTGTCCAATGCCAACGTATCTTTTCTTAGATACAGGGCCCAAAACTGCTTACAATATTCCACATACAATGTGACCAGCACCTTATTCAGCCTCAGCAGTGCATCCCCGCTTTTGCATTCTAGCCCTCTTGAAAAGAATGCTAACATTACCTTTGCCTTCCTAACTACTAACTGAAACTGCATGTTAAGCTTAAGTGAATCTTGAACTAGGACTCCTAGTCCCTTTTTTGTGTTCGGATTTCTGTAGTTTTCCCTTTTTTTTAGAAAATAATCTTTGCCTCTATTCTTCTTCCTGAAGTGTATAACCTCACACTTTCCCACAATATTTTACATCTACACTTCTTTGCCTTAGATGGAAATGTGTTGCTGGAGAAGCGCAGCAGGTCAGGCAGCGTCTAGGGAACAGGAGAATCGACGTTTCGGGCATTAGCCCTTCTTCAGGAAGAAGATGCTGCCTGACCTGCTGTGCTTCTCCAGCAACACATTTCCATCTCTGATCTCCAGCATCTGCAGACCTCATTTTCTCTTCACTTCTTTGCCTTACTCTAGCATGTCCAAGTATATCTGCAGCCTTCCTGTTTCCTCAACACTACCTGCTCCTCATATTTCATCTTCTCAACCCCTTATTGCTTTTCATATTATCTTCTGGTGTTTCAAGGCTTCCCATCCTCTGGCTTCACAGTAATGTTCACCCCACATTGTATGATTTTTGTTTTGCTTTTATGCTGTCCTGACTTCCCTTTATCATCCATGATTGCCTTATCCTGCCCTTAGCATGTTTCTTCTTCCTTGTGATAAATTTCTGCTGGGTTTCCTGAATTGTCCCCAGAAACTGCTGCCATTGTTGTGCCACTGTTTTCCCTGCCAGTCCCCCCTCCCTCCTGACCAGTCAATTCTGACCAGCTCATTCTTCATGTCTTTGTAGTTACCTCTTACTTTATTATAATATTGTTACATCTGATTGAATATTCTCCTTCTCAAACTGTATCATTTTCTCTTCATGCAGCCATGCTGATGCTGCATGATCATATTATGTATTTCTGAATGTCGGTTATTACATCCTTTATTTATAGACTCTTAACATTTTTCCAATAATAGTTGTTAAGCTAACTGGCCTATAAATACCTGTTTTTTGTCTCTTTGCCTTTTTTAAATGAAGCATTTCATTGACATTTTTCCAATCCTCTGGGACATTTCCAGGACCTTGGGATTCTTGGAAGGGAGTTTCTCAAAATGTCCAGTGGTGTTCCACAGGGAGCTGTGTTGGGACCACTGTTTGTGATATACATAAATGATGTAGAGGAAGGTATAGGTGGTATGATTAGCAAGTTTACAGGTGACACTAAGATTGGAGTAGCAGATAGTGAAGGGAACTGTCCAAGAATGCAGCAGAACATAGACTGGAAAATTGAGCAGAGAAATGGCAGATGGAGTTCAAGCTGGGCAAATGCAAGGTGATGTATTTTGGAAGATCCAATTCAAGAGCAAACTGTGGTAAATGGAAAAGTCCTGAGGGAAATTGACATACAGAGAGATCTGGGTCTTCCTGTCCCTGGAGATGGCAATGCAGGTCAGTAGAGTGGTCAAGAAGGCAAATGTCATGCTTTCCTTCATCAGATGGGATATTGAGAACAAGAGTTTGCAGGTCAAGTGCATAAAACTTTGGTTCATCCACATGTGAAATACTGTGTACAATTCTGGTCTCCGTGTTACCAAAAGGATGTGGATGCTCTGGAGAGGGTACTGAGGAGGTTCACCAGGATGTTGCCTGGTATGGAGGGTGCTAGCTACGAAGACAGGTTGAGTAGATTAGGATTATTTTTAATGAGAAAGATGGAGGTCGGACTTGGCAAGATAGTGGCGATTCATTAGAACTGCCGTGGACGGCTCTGCATAACAGCCAAGGCATATTGGTGACTTTTGCCATCCCTGGCTAACTTCTGAGAGAATTGTTAATTTGAGGACACATTTGTTCCCCTTTTTGTGTGAAGGATGCCAAAGGAAAAGGGAGCGAACAAACAGCAACAGGGAGGACACTCCCCTACAGCAATGGGCACACCAGAGGCTGCAGCAATAACTTCTCCTGAACCCCTGAGGGACTTCATGGACTCACAGGAATTGGCGGTGGCGATGGCAAAACTTACTGCGAAGGTTAAGGCTGCATTTGAGGAGATTCATGCTCTGATTCAATCCATCGCGTTCATACTGCAAAAGCATGAACGGGAGCTCCTGGCCTCGTGGCGTGGATGGAGAAGGTGAAGGGTTGAACCATGGCCTCGGCGGTGGCGATTGAGTCCTCGTCGGGACGAATCCAGGCCCTGGAACAGCAAGTGCGGGCCTTGCGAGATCAGGTTGACTACCTCAAAATCAAAGTCTGAGGGCGAATCTGTGAATTGTTGGGCTCCCAGAAGGTGAAGAAGTTAGGCAGCCAGTCAGCTTCTTTGAACACTGGCTGCTGCAGTTCCTGGGGCTTCACATTGAGTCCAGCCGGCTGTACATTGAAAGGGCCTATCGGGTGGCGGTGTGCAGGTCTGGGCCGGTACAGCATCCCTGCCTGGTCCTAGTGCATTTCCACACATACAAGGACAAGCAAAGAATAATAGAAGCGTCCAGATTACTGGGGAAAGATCCACAGGCACTGTTGCACAAGGGGAATCTGAAAGAGGAAGTCCTTCGATGAAGTTAAGAGGCTGAGGAGCCTGGGCATCCAGTACTTCACGGTTCCTGGTGGTGCTCCGTTTCAGCCACGAGGACTCAGTTTATATGTTTGACTTGGAGGATAAAGCCAAGAGCTTCGTGGATACTTTAAAATAGACTGATTTGGTTTGAAAAATATGGTTAATGTTTGTCGTTTTTTTTTCTTTTTTTTTCCTTTTTATTTTCTCTTTTTTTTCTTAAAAGAAATTTTGGAATATGTTGTTCCTATTATATTTTTATAACTGGATTTTATCATGGGGAAATTTTATGGGTGCCCTTTTTTTTGTTTTCCCCTTTTTATTTTATTCTTTTTCTCTCTAAGCAGGTCGGGCAGGTAACGATCCAGCCTCGATTATAGCTGGATATCAAGGCCTCTTAGGCAAAGTGCCCTCCTATTAATCTGTTGTTCATGGATAAGATGAGGACATTTATGGACCACTGCAGGAACCCTATTGTTAATAGTACGGTCAAAGCATGGAGGGCAATGCATCAGAGTGAATATTACTTATCCAAGACTTCACCACTCATCCCCATAGATGGTATGTCAGGGTTCCGACTAGGGATGCTGGATTCAGGGTTCAAACTATGGGCAGCGAGAGGAGTCTCGTTTGAGGGGGAGGTTATGATGTCCTTCAAGCAATTGAGCTGGAAATATGGGCTGCCCAGTTGAGAACTTTTCTGGTTTTTTTTTGGTTAGGGATTTCATCCAGAAGAAGACTATGCTTCTCACTAAGCCCTATTAGCCTGATACAAAGAGGTTATTGCTAAGTGCCACAAGCACACTCTTAGTTAGTGCCTTCTGCCACCTACTGGGTAGCAGGGCCTGGCAGGGTATTAACTGGTTACGTGAAGTTTAGGAGCAAGAGCTAGGAGTGGAGATCTCCTCTGAAATATGGGAGGATATATGGGAAAATGCGTGAAAGATCTCAATCTGTAATGGGACATGTGCTGTGCAATTAAATGTTCCGCATAGGGTTCATTTGGCACCGGACTGTCTGGCAAAGAGTTTTTAAAAAGGGGCATCTCCAATCTGCCCCAATTATAAAATGTAGGTACTCTTCCCCTTTGCTTCTGCACATGCCACAGGCTCCATGTTTATTGGAGCAGTGTGGCAGGGGAGATAGGGAGGGTATTGAGGAACGAAGTTAAAGTAGACCCAACATCTCTCCTAGGTCTACCGAATTTATCATTAGATGGGCATGGGAAGAAACTATTTAATATTCTAGCATACTGTGCACGGAAGAATACTCTGATGAATTGGGTGTCTGAGAACCTGTCTGACTTGCTGGGATGGTGAAGATTAATGATGGAGCACATTCCCTTAAATTTTCTCATAAATATGGTGTACCACAAAACAGGCCATTTTTATCAGACCTTTTTGAGTTATTTGGACACAGAGTTGTCTCTATCTTAACTAGGGCATTTAGTTAACCAGGATGGTTAGGTTTGATGAGCCCTGCGTTCTGGAAGGGGGACTCCTGAGTGAATACGGGTACATATACAATGCTCCTGTTTTTTGTTTGGGAGCTTTGTGCCCAACATTGTTATTTTGTGTTCTTGAGCATTCTTTTGTTTTTTTAGTCACTTGTGTATTGGTGGTGTTTTGCACAGTGTTTGGTTTTGTTTCGTTTTATAGGTAGTTTAGTAGTTAGAAGACAGTAATTGTATTAAATTTGTGGTTTTTTTTAATAACTTTATATTTTGAGTAGAGTCAAAAAACTTTTGCTAACAAATATATTTACAAAAAAAAGTTGAGGGGGAACCTGTTGAGGTCTACAAAATCGAGGTATAGACAGGGTGGATAGCAAGAAGCTATTGCCCAGAGTTGGGGACTCAATTACTAGGGGCATGAGTTCAAAGTGAGAGAGAAAAAGTTTTTAAGTTAGATATGCGTGGCAAGTTCTTTACGCGGTGGGTACCTGGAATGTATTGCCAGCGGAGTTGAGCATGATAGCATCATTTAAGATATATCTAGATCGATACATGAATGGGCAGCAAGCAGGGGAATACAATCCTTAGAAAATAGGCAACAGGTTTAGATAGAGGTTTTGGATTGGCGCAGGCTTGGGAGGGCCTGTTCCTGTGCTGTAATTTTCTTTGTTCTTGTTCTATTACTACAAGTGCATCCATTATCTTTGTAGCTACTTTACTTAATACCTTCGGATGCCTCCCATCATATCCAGGGGATATGTTGGTCTTTAAGCCCCATTAGTTTCCCTATCACGTTATTTTTAGCAATAGTTATTGTATAGCTATCACAATTGTATGTATTGGTAGTTATTTCCTCCCCTCCTTTTGCCCCATATGTAGTAATTTTTGGAAAGCTTTAACATCTCTCTCTATAAATACAGATCCAAAGTATTTATTCAACTCTGCTATTTCCTGGTTCCCCATTATTATTTCCCAGCCTCAATCTCCAACAAGCCTATCTTGACTTTTGATTCTCTCTTCCTTTTTCATATATTTAAAGAAGCTCTTAATATTGCCTGCAAGTTTCCCTTCAAAGTTTACCTTCTCTGTCTTTCTGATTGTGTCACCCTCTGGTTTTTCAAACTTTCCCAATCCCCTGGCTTACCACTTACCTTTGTCAAATTGCTTTTTTTCATTACTTTTAACCAGAGAAGTGAAGAATGACCATGTATTTCATACCTAGAATTCTTCTTTCTCACCGGGTTCAATCTTTACATTTGAGCTATGAATTATTTTCTTAAACATCTGCCATTGTTCTTTAACCATCTTCCCACTCCCCCCTGCCCCCAACCCCAGTACTGGTGCAAATGCCCCATGAACTGAAACCCACTCCAACCATGCCAATCTTTGAGCCTCTTATTTAACTCTTTGACTTTATTTACCCCCAATTTACCTGTAGCTCAGGTAGTAATCCAGAGATTATTATCTTGGAAGTTCTGTTTTTAATTTGGCTCCCAGCTGTTCAAAATATTTCCTTTTTTGTTTTGCTCCAAATGTTGTGAGCACAGCATGCCAAGAAATTGGTAGCACGCTCTGTCTGAAGTATATTGCAAATCCCCTCAACAACACAAGTTATTGGGATCTCATCTTACAGCAGGGCTATTATCTGCTTCATGTTGGTCTTGGTTAAAGGGCTACATCATATCTATGCTCAGTTTTTGTCAGGAGATCGCATAAGAGTCAGAATTGTTGTGGATTCCCCTTGTCTCTCAGTAACTGTCCTTGTGAAGCACCCCATCATTGAAACAAAGTAGGATCATGAGAATTGTCAAGGATATAGGGTATTTGGCACAGACTTCTAAGATGTGGTAACAATGATCACAGAGGACTTGACCATTGATCAAGTTGAAGCTTTTCTATTGGTGAAGTCAACTGTGTTATGGAAAAAGCCAGCTATGTTGGCACAGCTTAGTGCCCAGACTGCGGCACTGACCTCCTCAGAGGGTCAAGATGAAGCAGTGTGATCTGGCACAATTGCATCAGAAACCTTTTTGATACATTTGTTGGTTGAAGAATGAGAGATCCCACACAGCACCCCAGCTATCCTTCGAAGCAGCCAGTTACATTACTAATTGAGTGCAACTGTCACCTTTAATGGCTGCTAGGATAGGGTGGCCACCCACCCCTTCAGGTGGTGTCCTTCACCAGTTGACAGCATGGTTCTATGATGGTGTCCAGGACGTCAATCTTGGGAAGTAACGAGCCTGCCACACTTGGAGGGAATGACATTGATAGACTCTGTATCTCCTGTACCCTCCCCTGCTTCAGTTGTGGCTTTTTCACGTGGAGACTCTTCAGCCCCTGGAAATTGCTCTTGGTCCTATGCTTGCTCCTCGGGTTTTTTTTCTTTGGTCTTCATTCCATTGTGGCCACAATGATTGGCAACCAATATTGTGGGTGAATCCATTGGTCAGAATTCCAATGAATCTGTATGGGGAATGAGTAGAACAGGTTCTCATGCAGTCATAGGGACTTTCAGGTGTTGGAGACTGGCCTGACCCATATTGTTGTAGGACTTCATCCCAAGGTACTAGAAAACAGGAAAGCCTTGTAGCTCTCACCCTCCCATCTCCTCTTCCCCTATACACCCCCCATGCACCATCCAGGTCACCTGATGGTCGTCATGCCAAGTTGTAGTCCTACTCCTAGCACGTGGTCCATATGCACCCCATGTCATCTACTCTACCTACTCTGTGGGCCCATAATGCTCAACATGCCAAAGTATGGCAGTTCCATGTCCATATACAAACTATACACTGGAGTAAAACAATGAATTCTTGAGAGACAGCTGGATACATAAATATAAATGTTAAAATGTGAATAATTTTAACTTTCCACTATTTGGAAAAAAAAGTCCTTAATACAGACAAAAGGAAATGTCAATCATTCCGAGTCTTTAAGGTATCAAAGGCAGTTAGCCCAACTGCTTTTGTGTTTGCTTTCAAGAGCTGATATTACAAGACACTTGGAGCTGTATGTAAAGAGCAGTGTGAAATTGGTAGATATCTGGTGGTCAGAACTATCAATTTATTGGGGCTCAGGTGTTTCATCGATCTAAAGTTTGTTAACTATCAGCTAAACCTCATTATGCATTCTTGGTGGTCAGTCCAGACCAGAGAATTGGAAAACCCGGGAATTGGCTCGGCTCGGAATCCCAAATTTGGGGCCAAGCTGCCGTTTTTAAGTGTATCAACCAGGCTCAAAGAAAAAAAAGGAAAATAGTCTGTCCAGTAAGCCAAACTGCTTTTGTCTTTACTTTCAGGTGTAAGAAGTTTGCGTTTTTCTGCCAGTAAGTGTTAAACAGGGCACCTCAGTCCTCAATAAAACTCTGAACAGATCACAAGACTCTCTTTGCTACTACATCTTACTTTTGAATTAAAGATGCATAAGGACCTTATAAAGCCTCACATATCATAAACCTCTCTCACACAGTTACTATCTTTCAATGAGAAAGGAGATGAAATGTGTTCTCTTTGAGCAAAGGAAATGTGCTTTCTTCTATTATCTGTTATGAAATTGCTAATGTAACTTTTTAAACCAGTAAAATTATTCAGATGCCACGTTGTTAAAGGTTTCTGTGACCTTTGTGATAAATTTTGGTTTTAGGTCATTGCAAGCAACAAAACCCAGCTAAATATCCATCTAAATCATTGCCTATTTCATCTAACGCATTTCTCTAACACATTGATGCAAGTTCTCCTGAGACTGTGTGTGCATGATGATGGTATTGGCAAGTGGAACAGGTGCTTCAGTACACATTGACCTAGTTCATAATATTCTATTGGTCACCTTTTCTCTTCCAGAAAATACAAGGCACTTCCATGGAAAAACCTATTGATATTATTAATGGATAGTACGAATAATAGCATAAATATAGCATTTACTACAGGTGCCTTCATCGGCAAGTGAAAAGAAGAAACACTTAAATTTTAAACTTGTTTTAAATTCTTAATGCAGTCTTCAAGCAGTAACTTTTTTAGAATCAAAATTATTTCAAAAGCTTTGACTCCCGGAATCATGGGCAATGTAACTTTGTAAATGAACAATAACTGTTTGAGAATTGCATGAAGGCTATCAATAGTTGAATTCCAGAAAAAACGTTTGTAGAAAATTGCACACATCAGTTAAAGTTCAGGGAACTTGTATAACTGCTCTCTCCCCTATTTTTTTTTCCAACTGGTTTAGAAATCAAACCCATATGTCCACAAGTGCAGCACTCAACTTGATGTGGTGTTACCAGAGAAACAAGAGTAAGGCACATTATAGCACAACACTAGTGAATTCTGTAGCACTCCAGAACCTCTCGGCATTCTTGAAACCCCATAACGTATCTAGGATGAATGTACAAGCCCTGAAAATTATTAGAGATGCACATAAGCATGGGGTTGCAGACAATGCAAGCAGAATATTTGATTGGTTAACAGGTTTGTTAGTAGAATCAATCGTAATGAAGTGAATAGTAACCCTGTTCTTCCAAACGAAATCTGCTCAGTGCTGCTTTTTCATCTTCAAATGATGCAAACATCAAGGCCTGTTGCACAATTGAAGCTTCACAGCTGTGTCCTGGATGTGAGTTGCTGATATTGCTAATGATGTTTATCATGAATTAGCTAAAAGTTCATGTGGTGTAAATAGCTTCTGTTCAGTGAATGGCACAGCTTTATAACCATGTGAGTAGAGGGAATTGGCCCCTCTTTTCCCCCTCCCATACCTCATTCTTCCTCCTGTACCTCTTCCTCAACTTTTGGTCTTTATTGGCCGTAACTGGCTTTGGATGTAAATTTAATAAATTGTAAAACCAGTGATTTTATTGGTGCTAGTTAATTACTACAGGTGATTTGGTGGTGGAAACAGGTATTCGGTTGTATTTGATAGCACTTTTGGATATAAGTAAACAAAACTAAAAACAGGGCACTGGGGGGCTCTTGTGGCACAGTAGTAGTGTCCTTAACTCTGAGCCAGGAGGCCTGGGTTCAAACCCCACTTGCTCTAGAAGTACATACAGTAATGACCATATCTGAACAGATTGCTTCGATAATATAACAGATGGTGGAATTTGAATTCCATATCTGGAATTAAGAGAATAATAATAAGCATGAAAACATTGTCAATATTCAGAAGCAACATCCAGTTCACAAATATTGTTGAGGGCAGGATCTTGTTCCTTGTGGGGCTCCTGTGATATGGCCATATTGTCCCTACTTCTGGGCCAGGAAATCCCCTGCTCATGAGGTATGTCATAACAGTTGACTGCCCCCCACCACCCCCACCTCCCAACCCCGCTCCTGGCCTGTCACCATTTACTGTTTCTTGCTGTTATCTTTAGATACTGGCCCAACTCTGCTCCTGATTCTTTTTGATACCGCCGTGATCTTTCAAGAGTTAAAGGCAGCAATCAACTCTTCCTTGTTAAACTTGGGGATTAAATTTCAATCTTGAGTACCTCAGCCTTAAGTTTGATTTTAGTCCCTCTTTTCAGCTTGAGTTATTTTCAATTAAACTTCGTTGGGTCTTTGCCTTTCTCTCTTCTTCCCTTTCTTATTCTTTTCTGTTTCTTGCTCCTTTCCCTCATGCTCTCTTTCTCAATCCAGGTGTACCATTTCCTTTTTTCTGCTGGAATTCTAATTCTAACTTCTGATTCTGTTATAATATATCTGTTTCATTATCCTCCGTTTCTACATCTAGACATCTAAACATTTTGCAATTTTTGCTTTTCTGGCTTTCAGATAAATTGCCATCTCTATATACTCTAGTCTTCCAAGGACAAAGTTTTAGTTTTTTATACGTTATTTCATTCTAAGAAAGCATTAATGTATAATGTTCACAACTTGATACTTTTAATATTAGAAACTCAAATAAATCTTATTGCAGCTCTTGAAGAAACAACTTATTTCCCCACCTTCGTTCTGTTGCTTGCCTGTGAGAACATCCCAGCTGAATCCTTAAATTTTTGAGGAGGTTGAAATGGCTCTTCTCTCTTTTAACCTCCTCAGTTGGCTGAAACAAATATTTTTTTTCTTTTTACTGCACGGCTATCACAATTTAATTGAAATGTAGTTTTTTTAGAAACTGAAGGAGCCAATTATCAAGGTTCTCATTACTGAAATAAAGGGGAATTTTAGTATCTATTAACCCTGGGAAAAATGCAACAGTGTACACGCAAACACAAGTTTGTAACAGAGTTGTACAAATAGGAAGAGCAATTTATCACTTAGCAAAATCACTAAGTGTTATAGTCTTAACTTAATACTATCATAGTCTCATCAGTAGTAGAATCTGTAGATGTTCTTTGTTATTGGTGAATGTTTATTTTCCTAAGTTGCTTTTGAATAACCATTGATTTCAGAGATGATGAAAAATGTAAGCAATGAGAGGAAAAGTTCCAGTTCCCAATGCCACAAATTTATTTTCCTTCCTTTTACCCTGCTGCTTAAAAGCAGCTATTGAAATATAATTCACTGTGTATGCTAGAGTCTGGCTCCATTATCTTCATCTTGCCTCATAAACGGCCATTTTAGTTTGATAAACCATTTCCATTCGGGGAAGGTCTCAGGGGTAACAATAAGATAATGGATGCTGAAATTCAGTAGACCATATTTACTATTAACATTACAACTCAAATTGCCACTGCTTTCTGGAAAGCATTTTTTGCCTTTTGGGATGGGCGAATCATATTTTTGAGTATTGTATTGCTGATACGTAGAGATAAATAGGTTCTTGATTAGTCAGAGGTTCAAGGGTTACAGGGAGAAGGCAGGAAAATGGGATTGAGAAACATATCAGCCATGATTGAATAGTGGAGCAGACTGTATAAGCTGAATGGTCTAATTCTGTTCCTATATCTTGTATATAAGTTGAGAATTTGTTTTTAGCATCTATGACCTTTCAATTGTATGCATTAATTCAGTTCCATTACACAACTGGACTTTTTCCTTTGTTTGTTTCCCATGAGGTTATTTCAGATTTAAAAGCCAAGTTACATTGTGCACTTACTGTTGTTGCATGGTTCAAGATGAAAGCCATCTTGCGCACAACAGAATCCTACATAAAACAATATGACCATAAGCCATGTTTTTATGGCTACTGGTTGAGGGAGAAATAATTGTCATTTACAAACTTGAATAAAGGTGTAATCATGGATATGGTTTACAATGGAAATCCAAATGCATTCTTTTCGTATGGAAAAAGATTATAAAGCAAAACATTAATTTAATAATGTATCACTGGACATTAGAATGCTGAGTCTTAGACCATGAAGTAAGTAATCAGCACAGTTTCAGGTTGCAGATTTACTTCCCATAGTGAGATGTATTTGCTTTGAGATGGAGAAGCTGCTGCTGACAGTTAATCACAGGTAGAAGTGCTAGTAAGTGCCAAGCAGACTAACTGTCTGCTTTGGCCGCAGAAGTGTTTTGGGCAAGGAGAATGCAGGTTGCAACATAGAAGTACCATGTACGATGGTTCCACTTCAGCAAAACGAAAATCATGTTTTGATTCTTAAAGAAATATTAGTAACGTGATTGCACTTATGGAATCGACATTGATACAGGTATGTTTGCACACTGCTCAATGGGACAGAGGTCCTGCAATTTGCAAGCATCCAATAACACAAATGAACAACTTACTTCTGTGGTAAATGCCACACTATCTGAAAATCTGTGACTGATCCTGACTATGTTTTCAGCATGTGATATCTCTTTGTAATAGACAGACGTTTTGGCAGAACCTTGTTAACTCAGCTTCATAAATATGACTTTTTTTTTCTTTAAATGAATTTCTAAACTGTGCCATGCTGAGTGGAGAGTTATCTCCATTTCCTCAGCGTTGAAAACACTATTATATTAAAAAAAAGAATTTATTCTGAGGAAAGCATGACATTTTTAGCAAGTGAAGATTTCATATAAATTTTCTCAAACCAAGTAAACAGGTAGCAAAGGGGAATTTTCCAGGTTTAAGCTGCACTACTGGAAGAATGACTTGTGGTAACTTCATAAAAGAATTTACACTCTAACAGACTCCAGAAGTAGCACCAGCCACTTATCAAGCAGACCATATCATCATTGACCAACAACAATTAGGAGTCCATCCAGGAGAAGAAATTGATTAAGTTTAATTTTCACTAATTAGAACCATTTGTTGAGGTTGTTACTTCATGGCATTACAGCCTTTGTGTTGTTTCTTCAATTATACTATTTTGAATGTAAGAGGGGGGAAAAAAAGTACTTTGGTGAACAAGAAAACAGTTTGAAGTCTATCTGAGCGAGTTCTAATCTTAGCCTGTCTTGTTGTCCAATTACATATGTTTGCTAACAATTCAATAGAAATAGGCCTGAATGATTGCCTTCTGTGCATCTGTCAGAAAAGCTTCTAAAATAGTGCGTTGCATGTTGGTCAACACTATGGTGTCATCATTGTAAAACAGCAACAGCAACAGCAACAGCTACACCCACATTAAGTAGAAGCAGCATTCCAGCCAGAGAAATCCCTGATGCTCCTCCACACTCCTCTGCATTTTCCTGTGGAGAGAATATAAATCGTCATTAAAACATCTATTTAAGACCCTTTCTTCTGCTCTTAGAATTTGCTTCAGAAGATGCATGCTGAGTGTCAGATCTGTGCACAATGTCAGCACCTTACCCAACTGACTATGTGGCATTCACAAACCAAAACAGTGAACACTGCCAGTTTATTCAGCAGTGTTATTATTCAAGCCAATTTAGACCCTCAGCCAAGACAATCTCAATGACATTGATATATAAAACGAAATTGGTAGTTTAGCAGGTATGGAATGAATCACTTGTTTCCCTGTCAATATTCTGCCATCTCTTGGTCAATGCATATATGTTAAAAAAAATAGAACTTCAGATTGTAACTGACATTGAAGTGACACCATTCAGACTGCTCTTGGTCTCAGGGAGGTATGACCTATCATTCTACTGCGTGAGCTTGATCTTTAGAGAAAGATTAAAGCACAATGTGCCAAGGAACTGACAGAGGAAAGGAAATTGTATGCTACCATTTTATTATGTTTAATGCACCAACTTATTGATCCTTTGAATATCCTCGCGTTTTCAAAAACAAATTATGCAAAATTTAAGTGTTTATCATGCACTACTTTCAATGATAGTGAAACTGTGATATTAAAACCTGGTACTAAAGAAACAACTGTAAGATTATAGCATCATTTCACTTTCTAGTACTTTTTTGCAAGTGGATTTTTTGTGGTAAACCGAGTTTGTCTTGAATTGCATTTTACCTCCGGATGGAATGCATAGCATGCATTGGGTCGACGCCTTAACTTTTGGGTTCGCATACGTTCACACTTCACTGATGCATTATTTACACAGGGGTCAAGGAAAGATTATGTAATTTAATGTAGATTATTAGTTACCTCTTTTGACAACATTGAGCTCTCTACTGTAGAATTGGTAAATATAAATCTCAGACGTCAGTGAAATGTGCAACCTGCAGCAGATGTTCATGTGTTGCAAAGTTGTCTTGTGCTACTGTATGTTACTATCATGATAGATTGACATTGCACTCTGCCTAGAAAGAAGTAGAGACTAGCTGGAGCTGACAGATGGTGTGTCATTGTTTCCTAGTAGTAGCTGACATTTCCCTGTGGAAAGGCTCTCCACAGTGCTGGACCCTGTTACCAATGCCTTCAAATACAGTTGGTAATATTTTGAGACATGCGGACAAATTGAATTTTGTGATCATAATTTTTTTATGCAGGTTTAGCCAAGGTGTGATGAACTGAAGTTGACGTAATTCTGAAGAGCCACCCTAAATTAAGATTAGTTAAGAATTTGCATATTCAAGTAGTGCCATTAGTTCACCTGTAAGTGTTCCTTTAATGTTATCTGTTAAGACTAGGTCTAGCCATCTCTCTGTCGATACAGTTGCATTTTATTGAAGCTTTTCAATTCCTAGTGGAAGGGAAACAACAAAATAAAAAAATTGACAAAGCAACTCCTGAGAATTTAAGTGTGAATAGAAAATGAACACTGAATAAATGGCTTTTATCCTCTTGAACCTTCATATAGTTTCTTGAAAAATCTGACCACTGATTGTACTCAGCAATTAGAAACTTGAACATACCTTTTTGTTTTCAGATATGGTAATTTTAAAAGAATTTTTAGAAATTATTTTGAGATTGGATTTACATCTGGTGTTGACCAAACAAAAATCTTATTATAATAAAGTATGTTGCTCTGGCCTGTATCAGGTAGGCTTTTGCTTAATCTATTCTTCTGCCTCCCAGACCATTTGAAATGCATATCCTGTGCAAAAGAGTAGAATATCTTCTAGATTGTCTTTGTCTTTGTGTCAGGACATGGGACACAGCCGTTAAAGAATTGTCTCCACTAGCCATTTAAAGAATTACCTCCTGAGAGGTCTAAAGTAAAGTAAACTAAAGTGACTCCAGTGAAAACTCATTTAATTCACAATTAGCTCATCTGTTAACTGTGACTACCGTTATAAATTTATTAATTTTCTGATGCAGTACTTGTCAAAGGCATGTCTTTTTGAAAACAACCGTCTTATTCAAACATGTTTTGACATACCTGTATGGCAAGTGGTACAGACGCAACCCTGAAGTTCTAGCACTGAGGATACTAGGTCTCTACCACATGACCCTACATGTACTTCCTTAAAAAATTAATCAACATGTTTAGTGATATTATTATGTATTTCTATAGTATCTGGAAATTGAATCCTGGTCTCCTTGCCCACCTGTTGGAGCACTACCACTGCACCATAACAGTCTTAAGATCCTTTTTACTTTTTACACAGACCTCGACCATTTTTAAATTAATTTTCCAACCACCTTACTCAGGCAGATGTTATGACATGCCTCTGGAGTGTGTGGGACTTGAAACTGAACCTCCTGGTCCAGAGGTAGGGGCATTACAATAATGCCACAGGATCCCAAGACCCTATACCAGTATTCTACTTCATTTCTTTCAGATGTGGAGGGCTAATAAAGGGAAGGTCAAAGTTCTGGCAAGAGTGTACCTATTAAGGAGGTCCGTAGGCTGTCAACTGACCTTTTTTCCTTTATTACAAATAAAGAGTAAGGAATTTTTTGATTTCTTATTCATGGAAGAACAAGGCCAAAAATGTGATCAATTTGGTTTACCACAGGTGGACACAGATTCCAAACCCCTCCCTTGTGCTTTTGCCAGTTTAAATTTTATGTAACATTGTTGCAATATATGTTTTTTTATAAAGGATATATTTCACTTCATTTGGTTCCAGTGTGACTGATGGGAAGATGCTGCAGTCACAGTATGCTTCAGTTGCTAGGAGGAGTAGATTACTATTTTCAATGTTCTGCACAACAAATATTCTGGAAAAGAGGAAAGTACACAGCAACTGTGAGGCACACAATTAGAAGGATGTTTTCAACATTTTCTCCAGTCAAATCAGGCAAAGCATGTTGATCATTCTCCCTGTTTTAACTCCGTCAGTGCACACTGGGGAAGAAAGGGGGATAATTTGGTCTGGGGCATTTACCAAGGCAAGGGAAGTTAAGTATTGAAGGGGATTGAGAAAGTAACAGTGAAAAAATCAAATGCATGTTGTAAGTTAAAAGAAAAATTAAGCAGATGAGGAACATGATTTCAGTGACTATAAGTTTGTTGAGAACTTTCATTTTGTTTGCCTGTGATTGTTGTGATGCTGTGGCTTTAAGAGGTCATTTTGTCCAGCATCTGCAGTAAATTGCTCCTACCTTATTTTGTCCTGGTTGTTTTTTTTCTTTTGAAGAATTTTTAAGGCAGAAGTGATGAGCAATCTAGAAAAAATCACTACAGTAAACCGTTTTGAGAGGCCTTGAAGAATCGTTTTAAAAATTGAACCAACAGAAGCAGCCTGGGTAGGTGTGGCCAGATCTCACAAACTAAGATTTGTAGTTTTTTAAAAAAAATAGGTTTAGCTTTAAGTAGTTGCTATTGTGGGCTTGAAGTAGACACTATTTTTCTTCTCTTGATTACAGTCAAAAGCTGGAGTTCTCTTCCCAGGTTGCTAGATTCCATGTGAGACAAAATCTGTTTTTGTCAGAGGGAGTGACATGGGATGTTATTATATTGGAACATTTAATTAGTAATAGTTACTGTATTTATTATTCTGTTAAGTTTTCCAATAGAGATAAATTATTCTAAGTGCTTTCTTTTGTACTTTAAATATATTGTTTTAAATAGTGTTTTGCTTAACACTGTGTAGTTTAATCAATCACATTGCATCTGGAATACAGCATGTTACATTTGCCTTTAGAATAAGAAAGTTAGGGTGTAGGCTACCTTCTCAATATTTTTGAGGGGGTCTGGTCGGGCCCTTAACACTGGCCTAAAAATTTTATGTGAAAAGGGAGATGTTCTTAACTGTTGAAGTTGGTGGAGTTGACATAATTGATATAACTTGATAAGTTGATCAATGCCCTTTTATTTATGGTAGGCCAAATGGATTCATGAACTAAACACTTTATTCAGTGCCATGTGATCTCTATATGATAGATCATATAGAACTTGCAGCTTGTGAAATTACCATGGATTCACCTTTTGATTAAATTCTAAAATACTTTTGTTTCTGAATGACCAGATTAGCTGAGGAACCTGTTGGAAGCATTGAGGCCATGTGCTGATAATGGTCTTATTAATAGGGCCATCATCTGACACTTCCTGCTTAGATTGCTTTGATTGGCTGAGACCAAACCGAACGAGATTGATGTTGCAGCTGGAATCTTTGGTGTTGCAGCTGACCGTTTTCTTTTTTGTAAAACTTTGTGGATTGTTGTAGTACATCTGTGCATGCTGGTACCCCAATGTATCAACAACGTGAAAGGTTTCAAGTGTCATATTGACAATGAAGATGAATAATGCCATTGTAAGTGATGTCAGACCTATCATAAAAAGTTAGCTTAGCATGTGTGGACTGTATTTCACTGTGTCAACTTCCTGAGTACATCACTTGTCAGGTATGTAAAAGGATGACCTTGCATCAAAGTCAATATTGGAATTTAGTGCATCTTGTCCATTCCTTTTAGTGCGATTTCACTTGGATGGAGGCCAAAAGTTCAGCTATTAGGACAACATGTATTTCTCTAATCAACCTGTTCAGAGCTATTATTACACCTTTTCTGGAGCAGGTGGGACTTGAAGTCAGGCCTTCTGGTCCAGGGGTCAGGACACCATCACTGCATCACAAGAGGGTCGTACAGCATCTCTTTCATCTAGCTGAGACTGGTATGACATGAACTCAACTGCTGAAAATGTGTTGCTGGAAAAGTGCAGCAGGTCAGGCAGCATCCATGGAATGCTTTTCCAGCAACACATTTTCAGCTCTGATCTCCAGCACCTGCAGTCCTCACTTTCTCCATGACATGAACTCAAGCCTACATGTCTTGAAATTGACTGGAACATTATCAGGATTTTTGGAGTCTTAAAAAAGAAAAGAGGATTTTACCCTTTTTTTTCATTGTTGGGATGTAAATGTCAGTGCCTCAGCTGGCATTTATTACTAATCTCTCATTATCTTTGAAGATAGTGTGATCTGCCTTAAACTGCTGCAGTCCATTTGGTGTCGGTAGACCAACAATGCCATTAGGGTGGGAATTCCAAGATATTGATCCAGTGAAACTGAAGGAACAGTGATATATTTTCAAGGCAGGAGGCTGGGAGGGGAGGTGGTGGTCCCATGTATCTGCTGCCCTTATTCTTTTTAGATGTTAGTGGCCATTGGTTTGGAACGTGGTGTCGAGGAGTCTTGGTGAATCTCTGCAGTGCATCTAGCACGTAGTATACTGCTGCTATAGAGTGTCAGGGAGGTGGAGAGTGAATTAATGTGGATATGATGTCAGTCAAGAAGTTTACTTTGTCCTGGTTGGCGTCAAGGTTTTTGAGTGTTTTTGGCGATGCAAGTGGGGAGTATTCCATCACAATCCTGACTGGTGCCTTAGAAATGGTGGACAAGCTCTGGGGAGTCAGGATGTAAGTTACACATTCCAGGATTTCTATCCTTCAATCTGCTTTTGTAGCTAAAGTATTTGAATGGCTAGTGTGGTTGAGTTTCAGTTCATTGGTAACCCTTAGGATGTTGATAGCAGAGGATTCAGCAATGGTAAAGCTATTGAATATCAAGGGAAAATGGTTTGATTCTCTTTCAATGGTGATGGTAATGGCTGGTGCAAATTTGTTTGTCTGCCTGTCTTTTGTCCAAATGGCCTGAAAACAAAGGTTTTTGGATTGAAATCATAGATTATTTGTTGTTTAATCTTGCTGAAGTACAGGAGCAGGGATGTGTTGCAGTTATACAGGGTCTTGATGAGGCCACATCAAGAATATTGAGTGCAGATCTGGTCTTCTTTTCTGAGGAAGGATGCTCTTTCTCTCAAGGGAAGGTTTACCAGGCTGATTCTGAGGATGGTAGGACTGATGAATGAGGCGAGGTTTGATTAGGTTAGGATTGTTTTCGCTGGGGTTCAGATGAGTGAGGGAGTGATCCCATAGAGACTTTTAAAATTTCAACAGGATTAGACAGGGTAGATGCAGGGAGGATGTTCTCAATGGTGGGTGCATCCAGAACCAAGGAGTCACACTGTGATTTTGGGGTGGAACACTTCTCATGGAGATGAGACATTTCTTCACCCAAAGAGTGGTGCGCCTGTGGAATTCATTGCCACAAAAAGTAGTTAATGCCAAAACATTGAATGGGACCAAATGTTGTGGGGAGAAAAGAGGATTAGGCAATTGGGTTGGATGACCAGTCACAAATGTGATGAATGGTAGAGCAGGCTTAAAGGGCTGAATGGCCTTCTCCTGCTCCTGTCTTCTATATTCCTGTTTTTTTTCCCCAAGTTTAATACATAATTAAATCTTTTGTTTTAAGCTGGAAAATTGGTGCTTAGAATTGACTATTCAGAGTCTGAGTGGTTGTTCCTAAAGTCTGATTTGGAACTATTACAGTCAATTTTGAGGGACTTTTGAAGGTTTTAATTTTATAATGCTTGTGAATACAGAGATAGAAAGGCTGATTGGATTTGCTGTCTGTCTCCATGTCTTCACAATATACAAAAGCAACAATTGTCTCAGTTGGTAGTATGGTCACTTCTGAGTAAGGAGAAAGTGAGGACTGCAGATGCTGGAGATCAGAGTCGAGAGTGTGTTGCTGGAAAAGCACAGCAAGTCAGGCAGCATCCGAGGAGAATTGACGTTTCAAGCATAAAGCCTCATTCCTGATGAAGGGATAGTGGCCCAAGGGGGTTGAGAGATAAATGGGAGGGAGGTGGGGCTGGGGGTAAGGTAGCTGGGAACGCGATAGCTAGAAGAAGGTTTACCTCTACACTACTGAAGCCAGGTGCCAACTTGCAGACGTCCTGCTAACCCCTTGACCATGACTTCACCTCCCATCACCAAACCATCATCTCCCAGACCATCCACAACCTCATCACCTCTGGGGATCTCCCACCCACAGCCTCCAACCTCATGTTCTAGGAACCCAACACCGCTCCTACCCACACCTTTTCACAAATCTGACTGCCTCGGTTGACCTGTCGTCTCAGCCTGCTCTTATCTCTGCATACCTTGATACCGTGCTGTCCCTCTTGGTCCAGGAACTCCCCACCTACATTCAGGATGCCACTCACGCCCTCCACAACTTTAGTTTTCCAGGCCCCCAACCCCTCATCTTCACCATGGACATCCAGTCCCTAGATACATCTTTCCGCCATGACGAAGGACTCCAGTCCTCCGTTTCTTCCTCTCGCACTGACCCAACCAGAACCCTGCCACTGACACATTCATTCGATTGACTGAACTGGTCCTCACCCTCAACTTCAAATCCTCTCACTTCCTCCAGACCAAAGGAGTAACCATGGGCACCCACATAGGCCCCAGCTATGCCTGCTTCTTCATTAGATATGTGGAACAGTTCATCTTCTACAATTACACTGGCACCATTACCCACTTTATTTTCTCCACTGCATCAATGACTATATCAGTGCTATCTTGTGCTCCCATGAGGAGGTTGAAGAATTCATCAATGTCACAAACACCTTCCACTCTGACCTCCAGTTCACCCTCCTTTTTTTTTCTCCTCCCGCCTTTACTTCTGTCCAAGGCCCCAGAGGATCCTTCTACATCTGACCGATATTTACCTATACTTCCACACACCTCATCTACTCTGTCCGTTGTTTCTGATGCGGTGTCCTCTATGTTGGGGAGATAGGATGCCAACTTGCAGAACGTTCCAGAGAACATCTCTGGGACATACACATTAAACAACCTCAGTGCTTTGTGACTTTAACTTCCCCTCCCACTCCGCCAAGGACATGTAAGTTCTGCGCCTCCTCCACCACCAAACCCTAAACCCCAACACTTCAGAGGAAGAATGCCTCATCTTCCACCTTGGGACCCTCCAACCACACGGGATCAATGTGGATTTCACCACTTTCCTCATTTCTCCAAACACCAACCTTATCCCAGATCCAACCTTTCAACAGGGAACCGCCCTCTTGAACTGTCCTACCTGTCCATCTTCCTTCCCACCTATCCGTTTCACCCTCCTCTCTGACCTATCGCCTTCACCCTACTTTTATCTACCTATCACTCTCTTGGCCGCCTTGGGCCACAAGCCTCATTCCTGATTCTCCTGCTCCTTAAAGCACAGCTGGTCAGACAGCATCTATCAGTACCACTCTTCAACACTTCTGAGTTAGGCTGAGGGATTAAAAATTTTAGCTTAAAATTGAGTGTAATGCTCTTGTGGAGAGCTAAGGAGTTGCTGCACATTAGGAGATGCTGGATGAGACTTTAAACTGAGGCTCTGTTTACTCTCTCTCAGGTGGACATGAATGAATGAGCTTTATTGTCATATACTTGATGAGTACAGTAAAAAGGTTTATATCACCACTTACAGTGCCATCTTAGGTATAAAGGCACCTAGGTACAGATTCTTTAGTTACAAACATCTTAGAAAATAGAGAGAGAACGTGTTCTGCAATGCAGAAATAAGTCCAGAACCAAGTTTTTCCAACCGATACCATGCTGACATCTAGCCTCCAGTCTGTACTGGGCCCTGGCTCCAGGCCACACTGGGCCTCACTTTGAGGATGGTGAGTCTGAGCAATCACTCCATACCAGGTCAGGAGACTGCCATGGGAGGCCACTAGGCCAGGCCAGGACTTGACGACTGGAGGCTAGGAGTCATTGCTGGAGGCCAGGAGTTGTCATAGGCTGGGAGAGAGGAAGGCCGAGAAAAGAAGCAGTATGGTGGAGTGGACAAGCTTCAGCTGCAGCGTCCTACTCCATCACCATCTTAGACCAGGCATGTAAAACCTGATTGCAGTATCCTCGATCTTCATATACAGGTCACTATTTATCCCCCAATCAACATTATAAAAATGTCTGGGTGGGATGCTTTTTTGAGGTCAGTGCAGACCTGACGGGCTAACCGGTTTCTTTCCATACTGTAGGGATTCCATGATCCTATGACGGCTGTACCATAACTGAAAGTGAATTAAATAGTCTTCAACTGTTTTGTCAGCAAGCAGCTTCAGAATAAGATGGTGGGCGGCACGGTGGCACAGTGGTTAGTACTGCTGCCTCACAGCGCCCGAGACCCGGGTTCAATTCCCGCCTCAGGCGACTGACTGTGTGGAGTTTGCACATTCTCCCCGTGTCTGCATGGGTTTCCTCCGGGTGCTCCGGTTTCCTCC
>NC_057728.1:22984415-22999303 GCF_004010195.1 Chiloscyllium plagiosum
GGTCGGTGTGGACTTGTTGGGCCGAAGGGCCTGTTTCCACACTGTAAGTAATCTAAAAATCTAAGATGTTGCTTGGAAGGTGCTCACCAACACAATGTTTTGGTTAGAACATTCATTTGCTGGACAGTTCCAGTAATTAAACAGGAATATAGGAACAGGAATAGGCCATTCAGCCCCCTGAGCGTGTTCCACCATTCAATGAAATGGCTGATCTGTGGCCTAAATCCACACACCTACCTTTTTGGCCGACTTTATACCTTAATACCTTTGGTTTAACAAAAAAATTATCTACCTCAGATTTAAAATTCATAACTAATCCTGCATTCACTCTCTTTTTTTTGTGAGAGTACCATATATTCTCCCCACTTCTAAGTGTAAAATTGCTTTTGAACATCTCTCCTCGCCCTAATTTTCAGACTATGCCTCCTAGTTTTAGAATCCTCAACCATTGGAAATAGTTTATCTTTATCTACCCTGGCTCTTTCTGTTAATCTCTTGATGATTTCAATCAGATCATCCATTAACCTTCTGAGCCACTGTGATACAAAGAAAATACATTGTAACAGGGAACTACTTTGAAAAAAAATCATGACTAATTCCATAACTGGTTCAAAATACAACCTTAGTTACTGTGAGTAATGAGCAAATTGTGCTGAATGCTTCATTTCTATCTAATGAAATAATGTACCAATCTTGTTTTGTCCATAGGCGTGCTAAATCCCTTTAAAGGGTTAGTGAACCACTATTGATAGAAGCTGACTGTGTTTTCCCTCCAGAAGATGCATGATGTATCTGCAAGAGTGGTTTTATTTGCATACAAAGAACTGAAATGCCTGTATGAAAGAGGTGGAACATGTGATGGGATCAGGAAAGAAAATCCTCCTCATGGCTACCATGCTACAGACATAACAAAAGCTGGCCAATCATTTAAATGTTGTTTCCTCTCTGTATCCCCTGTGAAACCAAGTGAAGAAAAGGTCTCTGGACTGAAAAATAATGCCAAATGGAAAAACCAATTTGTCCTCCTATAAAACTTAAGGATAAACCAAAGAATAAGTATATAGCATTTTGCCCATACTAGAATATAGCATTAACAGTATGTCACCAGTGTGCCAATTCTGGAACCCAATCTGAATTCCAATTTATTTGACTTATTCCTACCAGCCTATTCATGTAATTTTGAGAGTCAAAACTTGCTCACTACCAGCATGTATTAAAAAAAATTACACCAATGTCCCATTGTAGCCACATTTTGTATAGCATAAGTTTCCTACAACTCTCTCATTGCTCCACATATGGTGTGCTGAGTCACTGACATTATTTTCTGTTAGTAAATGTTAGTAAATGTTCTCTTTCTTTGGAATCTGACACCAGAAAGAAGCCTGTCATATGAAGCATTCCAGAATCCTCAAACTGGGCCAGAAACCTACAAGGAGAAAGTGAGGACTGCAGATGCTGGAGATCAGAACTGAAAAATGTGTTGCTGGAAAAGCACAGCAGGTCAGGCAGCATCCAAGGAGCAGGAAAATCGACGTTTCGGGCATAAGCCCTTCTTCAGGAATGAGGAAGGTGTGCCCGAAACGTCGATTCTCCTGCTCCTTGGATGCTGCCTGACCTGCTGTGCTTTTCCAGCAACACATTTTTCAGCCCAGAAACATACAACTCAATTCTGAAAGAAACAGTGAGTACCAGTGAGAGGAAGTGGTACAAAAGTGGAGGATGGTTTGGGATGCTGTAGCAGCTGCTAAATAACACATTGATTTGTACTTTACAGGATCTGTGTGTGTGTGGTTGTACTGACTTAATCAACAGGAACTGTTCAGACAGTCCTCTGGAGAATTTGTGAACTTGTGTGCATCACTTTTGAGAGACTTATCCATAAATGCATGAAGATAGGAGATGTTTTTACTTTTTAAAAATATAGCATGGCATATAGACAATAGACAATATACCTATGTGGATTGTGAAATGCCCTGGATCAGGCAACTTTCAGTCATTCTGCTCACCCAAGGACAACTCGCAGGTCAGTCTGGAGAGGGAGGAACCATCCTTCAGCAAGAAGGAAGGAACTCTGACTCATGTGAACAACCATCTCAGGCAGGGAGAAAATGATAATTTATCTTTCCTTGCAAAGTTTACCTACACAGAAGCAGAGCTAGAACTGTGTGAGAATGCAGAGACTTTCAATCTACATTCAGAAGGCACTGATCAGGCTAGCAACACTTGCCATATTCATGTCTGGTTTTCAATTTTGAGACTACAGAGTGAAATGGAAATTGAACTGTCATACAACTGAAACACTAATTAATATGATTTGTCACGTGGAAGGTGTAGAAAATATAGCTGTGCACTTAAATCTTAAAACCATGATAACTTTTTCCAACTGCCTTAAAGGGAAATCATGGTTAAATAATGAGTGCTTTGAAGGAGTAAACGTGCTGTGGATAAAGGGGAGCCTGTAGACATATTCTACTTGTACTCCCAAAAGGCATTTCAGAAGATGCCACATCAAGGGTATTGTAAAAAAATAAATGCTCATTTTATAGGAGACAACATTATCATGAACAGAAGATTGGCTGGCAGAAAATAGTATGTGTATGAGTTTTTGTTGGATTGACAGGATGTAATATGTGAAGTTCTATGGGGGTCTGTGCTGAAATCTCCTTTTTCACAAATTGAGTAGATTACTTGAATGAGGGGAGCAAAGGCATGATAGTTAATTTCTCAAATGATACTTTTCTTCTGTCTTGCTATGTTGTGAAGAAGGTATATGGAAGTTACAGAAATAGGTTGAGTGAGTGGGCAAAAAACATGGCAGATGGAGTGTAATGTGGGAAAATGTGAAGTTATTCATTTTGGCAGGAGAAAAGCAATTATTCCATAAATGGAGAATTCCCAACTGCGGATGGATTTGAGTGTTCTGGTGCATGTGTTACAAAACATTTTAGTGTGCAGGTACAGCATGTAATAAAGGATCTTATCCTTTTTATTGTAATTAAACAAAAAAAGTAACAACATTATGCTTTAGTTGTACAGGACTTTGAGACCACATCTCGAATATTTAAGTAGAGTTTTAGCCTTCTTATTTAAGGATGGATGTAAATGCATTGGGGCAGTTCAGAGACAGTTTACCAGATTGATACCTGAAATAGGCAGATTATTTTGACGATAGGTAGAACAGGCTGGAATTTAGATTGAGAGAGAACTTGACTGAAGTGCATAAAATCCTGACAAGGTGGATGCACAAAAGATGTTTCCTCTTGGTGAGTCTAGAAGCAGGAAATGCTCTATTAAATATAGAGGCACTCTTCCAGGACATTGAGAAGATTTTATTTTCTCTCAATGGGTTGTGTAACTTTGGAACTCTGTCTCAGCAAACAGTGCAGATGGAGGTCATTGAATATTTTAAAAACCGAGGTGGATAGACCTTAGTTAGTAGGAGAACCAAGGGTTATTGGGGAAAGTGGAAATGTGAAATTTGGAACACAAACAGATACACTGAGCTTTTGCATGGCACAGCAAGCTCACAGGGCTGAATGGTCCAGGTCGTCTTATGTTTTACCTGTTCATAATCTTCCCTCTTTACCACCTGATCCCTAAGCCTTCAACCTAGTTCTGACAAACATTACTCTACACTGTTCCCCCACTGAAAGCCAGAAAGGTGGTAACCATCAACACACTCTTCTGCAGTACCCTATGTCTTCCTATGCAATATTGTCTCCTACCATTATCTGTTGGTTGCCTCCCTTCACAATTATAATCCCTTTTGCATTAGAGTGCTCACTGTAATCCCCAGAATTGACTTTCCCAAACATGGCAGTTACTCCTTTTTACTTGCATGGAGTAGATCCTCAAGACTGACTGTAGTCCACCCTTATTGACTGACATGACAGAAAGCTCTGACTGATGATTGGCTAGACCTCTGACTGATACTGGTGTAGCTCCCTGGCTGACATTCCTTTAATCCTTGGACTAGTTACATGGGACCTGCTGAATTGACTATGACTCCATATGGCCAGTTGACTATGTCCAAGTCCCTAGACTGATATTCAGCAAAGCCCTTGACTTACTGTGCCAGTATCCCCTCAGTCATCCTTGGTTTGACTGAGGATGACTTTTCTGGAGCTTGAGACATGGCCATTTGCTAGAAGCACATCCAATGTCAGACCCTGTGGATGAAATGTACAAGCAGTCCATGTCCATGGAGTATGCCCTGAGATGCTGGGGAATGCTGGTCAAGGTGGAGGATTAGAAAAGGTTGTGGCTTCCAAGAACCTGCACAGACTTTCTTATTGGGAATTGTCTCTGTCTGCTTTCTCAGCACTACCTAGGAAAATAGCAATCTACACCTAAATGAGGTGCAATTAGGTAATAATTAATGTTAAAGCATGCGAATAGACCCCTTACTGCTCACTAACAGGATTTTCTTCTTACTGTTAAAACCCAATGCACAAAATTGACCTTTTTATTCCCCTCAATCTTAAGAATTTCATTTTTCTTGCTGCATTTTCTCAACTGGCTTGCCATTTCTCACGTTTTTCAGGGGGTGGGGAAATTCTAATTTTTAACAACAGCAATGGTGCAACATGACAAACACTGGGAAACAACTGGAGTCTTTACTTGAAGACAGTACGCATACAATGTTAACTGGAAGGTTACATCACCATGTAGGACCTCTATAACTGCTGCACTCTTCTGTCTGAGTAATAGGCCTAATACATCATGAATTATTTCAAGGGCCTAGCCATTGACAGCAGCTTATGTAATGATTCCTTATGATATGATATACATATATCATTATGTCTTTCTCTGTTCTGTAAGACTGTTCAGCAATAGTCATGAAATGATATCAACCAACCAATTATTTAGCTATTGGGAAAACTGAAAACCTTGTTCTTGGTCTCTGCTCCAAACTTTGTTCCCTAGCTACAATTCCATGTCTTTCCCATGCCAATGTAGCAGTCGACTACAGGCTGGTGTGAGGCCTGACATGCTGAAAATGTGACATTGACTTAATCTCTGTGTTTTAATTTGCTGCTGTGAGATCAAAATTGTGCATCCTCCTTAATTCTTTATGGTAGTTGTGGTCTCTGTAAAACTCCCTTCTGTATTTTTTAAAAAATAATTTGATTAATGCTTTCCTCTTGGTTATTTTTCTGAAATATTCTCAGTCTTCAATAAACTATTATCAACAGAATAATGATAATGAATGATGTGAAATATTCTAATAGGTTCTTGCAAGCAATTTTTTTTCTGTAAGGAGGGAAACAGCAACTTGGAAAAGAAAATCCAGCTTCTCTTCTGTCACTTCAGTTTACCAGCTCCAAAACAACAGCAAGTCAAAGCAAATTTTCAGTCAATGAATGAATGCCACCGAGAGGGGAAAAAAAATCTAAAGTTAATTCTATGCAGAGTTTTACTTCACTCATGAATAGATGACTTGAAATGCTGAAACAGTTAACAAATAACAAAGATATGGATAGATTCCAAGATCAGCACCATCCCTTCTCATGATAGAGAAATGGTGAAGTGGTAACTGAAACAGACTGGCTTAATGATGTTAGAAATCAGTCTCATCTGAAAAAATGACATAACCCTGATGCTACCATATTTGAATTCATGTAAGCAGTAGCTGAAAATTGAGGGAGGAAGGATACTGGCTGTAAGCCCCTCAAATGTAGATTAACGGACAACTGAACAAATAGCCCATCTATCCAAAACAGGTGCAATGATGCTTAATTATACTAATTTGGGTGCTTTGCTGGCTGTAGCATTCTGACAAATGAAGTGTGCACATGTGCCTGACAATAAGTAGTCCAACCAGCTAAATGGGCCGGAGGCTGCTCATAAATACCACTTTTAAAGGTTCAAATACATTTTGAATTATTATTTTTGCAGACCAGAAGAATGAGGAGTGTTCCATAGCTCCTTTCCTCCTCAAACCTCCAGCCTGTTTCTTCTTTGGAAGTGTTCAACTATTATTTAGTGTAATAAACAATGTGGAGGGCTGTTTCTATGCCTGAAAATAAGGACAAGGTGACAGGCTGTGAAATAATTTTACAATAATTTAGATACAGTATCAGAGGTTTTAGGTAACCTGCAATTGAAAGATGTCAAAACAAGACAAAAGAAAATTACATCAATTGTTATTGATGGTAGAACACCAACATATAGTTATGTTTATTAAATGACTGACAAAGCTCGCTAAACTGCTTTTAGGAGCTTTCATGAATTACCTTTGCTAGAACTCAACGTCTCATGTACTTTCCATTTAAATCTCATTACTATTCTCCATTTTTTTTTAAAAGTAGTATTTATTTGGGAAAATTTAAAGCCCATTGAGAAGATGGGTGACAATGCTGTGCAAAATATGTTGTCGATAAGAATTAGCATTGGTACTGCCAACAACAAAAAAATTTAGAATCAGAGCTGTAACCACCTAATTCAAGTCTAAATATTCTACTTTTTAACCAGTTGACAAGGGTAGAAATATATGGCAATTCTTTATTTCTAAGAAGGCAGATCAGAAACAGTTTGCATAAGAAACTGCTATACAGCTGGAGAGCACAGCAACTTTTTCCTGTTCTATGTTGTTTCAGGATTTAGTTGCCAATGTCTCAACTATAAGGTTGAGAAGATCTCACCTAGGCAGCCATGCCTTTCATATAGAATGGAAACTCCACAGTTTTTAAGTGTTTTCAGCTGAAGGAGCAGTAAGAATAAAGACAAGGACTTTACATTCTCTAAAGACATTCTCCTATCTTCTACTTGGCTTATCTGATGTGTGGTGTTTCTTATTTCTCCATTTTGCTGTTTCTAAATTAATTGAATTTCTGACTAATATTTGTTCTCATCCAGTTTTGTTTGTAGAGAAAAGGAACTGGCTTTGATATGTTGATCAAATGGAATTTTTTTTTGGTCTCAGATATGGATTGCTGTTTTTCAATACACATTGATACCCAACCTATTGAGGAAGGCCCCTGCAATCATATGGTGTATCAAAGACTGTCCTGCAGATATAAGTTCAGTTACAGACCGACCATTCCAACATTACCAAGCTATTGCTCAACAAAAGCAAGACATATCTTAACAGAAAATATTACATGCCAGTTAAGACAGGTTAATGAATGGAGCTGGAAATGCATTTTCTCATTTTATGTAAGAACCCAATGCATTTATTATTTCCAGACATAATTTTTTGCATGCATCGATCAGCACTGGTTGTACATAACTTGACAATTATGGGCTTCCATTTGACTCTGAATTGAGCTTCTGATCCTATATCTGCTTTGTCAACAAGATCACCATCTCTATAATGACTTAATTAGATTCCCTACAGTGTGGAAACAGGCCATTCAGCCCAACAGGCCCACCCTAATCCTCTGAAGAGTAACCCATCCAGACCCATTTCCGTCTGCCTAATGCATCTAACACTATGGGCAATTTAGCATAGCCAATTCACCTAACCTGCACATCTTTGGATTGTAGGAAGAAACCATTGGCACCCAAAGGAAACCCATGCAGACACGGGGAGAATGTGCAACCTCCACACACAGTCACCAGAGGCTGGAATCGAACCCAGGTCCCTGGTGCTGTGAGGCAGCAGTGCTAACCACTGTGTCACATGTTCATCTCTGCCATACCACAACTTGACTGTTTTTCAAACTTCAGCTGTGCCTCTAGGCTTGACTGTTCAAATACTTTGTCTAAAAGTGTGGCGCTGAAAAAGGACACCTGGACAGGCAGCATCGGAGGAACGGGAGATAGATGTTCCGAGCATAAGGAATGTGGGTGTGGGGTCCAAGGGGGCTGAGAGATAAATAGGAGAGGGGTGGGGCTGGTGGCAAGGTAAATGAAGGTGGGATGTGATGGTGATAGGTCGGAATTGAGGGTGGAACAGATAGGTGGGAAGGAAGACGGACAGATAGGACAGTTCAAGAGGGCGGTGCTGAGTTGGAGGGTTGAATCTGGGGGAAGGGAGATGAGGAAACTGGTGAAATCAACATTGATCCCATGTGGTTGGAGGGTCTCAAGGCAGAAGATGAGGCGTTTTTCTTCCAGTTGGCAGGTGGCTAGCATATTCCAATACTTTCCTGACTGACAACCTACATGCCACTTGCAACAGGACCAAATATTTATTTCCTTTTGGACTCAACCAGCATGGTCAATAGTGGTGCTCCAACCAGAATATATTTGCCACCATCCCGTGCTTCCCCTGAGTGATGAGAAACATGGAGGAGCAATGGCTCATCAGAGAAGGTGGGACTGGTATGTTATAATCAGCTGGAGGTTTCTTTGCCCGAGTCTGACCTGATGACATGAGACTTTAATATTGAAGTCTTCTAGGCTGAATCCCTCCCAACTGTACACCACTCTACTACTACCTCTCCTCTCCTAGGTCTGTCCTGCCTTCGGGGCAGGATGTATCCAGTGATGGAGTTGTCAAGGATATTGTGTGGGTTCTGTAAGTATGTCAGGCTGGTGCTTGAGACGTCCCTGTGACATCTTTACCAATTTTGGCACTAGTTCCCAGATGTAGGTATGGATTTTGCAGGGTTGACCTTGCAAGTTAGCATTGTTTTTTCTGGTGTCAAGGTCAGTGCCAGTTAGTAAATTTCAAGTTCATTCCATTTAAAAAGTTTTCGCAGCATGCTTCAACCATTTCAAAGGACATTTCATAGTTAACCACAATGTTATTGGTCTGGAGTTAATGTAGGCTGGATGAGGTAAGGATGGCAGTTTTCCTTCCTTCAAGGGCACTAGTGAATCAGATCGATTTTTACAACAATCAACAGGGGTTTCCTGCATTTTTGTCACTGTCCCTCCCTTCATGCTCCAGTATTACCAGACATATAATCAAAGTTTCCCATCCAGAATGTGCTGCATTACTGGAGATCCTATAACTGCTGCTCCTCTGGTTCAGCATGACCAGAGATGATGCAGGGGAGCTTGATGAAGATGACCGGGGTCCTAAGCAGCTTGCACAGTTTTTGAATGTCATACTCCTTGGGTGTGAAAGGCCCATTTGTGACTGTATTAATACAAGTGACATTGGTGGGAGTTTTTGCCAAGCCCATCCATGGGCCTTCCCCAAATGGCCTCTCCATATTCAAACTTGCTGTGGGAGGACAACATAAATCATCAATTACTATCATTGTCTTCTCCACACATTTCAGTGCTGCTGGCAATGTTATTAACTGTCCTTGCTTCAGAAAGTCTAGCATTTTTATGGTCACTATTACAATCACCTCTCTACACAGATTACTCTGGGTACAGTCACTGTCCACCAGCACAGTCTGTGTTACTAGATGATTATATTATAGTTCCTTCCCCATGCCTTTCCCATGCACAGTGAATTGCTCAGAAATGTGACTCTGATTCTGCATGGAAAGTTTATTTATTGACTTCTTTCTACCATCTGTTTGCTTGCCCACATGCAAATCTGGGACACTACATCTTGAGCAGAATAAACAATGACTTATACAGAGGTGATGTGTGTTTCCATGAGTTAACATGAAAATCTTAGTCATGAACAACATAGAAGAGAATGCTATAATTTAAAATACAAATATCTAACCTAATGATGAGCATGAACTGGGAAATCACTTGTGATCCTACATATAGGAGTAGAGTGAAACTGTGGTGATTGTGGGGCACATTTGCAATGTTTGACTTTGATAATAAAAGTTTATAAGCATGTCAGATTAGGCTTCAGTTTTACCCTTCATTGCCTAGCTATCTGGAATAGAACAGTTGTAACCTTAATATTTCGCTCTCATTGAAAGCATGTGTTCTAAACAAAATCAGTATAAAATAAGTAAATAGGTATTGAAAGTTGATGGCTTCAGAGAAAGAGCAGATACTTTCAAAATTGAGAGAAGATGAAAAATCTGGATTAACATAGAATCCTATTAACTTTCAGCTGTGAAAGAAATGGGGTACAACTAGCCTCTGTCTGCTGGTTACAAGGGTCCAAATACAAAATAGTAGCACCTACTGTTTTCTAACATACACTGTGTTACACCGAATATGTCTGATACACCACAGCCTTCTGAACAATGGCATTGTTTGAGATGTAGAAAGGCAATACAACTCGAGGATGAAGAGAAAACAAATTTAAAACATGTTTATAAGTATTATAGAAGAACAGCTTGGTTTAAAGTGAATGTTCTGCTCAATATAATTTTCGAAAGATTACGAGAATGACTAAGGCTTTTGTCTGAGAATTGAGGTTATTTAAATAAACAGAGTGCAATATTGATTCAATTAACCTGTTTTAGTTTACTCAACACCTTTATTAATATAAACGGCTGAGTGACAATTACCAGAAGGAGATCGAGTCTCCAATAAATCAAATTCACAATATTTATTCTCAGCCTTGTTTGGGTTAGTGTAGTTATGGCACAATCATTAACGCATTCTTCAATAAGCAATTTATCAAAGAAATAAATTAATTGCACATATGCCAGGGGATTACAGAGAATAAATGTTTAAAAATTCAACAATGGAGCTCTGAAGATAAACTAGCATGCAAAAAGGCTACAGTAATTGAATGATTCTGTATTTGGAAGATGAACATGAATATTACATTGATATATTTTAAGAAAATTCTGCTCTTCACCAGTACACCTTGTGATTTTAAATTACCACTGATATTCTTTATCTCACTCATTGTTGTATGTTAAAGCATGACATTTCCATGTTTTTTTATAAACTACACAATTACATATTTTTTCACATAAAGCAATTGCTCTTTAATGGTCACTATAACAAAAACTACCATGACATCACAAATCATTGACACAGTTCACAGATGAGCAGGTGGGAAACAAAGCTACTTTTTCCATTAAATTAATGATTACAATCTACTATTTATACCTCTGTACCTCTTTTGTTTTCCCTATCGGTTCTCTCATGAGATCTACATATCCACCTTTCTAATAATTCTGTTTTAAGTACTTCAATCCACAAGTCCCTAACAGCAAAGCGACCTTTTCACAAACCATCGTGATAGCCTATGAGGCAGCAAAGTGCCCCTAGTGTCAGTGAAGTCTCAGATGTGGGAGTTATAAAGAGATCATCTACCATGCATTGGGTCTCAGCAGTTTGACATAGCTACAGGTTCTGGCCATGTAAACCTGCCCACAACATAGGCTATCCCTTCATAATTGCTAATGCCAATCAGGATATGGTTCTGGTTTCTACCCTTCACTCTTCTCCTTAACATTCGGGTAGCCTTTTCCTCTGCAGTCAATGTCTTCATGTTACTACCCTTTGGAGTTCCATTTACATGTGTCTTATGGAATCGCTCTGCAATATCTATATTATCAACGAGGAGTGATCTGCATAGGAAAGGCATTACTGCTGATAATGGGTTCATATCCCATGGTCAACTATCTACCAAAGGAATGGATGGAAACCATTGTCCATATCCTTATTATTTCCTCTCATGCTTTTTCTCCATGAATGCTGTTGAATTAGTCTTTGTGTCTTCTTTGATGGACACTGCTCTTGTACTCACGTATTCACAATCTGTCCACAAGCCCTTGTTATTAAACTGAGTCAGCATCTATGTACAGGGGCGCTTCACCGTTTATCTGCTATAATTGAGCTATTTATATTGATAAAGGTGTTGGGTAAACTAAAACAGAATAATTGAATTAATATTGCATCCTATGTTTATTTAAATAACCCACTGAGAATATAGTTACTTATGTTGCACTGCTGGGGTGGTGCATTGGAAATCAAGCTACTTGCGGAGCGTTTCAGAGAACACCTCTGGGACACCTGGACCAACCAACCCAACCACCCTGTGGCTCAACATTTCAACTCCCCCTCCCACTCCACCAAGGATATGCAGGTCTTTGGACTCCTCCATCGCCAGACCACAACAAAACGACGGTTGGAGGAAGAGCGCCTCATCTTCCGCCTAGGAACCCTCCAACCACAAGGGATGAACTCGGATTTCACCAGTTTCCTCACTACCCCTCCCCGCACCTTGGCACAGTCTAATCCAATGCTGCCTGACCTGCTGCGCTTTTCCAGCAACACATTTTCAGCTCTGATCTCCAGCATCTGCAGACCTCACTTTCTCCATTGGAAATCAAGCCTTACTAATCCCAGAGCCATCACATAAGTTAAAGATTTGATCAAAGATTACAAAAGTTCCCCAGATTATCTGTCTGTTTCAACTCAGGCAAATGAAAACAAGAGGTGGGGGTCAAGAGGAAGGTTCAATGGTCCCTTCCACAGACTTCACTGAGATGATCTTTTTGCAAGCCTAAACTTCCTGTGCTTGAATTTCTCTTCAGCTAGGGGCCTCCATTGCAGGAAGCACAGAATGACTGACTGGTTCATAAATGATGAAGTCTCTGATGTATTGGTTAAAAGGAACCATTTTAGCAACTGATGGGAGAAGATAAATGTTGTTTTTCAGGCTTCAGTTAATCTCTATTTTGGAGAGAGACATACCTCCCCTTTAGGAGGTCTGAAGGTTTCTTGTAATACCATCCACCCCACAAGTAATTCAGCTACCCAGGAGACAATCACATAGTTGTTGGCAAACTGATAGATTTTATCATCAACAACTCGTCATCACAGCACAAACAAATAGTTACTTTTCGCTGGCCAAATTTCAGTACACATACCCTGGTGACAGCCCATCTGCAATCAGTCATCTTCACTGGTTGAACAAAGCAGCAATGTAAACACTGTTTACAATGACATTCAGTGTCACGCTTTTAAAAAGTCAGCAATCTCTTCCACAATACTTTTTTTGAACAATCCTTATCATATTTCAGTCTACAATCAAAAGTACAGAAATATAATCTCATTGATGAAATTGTTGAAAAATGAGCGTGCATCATTTTACACTGAGTATATTCCAAATTAGCTGCTTATCAAAGGCATAGTGATTTTCAGTGACAAGATAAAATTTAATGAGAGACAGAAATTGTTTGCCTTTGCTCAGATGTAGAATTTTGCCTTACAGATCACAGACTCAAGCAGCGTCAGACATGCCATCTTTCAGTTGAAATATTACATTCTCAGTTGGGCATTAAAGATTTCATTGCATTACTTAAAGCTGAGTACAGAAGATTTCCTGGTGTCCTGGTTAACATCTATCCCTCAAATAAAACCTAAAACAGATGATTCAGTAATTCTCTGCCAGTTATTGTACAAACTGCAAACCCATTTTGAGGTGCACCACTGTCCCAAAAAGCTGTTGTATAGAACCACATCTTATTTTCTTTACAAAATATCAATAATACTAGATCAGAACATGAAACATGATTCTACAGAGGAAGACTACATTGATTACCTTCCTGAGTCGATTCCTTTTGTCAGATCACTTATATAGTATTTCTATAATGCTGTAGTCATCTTAGTAAAATCTAATTTACCCCTGAATGATTGTAATGAGTGTAGGTCACTTCCAAGGAAAGGAACCTAGCTGACATTATACCTGTTTCCTAAGGATAATTATACACAAACTCCAAAACATCTATTTGATGCTGCCATCTACATGACTTCGCCCTCAGCAGTTACTCTTTCCACATAAAAATCTTGTGGGACCACCAGTCAGAATTCCACTGCATTTATCACATCTTCTACGTGACGTTACAGCTTTCAAACCCATACTCAAATGTATATTATTTATTTTGTGCACATGGGAGTTAATTTAACAAACAAAAGCTCAGTATTATAAATCTCTTCAAACTGTCCCACAACCTGAGATATATAAACCTGCATATTTTGGTTCCCAGCTGCTTTTCCAATTTGAAAACAGTGAGATAGCACACCCTGTTGACAGCTCAGTAAAGCTGCAATTCTTCAAAAATATAATTAATAACAATTATATGGACGAACACTTGCATTTACATCATTCCTTACCAACTTAGTCAAATATCTTAAACCACTTCATGAAAGAAAAGAACTTGAGTGCAGTATTATTTTGATTTTTAAAAAATTAATTAACATATTGACTTCATCACACAGCTCAAACAATTCTATATTGCAAAAAGATTCCCAAATATTACAACATGAAAATAACCTATCAATGAAATGATAATCATATTTGTAATAATGACGAAGAAGGTGTTTCCAAAGTTGTTTTTGAAGAGGAAGAGCACAATTGTTACATAGAACATAGAACATAGAACATAGAACAATACAGCACAGCATGAAAATAACCTATCAATGAAATGATAATCATATTTGTAATAATGACGAAGAAGGTGTTTCCAAAGTTGTTTTTGAAGAGGAAGAGCACAATTGTTACATAGAACATAGAACATAGAACATAGAACAATACAGCACAGAGCAGGCCCTTCGGCCCACGATGTTGTGCCGAACATTTGTCCTAGCTTAAGCACCCATCCATGTACCTATCCAATTGCCGCTTAAAAGTCACCAAAGATTCTGACTCTACCACTCCCACAGGCAGCGCATTCCATGCCCCCACCACTCTCTGGGGGCCAGTTAACCTTCATATCTCATTTTTCCTCTGCGTATTTCCTTCTTAGTAATCCTCTGTTGCTCTTTAAAAGCTTTCCAGTCCTCAGTTTTTCCACTTATCTTAGCTATGTTATACTTTTTCTCTTTTAACTTTATATGTTTCTTTACTTCCCTCATCAGCCACAGCCGCCCATGCCTCCTCCTGGGATCTTTCTTCCTTTTAGGAATGAACTGATCCTGCAACTTCTGCATTATACACAGAAATATCCGCCATTGTTCCTCCACGGTCATCCCTGCTAAGGTATTGCACAATTGAACTTTGGCCAGCTCCTCCCTCATAGCTCCATAGTTCCCTTTATTCAACAGAAGTACTGTCACTTCCGACTGTACCCTCTCCCTCTCAAATTGCAGATTGAAGCTTATTGCATTAT
>NC_057728.1:23000255-23015203 GCF_004010195.1 Chiloscyllium plagiosum
TCCCTAATCAAGCATTGTCTTTCCAGATACTCATAAATCCTATCCCTCAGTACCCTTTTCATTATTTTGCCTACCACAGAAGTAAGACTAACAGGTCTGTAATTCCCGGGGTTATCCCTATTCCCTTTTTTGAACAGGGGTACAACATTCGCCACTCTCCAGTCCCCTGGCACCACCCCCGTTGGCAGTGAAGACGAAAAGATCATTGCCAACGGTTCTGCAATTTCCTCTCTTGCTTCCCACATAATCCTAGGATATATCCCGTCAGGCCCGGGGGACTTGTCTATCCTCAAGTTGTTCAAAATGTCCAACACATCTTTCTTCCTAACATGTATCTCCTCTAGCTTACCAGTCCGTTTCACACTCTCCTCTTCAACAATACGGTCCCTCTCATTTGTAAATACTGAAGAAAAGTACTCATTTAAGACCTCTCCTATCTCTTCCGACTCAATGCACAGTCTCCCACTACTGTCCTTGATTGGACCTACTCTCGTTCTCGTCATTCTCATGTTTCTCCCATACGCATAAAATGCCTTTGGGTTATCCTTGATCCTTCATGCCCTCTCTTGTCTCTCCTAATCCCTTTCTTCAGGTCCCTTCTGGCTATCCTGTATCCCTCCACTGCTCTGTCTGAACCCTGTTTCCTCAACCTTATGTAAGCCTCCTTCTTCCTCTTTACAAGACATTCAACCTCCCTCGTCAACCAAGGTTCCCTCACACGACCATTTCTTTCCTGCCTGACAGGTACATACATCAAGGACACGTCGTACTATTCAATTTGTAGAATGTTATTTTCAGGAGTTTCTCACCTATTTAATCTTGATACACAGCACAATATTTATTTGCTTGATTGAAATGGAAATGAAATTATATAGAAAATTACATAGATTAATAGAAGTTAGTGAATTAAAAATATAAAATAATGTTCAGTAAATTTGTTTTGATGAAGGAAATCAATCGTCACACTATTATATGGATGAATCTTCATGTGTTTAGAAACAGACAGCAATGTGGTTGATTCTTTAAATGCTCTCTGAAAAGACCTAGCAAATATCTCACCCCCTAACTCCCCAAAGTTTGTCCATCATCTACAAGGTAACCTCCACACAGTCAGTCGCCTGAGTCGGGAATTGAACCCGGGTCTCTGGCGCTGCGAGGCAGCAGTGCTAACCACTGTGCCACCGTGCTGTCTGTTTAGAAACAGACAGCAATGTGGTTGATTCTTTAAATGCTCTCTGAAATGACCTAGCAAATATCTCACTCCCTAACTCCCCAAAGTTTGTCCATCATCTACAAGGTAACAAGTCAAGAATGTGATGGAATGGTCTCAATTTGCCTAGATTGGAGTAGCATAAATAAAACCAAACGTTGGTCACCACCCAGGACAAAGCAAAGTTAAAAATCACACAACACCAGGTTCATCAACCACCTGATGAAGGAGCAGCACTCTGAAAGCTAGTGCTTCCAATTAAACCTGTTGGACTATAACCTGGTGTTGTGTGATTTTTTAATATTGTACGCTCCAATCCAACACCGGCATCTCCAAATCAGGACAAAGCAGCTTAAATAGAACTCCATTCACCACTTTTTTCATTCATTCCTTTCACCACTGATGTACTGTACCAGCAGCAACTATTATCTACAAAATGCACAATAGCATCCAAACCTGTGACTTCTGCCAAATGGAAAGAAAAAGACAGCAGATAGATGCATGGTACACCGGCTCCTGCACATTCACATCAAAGCCACACACTATTGTCATTCCACCACTGTCATGTGATTAATATCCTGGAACTCCTTGTTTACAGTACTGTGGATATCCTAACACTGCGTGATCTGCAGCAGTTTAAGAGGGTGGATTGCCACCACCACCTTCAGGTCAATTATGGATGAAAAATTAAGATTGGTCCTGAGAGTGAATTAAGAAAGTTGGATTCCACATAACTGATTTTTTTTAATATAAATCATTTGTCTGTTAGATTTAGCTCTCCAGTTGGTTTCATGGAACTATGGCAATGATGTTTGGTCAGGAAATGACATGTTTATTTGGATGCATACATTCCAATTGAACAGTACTGGGTAACATTTTAGTGATGGCATCAGTACAAATTCAGGGAGAACCTACTGCAAATGTGTAGAGCATGCAGACTGATCCTAAAGTCATTTGGCACTCAATGCTCCTGACTGGGAGACCTCAGTCAATCCGGATTGGGAATAGCATGAACAACATCATCACACTGAGCACAGGGTCCCCTCAGCTGTTTACCCTGCTGACATGTAACTGTGCAGCGATCTACAGGTCAAACCACATGATTAAGTTCGCTGATGATACGATTGTAGTGGGTCTCATCAGCAGGAACAACGAGTCAGCATAAAGAGAGGAGATGCAGCAGCTAACAGACTAGTGCAGAACCAACAATCTGTATCTGAATGTGGACAAGATGAAAGAGATGGTTGTTGATTTCAGGAGGGCATGGAACGACCACTCTCCTCTGGACATCGATGCCTCTCCCGTGGAACTCGTGAAGAAGAGATGGTTGTTGACTTCAGGAGGGCATGGAACGACCACTCTCCTCTGGACATCGATGCCTCTCCCGTGGAACTTGTGAAGAGCACCAGATTTCTTGACACCCCCCCGATCCTCACCAAATTCATTGAGAGTACCCTGAGCTGCTGCATCACTACCTAGTTTGGGAATTGCCCTATCTCGATCGTAAGACCCTACAACGGATTGTGAGGACAGCTGAGAAGATCATCGGGGTCTCTCTTCCCTCCATTACAGACATTTACTCCACACACTACATCCAAAAGGCTAAGAGCATTGTGGAAGATCCCACATGCCCCTCACTCAAGCTCTTCTTCCTCCTGCCATCTGGCAGAAGATACTGGAGCATTCAGTCTTTCATGGCCAGACTGTGCAACAGTTTCTTCCCGTAGCCATCAGGCTCCTTAACATAGCATAATCAGACACTTTCCCATCTGAGATTCTTTTGTACAACTTCGAAGTGCTGGTAGAAAAATGTCTATTATTTATCAATCTTCTATTAAACTCTAACTTGTATGTTTTTCACTTCTTATGCACTTTATGCCATGTACGATTGTGTAATTTGTGCTGTCCATGTATTACCCTCGGTCCTGCAGAAACACTGTTTCATTTTTACCGTATCAGTTGTATATGGTAGAAATAACAATAAAAGCTAATCTACTCCACTCTACTCTAATACCCTGTCTAAATCTTGCAGAACTGAGGATCAGAAAGGAGCCCCTTTCACTAATATTGTTCATATAAATCAGCAGCTATTTACAAGTTGTTAAGATCTCTGTTGTTGTTGCTATCTCTATAAAAGTCATTGGTAGTTTCTAGACTTCAGTACAGTCACTAAGTGCTCTATAAAGAATGGTGTTAGACATATGAGACATTATTCTGGATCAGTGGTGCTGGAAGAGCACAGCAGTTCAGGCAGCATCCAATGAGCAGCGAAATCGACGTTTCAGGCAAAAGCCCTTCATCAGGAATAAAGCTAGAGGAGGAAAACTTCTTATGAGACATTATGTCTTGGTCTCTAAAGATTCTGCACAAACCATTGCTACAGATATTGTAACAATTGTTTGGATGTGCAATGAAGAATGACATGACTGTAGCGATACTATGGCTTGAAGAGGCGTATTTGGTCCTTTTTTTAATGAAGAAAGGTTGAAACAGAGACGCTGAGCAGTTTACACCAAAGCTAACAAAGGAAACAGCTTGTGAGGCCTTGGGTTTTATTTTAAAAGTTAGAACAATAGAAGCAGTCTGCGTGGAGTGAAGCTCCACTTACCCGCATTTTCACCTTCCCTTAATTCCTTTATTTTTCAAAATGTTCTATCTTAGCTTTAAAAGCGATTACTGAGGTAGCACCAACTATTTCCCAGGGCAAGGAATTCCATAGACTAACAACCCACTGGGTGAAGAAGTTCCTTCTCAGTTCAGTTCTAAACCTGCTTCTTCTAATTTTGAGGCCATACCCTCTTGACCAAGTCTCACCTACCAGTGGAAACATCCAATCTGTTTCTAATTTATCAATTCCCTTTATAACTTTGTATGTTTCTATAAGATTGCCCCCTCATTCTTCTGAATTCCAATGAATATAATCCCAGTCTACTCAGCCTCTCTTCATAAACCAACACCCTCAACTTTGGAATCAACCTAGTGAACCTCCTCTGCCAGTACATCCTTTCTTAAGGAAGGAGACCAAATCTGGATACAATACTCTTGGTGTGGCTTCACCAGCACCTTGTACAGCTATAACATTACCTCTCTGCTTTTAAAGTCAACCCCTTTAGCAATGAAGGACAAATTTCCATTTGCCTTCCTAATTACTTGCTGTACCTGCAGAGCAACCTTCTGCGATTCATGCACAAGGACACCCAGGTCCCTCTGCACAGCAGCATGTTGCAACCTTTTACCATTCAAGTTACTCATACCAAAATGTATGATTTCACACTTACTAACATTGTATTCCATCTGCCAGACCTTTGCCCACTCACTCAATGTATCTATGTTCCTCTGCAAAGTTTCACAGTCCTCTGCCACTTTGATCTGCAACTCATCTTAGTGTCATTGGCAAATTTTGACACCGTAGACATGGTCCCCAACTCTAAATCATCTACATAAATTGTAAATTATTGTGGTCCCAAAACCGATCCTTGAGGGATACCACCAGTCACTGATTGCCAGCCAGATTAATATTCATTTATCCCCACTCTTTGTTTCTTGCCAGTCAACCAACCCTCTATTCATGTTAATACTCTCCCCTAACACTATGCATCCTTAAGCAGCAGCCTCGTGTGTGGCACGTCATGTGTGTCAAAGGTGTGACGATACTAACAAGGAGAGAACTGGATTTCCAGGTAGCTTTCGAAATTACTACCTCGATTGGAGTTGGTCACCAGCGAAGTAACCCAATGGATGTTGATATTACGGTGCATAAAGTAGTGGAAATGCAGCAAAGTACGGTAGCAAGTGTCGAATGCTATGGTGTGGCAAGTGCAGCCATAAGGAGTCAACATGTTGGATTCGAGAAACCAGTGCTACCTGTGAAAGTGAGCAGGTCATGTTGCGTGAAATTAACTCTTGCTTGAGTTAAATGGAATCAATCCTGAGGACGAGATATAAGATACACATTACCATTCAGGGAATAGGCAGGGAGTCAGCTGGGTCCATGGAAGAAACAAAAGGGCAGAGTCAGCAGAGTTTGTTAGTATGGGGTGAAATTGATTATTCTTTGGCTCTTTCCAAAGTAGAGGGAAATATAGTAAAAATGAAAGTGGATATGAGAACAGCGGTGTCTCTGATTCCTGAATGAGTCTATAGGGAGAAGTTGAGGGCAATACAATTGAAGCCTTCCAAGATTACACCAAGGATATACGTGGAATAAGTGGTGCCACTGAAAGGCTACATATAGGTGAAAGTACAACCAAGGCACCAAGTTGCCAGTTTGGTGGTAGAGGGTGAAAACTCTGCAATTCTGAAGCCCCTAGTTATAAAAATTAAGGTTGAGCTGGGGCATGGTTAATAGGCTGGCAGACTCAAAGAAGAAATCCTAGACAAGTACAAAGATGTCTTCAAAGGAACACTTGGGGGAAATGAATGGAGTTGAAATTAAATTACAGCTGAAGCCAGAGGCTTGTCCGAGGAATCTGAAAGCATGCCTGGTACCGTATGCCATCTGGCCTTAAAACAGGTGGTGTGGTGAGGATTTGTTGTGACTTTAAGGTCACAATAAGCCCATCCCTGAGTGTGGATCAATACCCACTTCCACTCATCGAAGACTATTGAATGGAGGAATCTCTACTCCCATGAGAGGCTGATTATATCAACATAAATTATGGAATGGTTGTTTTCTTTTCCTTTATTTGTATATATTTCTGATGATGGAACTAGGTTAGCCATAATACTTGTATAGTAGATATAATTGTTGTATATATGTTTATTAAAGAGAGTTTTAAAATAATGGGAGAGGGTTGTTTTGTATGTAGTTATGATTGCTGCCCCTTTCAGAGAGTTGCTTGGATGATCTGAAGAGGTGGAGCTTGAGTCCAATCAAGAAAATCTGTGGAGATGTGAGCATTGTGCATAGGGTGTTCCTGTTCATATACCGTGTATATGATTCCAAAGGAAGCACCAACATAACAGTATCGTAATTGTACCAATTTCACCACCTACATCATTGCATAGCTCTAACTCACTTAGAGTTGTCCACTTCCAATTGGGATTTGGAGTGCACAGACACCTCTCAGTGCAATATTGCAGTCAGACAGCTTTGTGCACAGGGGAAGCATCCATCTTATATAGAACAGGATGTATCTCGGGTCTCTTACTTTGCTTTTGCAGTAATTACTCACTTGAATGCTCACAGCAGCTCTATCTTATCTTGCCTTTTAGCACTTTGCTGCCTCAGTTAGAATTTACAGTCTCACAATACTTCTGTCTGGTCTAACTGTCTAGCACAGAAACAAAGCTAGGTAGCTTGTCACTTTTGCCAACATCAGTCAAGTGGGTAGACAAGTTGCTGTACGTCACCAAGTCACATCAATGTCCCATTCACATTATGTACCAGAATGTTACACAGCCAACACACTGAGTATCATTCATCCAAATGGCCATGACTCAAAGTCTAAGGGGACTAGTTCTCAGTCAGGTTAAGGGGGCCATCATCAGTTGGAGTGAGGTCCACCACAGTCAGTCAAGGGCAGTGTCCGATCTCATTCTCTGGGCTTAGACATGGTCGTTCAGCTTCTTCAGGTGTTTAGGGTTAGGGATTCTGTATCATCATAATCTGGGAAATTGACCATGCAGATCAAGCGTCATTATTCATGGATTAGTGGTAAATCAGGTGGGGAGCTGTACAGAGCTGTAAGGGACCTGGTCACTCATCAGTCAGTTCTGTCCTTCCAAGTCAGTCAATGAGATGGGTCATGGTCAGCCCATGGTCAGGGGATATGGTCAGTAAAATTCAAGGTGAACTCTTCAGGGGCCAGTGTTCTGGTAGGGAAATTGGAGAAGTCAATTAGAGGCCGGATGTTGGGAATCAGAGGGGACAGTAACTGTGATGGGAACAATTCAACATATAAGGGTGGGAGCCAACAGACCATTGTAGGATAAAACAAAGAATCCTTAATGTTGGATATCTGAAGTAAAAACAGAAGTTGCTGGAGAAATTCAGCAGGTCTGGCAACATCTGTGGGAAGAAAGTAGAGTTAATGTTTCAAGTCTGGTGACTCTGTATCAGAATTTTTAGCAGCTGGGAAAATGTGTATTTATGCTGAAGTTGGGATTGGGAGTGGGAGAGGTGGAGAGGGGATGGGAGAGGTGAGCTGATGGATGAGATGGAGCCCAGAGAGAGATATATGAAAGGGGTAGGTAAACAAGGAGATTATGGATAGCAAGCCAGAACACAAGAAAAACTGAATGAGTGAGAATAAGAGCTAAGAGTAGGGGAAAATGGACAAGCTGTAATGAATGCAACCCATATAATGTTTTAATGGGAGTACATGTAAATGGGTGATTGTGCTAAAAGCAACCATAACAGGACCAGGTGTGGGATGGGTAAAAAAACATGGAAGGCTGTAATCAGGCTCTCTTGAACTCGATGCTGAATCCGAGAGGCTGTAGGGTCCTCAAGTAGAAAATGCAATGATGCCAGACCTGCTGAATTTATCTAGCTATTTATTTTTTGTCCATTATAGGACAGGGGTTACTGCAGGGGGTACTCAGAGGGGTTAGCTGACTGTCGCCACCATCCTGGCTTGAACAGAAGACAGTGCACCACAATGGTTGGCTATGGCTAAACTGTAGATCTGGGGCTCTGGAGTAAAGTTGGGAGATGAAGATGTAAATGAATGAGTTGGTGGAATGTTACCAGGAGTGTAGAGAAGAAAGGAACATGGAGGTTTGGTTGGGAGGTCTGGATCCTGCAAATTATCAGCCTGAGACTATAATCCTGTCTGTGAAGCACAAGCTGGTGTTTCCTTCCATCATCATCTGAATTGCAAATGTGCAATGGAAATAAAAAAATTGGCTGCCAGCATGACCAGAGGTGGACTGAGTAAGTGGTTTCATTTGTCTAAGCAAGTGGGTGACATGAGACCCTTCAAAGGGCAATCAGGCACTTACACACTACAGGTTGATGACATCTGTAATTCTCGAGTTCTATATGTGAAATACTGTGTGGGATGCAAATCCTGTTAACAGCAATCTTGACCATATCCTTGGTCATTGTAGATTGATCAAAGGCATCTCTGTGAAGCAGAAGTAATCACAAGCGACCATTATAGTGTCACCTGTAAGTTACAATTTAGTAAGACAATCCAAAGTCTCAAAGGATGTACAAGAGTTGATTTCCACTCACTTTGCACTGTAACTATTTGCCAATGTGCTCTTTTATATGCATTGCTGCCTTTCTTGGGTGATTTGGTGTTGGAGTCGCAGGCGAGATGCTTTCAGTCCCCTATGTCAAAGGGACATTTACATATATTCTATGGCTATCCTTGTCAGAGCTTTCCATGACCTGCTGTTTAGAGGACTATGCTGTGTGTGATGCGAATGGTGACAGTATCATTCTTAAGGCCCTGTTCCTTTTTCTGATATTGCCCACTCAGTTTTATTGAAACTGTGACTAGTGGATCCAGACCCAGGAAAGGTCATGTCACTGTGACCATGATGCAATGAAGATGCAGAGAAATTTAGGAACACTGGATTTGTCAGCAAGCTCAGGAACAACAGCAACTTCCAGGGGCTGTTGAACAGCATTCACATGAAGCAGTCACAGTGATGGTCCCCTTCGATTGTGGAGGGGTTACAGGAGGTCCAGAGTCTATCTTCCTCAGTGCCATTTCTTCTAGGTGAGTGAGGCAAATTGCCATCACAGAGTGAGCTTGTCTGGGGACACAATACATCTGCTGGATCATACCTGAGACCTGAGCAGTCACCCTAGCCAGCGGCCTTTAAGGTGACAGTTGCACTCAATTTGTTATGTAGCTGGCTGCTTCCAAGGATCTAGTGGGGACCTGTATGGGATATCTTATTCCTCTACCCACAAATGTATCTAGGAGGTTACTGATGCAATTGTGCCAGATCACACGGCTTCATCTCGATCCCCTGTGATGAGGCCAATGGTGCAGTCTGGGCACAAGGCTGTGCCAACATAGCTGGCTTTCCCCAGGTCCTGTGCACTATAGACTGTACCTATATTATATTGAAAGGGCCATATCATAACACAGCCAACTTCATCAACAGAAAAAGGTCCAATTTGATCAATGTTCAAGTTCCTCAGTGATCTTAGTGCACCAGATAGGGCTGGGAGCTTCCATGAGTACTCTCATATTCCTATTTTATTTCACTGGTTCAGTTCCTTTCAAGGATAATTACTGGGTGCCTAGAGTTTGCTTTCTGCAAGCATGGCTGTGAAGTCCATTATACAACCCCTGACTGAAGCTGAGAGTAGATTCAATGCTACCCATTCTTTGACCAGGGTCATCCTGGGGCAGATGAATGATCTCCTGAAGGAAAGATTCTGATGTTTTGATCAGTCTAGAGAAGGCTTACAGTACAGTATAGGCAGAGTGTGCTGCAAATTTCACTGGCTGTGCTCTATACAACCGGAGCAAGCACAAAGGCAATGTGATAGATTCCGAAGAGATGGAAGAGAGATCGCAGTCTTCCAAGAAGGAAGATGAGGACATTGAGTAGGAGAAACATCACATTGACCATGATAGAACAGAGCAGCATTAGCACAATAAGCCAGACAGGACGTAACTCACACCCACTGTGAGTTGAGTGCAGTGATCATTCATTAACATAATTTGCTCATCCAGATAGCCCTCCACTGCACCACCTCCATTTCCTGTTCCATGGCTCTAACCCACATCCTCTAAATGCAATAAAGATAGAGTTCCTTTGTCCTCACCTGCCACCCCACCAGTCTCTGCATCCAACGCATCACCTTTAAACACTTTCGCCAACTCCAATTGGACCCACCATCAAGAACATCTTCCCCTCTACCCTCTCCCCCTCTCTGCCTTCCATAAGAACCATTCCCTTTGCCAATCATTGGTTTGCACCACTCCCCACCAAGCCCCCAGAACTCCCAGGCACCTTCCCCTGCAAAGGGAAAAGGTGCAAAACCTGCCAGCAACACTACCCCCCCTCATCTCCATTCAGATCCCCAAACGGTCCTTCCAGGCGAGACAGAAGTTCACGTGCCTTTCTTTCAACTTAATTTGTTGTTTTTGGTGCTCCAGATGTGGTCTTCGATGTGGTTTTACCGAGCATCTCAGCTAGGCCTGCAGGTGCCAGCCTGACCTCCCAGTCACTACCCATTTTAATTCCCCTTCCCACTCCCTCTCTAAAATGACCATGCTTGGCCTCCTCCATTACCATAATGAATCAAACTGCAAATTGGAGGAACAACACCTCATCTTCTGCCTGGGCAGCCTACAGCCCGGAGGATTCAGCATTGAGTTCTCCAATTTCAAATAACCTCCCTTCCCATCTCCTGACTCCCTTCCCAGCCCTTCCCCCCTCCTTTCCATTCCTCTGATTGACCCTTCCTTCCAGCTACCAACTGGATTCATTCTTCCCATCGACCAACCAGGTCGTACCCTCTACCTGTGTTCACCTATCCCCACCTTACCACCCTGGCCTCCCACCCCTTAATCTGCAGCTCCCCTTACACCCACCCCCAGTCCTGAAGAAGGGTTACACACAAAACAATGCCTTCTCCACCTCCTGATGCTGCCTGGCTTGCTGTGTTCTTCCAGCCTCCTACTTGTCTACCTTGGATTCCAGCATCGCATTTTATTTAGTCTCTGGTCAAAAGGCAAGCAGTTCTTTCTATTCCCAGAGCAAATAGTTTTTTTTTCATTTGTTTTTTTCTTTGGTTTTCCTCTCATTGAACAAAACTTAACATTTTTAATGTTTGAAGATCTTTCACCATGTGATGCTACCACATTGAAAAAAATGAGAAGATGTTTTGCTATGCTTGGCATAAAGGAAAGAATAGCTCTTCCTTAGACAGGGGACTGAAGTGGTATGACTCTAAGCATGGGTAGCCTGTGCAACTTGATTGTTTTAACTGCAGTTACAATGACAGTCTATCAGACAGGTGATGATGTGAAGTGACAATATACAAGTGCACAATCCTTTATCTGAAATGCTCGGGACCAGCTGGTTATCGGAATTCAGAATTTTTCGAATTTCAGAAGAAATGGCAGTTTCATGGTGAAATATTTTAAAATCTTTCTGAAGAATAGACTTACTGTGAGTAGAATGGGCTGTGAAACAAAATTGAGGCCTGCCGGTGCTGGGCCACACCCCTACACGTTGTACCTGAGTTACACTATCGAGTGGATGTGGACTTGGGTTAACTGGTTGCACACCAAACAACCTTGTTCATGAGAAAAAACTTCACAAAAAAACCTTCGGACATTGGAGCTTTTCGGATTTCGGGATTTTGGATAAAGGTTGTCTACTTGTATTTCCAAAAATGAGTCTATTTCTAATGAAAAGTCACGTGTGCCATCTGTGTGCCCTCACAAATTATTCTTATTTGTGTCCCTCCCACTAATGTACTGTGAAGGGCTACTCATGGCCTGGCAATGAATAACCTGTTATACAGTTGAGGTTTATATATAGCACCCATGGCATGCATTCTGGAAGTGCCCAACAGTAGCTAGGAGTTCTTCTGCTGGTGAGGCCACAATAGCATGAGAATGGCAAGATAGAAGCATGGTACATACAGCATGAGGTGAGCAGGGTGATTATGACATAACTCATTGGAGTTCATGGAGAGGAATCCTCAATCAAACTTGCTGAAATTTTCACTCTGCTGATTTTTGGTAAAGTTCAGCTCTCTGATTCTTAAAACATGCATTTTTGACCAAGCTTTAGGTCGTCCACCCTCATATTGCCTTATGTGTCAAATTTGCTTAGGATTGTCCCAACGAAGGGCTTTGTTTTTATTATGCTAAATTACCACTTAACTGCACTTCTCTGAACTGGCATCTATATTCAGATAAAATGAATACCACAGTGCTAAAAACTAGACATAATTCAACCTCGCCTTCCTTGAACCCAACTCACAACTAGTAAAAAATATCATTCAACTCCATAAACATAAACATATAGTCAAAATATAATTCCCTTTCATGCTGCAGACATAAAGCAACCCCTTTACTACAACAAATAATTTTCAAAATGCTTCTTAAAATATGAAAATCATTTCACTCCCTACATTCCATTCTGGATTAAAGTTCTCATGACACGCACTGATGAAAAGAAATTTTCCATTCATAGCACTACACTTAGAGCAGTGAGTACTATTGACTGAAATCAGATTGTACCACTCTCATGGGATTGCATGTGGCTGGCCTCTTCAGCTATTCATAGTGATCTTCCAGCTTAGATTTCAGCCTGCCTGTGGGAACTCAATCCAATGGGAAATGGCAAACATGTGCAGCAGTAATTCTTACAGGCTACAGCTGCTATATTCAAGGTACGGCTTCATTCTTGCTGGTGGAAAATCAGAAATAGCTGAAGAGAAGTAACACTGCCTTTCATTTCCTGGGATATGATTGCAGTTGCTTGGCAATGATTTTTTTGGATGGTGGGGTTTCTGGCCTTTTTCCTTGAAGGGATAGTGGAACACATTGCTGCCAATACTGGCTGCTTTACAACAACTAAGTTTCTGAACCTCAGTTGGGAAATAGACTCACTTAGAGAACTACTGTCCAATCTGATTGTCCATCAGTCCTATACTCCCAGCAGTGGCAGAAGCTGCAGTGGATGTGATTCAGACTATAAGCAATCGCTGTCTCTGTGCAGGGATTCAGGGTTAGATAGATATGGGGCTGGGAATAGGAAGTGAGGCTCATGGGTGGATTGGCAGAGTGGGTGTTGGGGTGTGGAGGAGAGGCCAGGGACTGGGGAAGACAGCACCTTTGGGGAGCAGATATGAGCAAGGGGAGCCAGATGTTGAAGAAAAGATGTTGATGTGGGCAACCTCAGCCTCCCATCTGAGATATGCGCTGGCTGACTGAGCTGAGCTTCATCCCTGCTGCTGAACTTCTACAACCAGTCTGAAAACCAAGGTGGGTTGGGAAACAACACTTAAGTGGCCATTGTGTTAAAGTATGGCCTTAAATTAAGGCAAGGGTGAACTGGTTGGCTTATAGTTGTCACTTGTCCCACCATTACATTGAGGAGAAGGGTAAGGTCTGTGGGAGGCCAGTAGGAAGACTACATTGGGAATTTTTCCAGACCTCCCTCAACCCTCAAAGTTGGCGGCATGCAAATGTAAAATTCTGCCCATTGTGAAAAAGGTGCAGGCAAGAAGGTTGTTTATTTAATGTCCTTTAGAAAAGAATAATCTGCCATCCTTACCTCGTCTGGCTTACATGTGACTCCAGATCAACAGCAATACGTTTCTTAGAAATCCTCTGGAATGGCTGAGAAAATTGTTCCGTTGATTATAACTGCCCAAAGTCTGGTAAAAGCAATTAAATTGGATGGACCATCCAGCATTGGCCAAGGCACCAGAAACAAGAACGGCCCTGTCAACTCTACAAAGCCTCCTTACTAACATCTGGAAACTTGTGCTAAAATTAGGAGAGTTATCCCTTAGGTTAGTTAAGCAACAGCCTGACATAATCATCCTTTTGGAATTGTACATTACAGACATTGTCCCAGATTCCAGCGTCACCATCCCTAGGTAAGCCTGTGTAACACTGGTCACTGGCAGGACAGATCAACCAGAGGTGACAGCACAGTGTTACACAAAATGGAAGGGAATTGCACTGGGTGTTCTCAACATTGACTCAAGATCCCATGTAATCTCACAGCATCAGGAAAAAATATGGATAAAGAAATCTGATGACAACTACATTCCACCTCAGCTGATGAATGTGTACCCCTCTATTTGACACCACTTGAAGGACACCCTGGGTAGGTCACCTCAATGTCCATTCACTGAGTGGCTTGGTAGCACCACGACTGATTGAATTGGCTAAGTCCTAAAGGACAGAGCTACTAGAATAGTATGTGTTAGGAGGTCAAGGAACCATGAAAAAGGAAAAGAATAATTGACATTGTCCTCATCAACTTATCTTCAGCCTTCAGGAAGGCTGACAAGGTAGCAGCATGGGAAATAAACCTGACCAAAATGTAGAAATAGATTCATTCTTGCTGTTTGCAGAGACATTTGAGAATGTGGAAGGATGACAACAGGCAGAATTGGAAAAAGAGCTTCTCCCACTATAAAAATGTCTCAGTGTTCATATCATCATTAAATATTGTTCACTAAGTTAAAGAGAAGTTAACGTCTTCCAAGATCTTAACTCACTATGATCTCCAACTACTAACATTTCTATAGGCTGATGCATCAGCAACAGGAGCAGCATTATTCCAGATTCAGAAAAATAGCATAATGGCTCGTAGGTATAGGGAATGCTGGATGACTAACGAAATTGAGGGTTTGGTTAAGAAAGAGAAGGAAGCATATGTCAGGCATAGAGAGGATAGATCGAGTGAATCCTTAGAAGAGTATAAAGGAAGTAGGAGTATAATTAAGAGGAAAATCAGGAGGGCAAAAAGGGGACATGAGATAGCTTTGGCAAATAGAATTAAGGAGAATCCAAAGAGTTTTTACAAATACATTAAGGACAAAAGGGTAACTGGGGAGAGAATAGGACTCCTTAAAGATCAGCAAGGCAGCCTTTGTGTGGAGCCGCAGAAAATGGGGAAGATACTAAATTAATATTTTGCATCTGTATTTACTGTGGAAAAGGATATGGAAGATATAGACTGTAGGGAAATAGATGGTGACACCTTGTAAAATTTCCATATTACAGTGGAGGAAGTGTTGGATGTCTTGAAACGGGTAAAGGTGAATAAATCCCCAAGACCTGATCAA
>NC_057728.1:23015256-23068490 GCF_004010195.1 Chiloscyllium plagiosum
GGGACAGGATGTACATGTATTTGGAAAGGCAAGGACTGATTAGGGATAGTCAACATGGTTATGTGCGTGGGAAATCATGTCCCACAAACTTGATTGAGTTTTCTGAGGAAGTAACAAAGAGGATTGATGAGGGCAGAGCAGTAGATGTGATCTATATGGACTTCAGTAAGGTGTTCGACAAGGTTGCCCATGGGAGACTGATTAGCAAGGTTAGATCTCATGGAATATAGGGAGAATTAGCCATTTGGATACAGAACTGGCTCAAAAGGTAGAAGACAGAGGGTTGTGGTGCAGGGTTGTTTTTCAGACTGGAGGCCTGTGACCGGTGGAGTGCCACGAGGATCGGTGCTGGGTCCTCTACTTTTTGTCATTTACACAAATGATCTGGATGCAAGCATAGTAAGGACAGTTAGTAAGTTTGCAGATGACACCAAATTTGGAGGTATAGTGGACAGTGAAGAGGGTTACCTCAGATTACAACAGGACCTTGACCAGATGATCCAATGGGCTGAGAAGTGGCAGATAGAGTTTAATTCAGATAAATGCGAGGTGCTGCATTTTGGGAAAGCAAATCTTAGCAGGACTTATACACTTGATGGTAAGGTCCTGGGGAGTGTTGCTGAACAAAGAGACCTCGGAGTGCAGGTTCATAGCTCCTTGAAAGTGGAGTCGCAGGTAGATAGGATAGTGAAGAAGGCATTTTGATTTTAGTATGCTTTCCTTTATTGGTCAGAGTGTCGAGTACAGGAGTTGGGAGCTCATGTTGCGCCTGTACAGGACATTGGTTAGGCTACTGTTGCAATATTGCATGCAATTATGATCTCCTTCCTATCGGAAAGATATTGTGAAACTTGAAAGGGTTCAGAAAAGATTTACAAGGATGTTGCCAGGGTTAGAGGATTTGAGCTATAGGGAGAGGCTGAACAGACTGGGGCTGTTTTCCCTGGAGGGTCAGAGGCTGAGGGGTGACCTTGTAGAGGTTTACAAAATTATGAGGGGCATGGATAGAGTAAATAGGCAAAGTCTTTTCCCTGGGGTCAGGGAATCCAGAACTAGAGGGCATAGGTTTAGGGTGAGAGGGGAAAGATATAAAAGAGACCTAAGAGGCAACCTTTTCACACAGAGGGTGGTATGGGTATAGAATGAGCTGCCAAGAGGTGTGGTGGAGGCTGGTACAATTGCAACATTTAAGAGGCATTTGGATGGGTATATGAATAGGAAGGGTTTGGAGGGGTATGGGCCTGGTGCTGGCAGGTGGGACTAGATTGGATTGGGATATCTGGTCAGCATGGACGGGCTGGACCGAAGGGTCTATTTCCATGCTGTACATCTCTATGACTCTAAGACTAGCCGATCACACATCATGCTCTAATAGAAACTGAACAGATATTCAGCCATGGAAAAAGGAGTCTTTGATTCCACATAGGCACAAGAGATGTTTTCCGACTATGGTTTGGGATTACAATTTAAGATTGAAAGCAGTCATAGCCATTTGTATCCTTGTTAAATGCAAAATAAATCACTAAGATCCTGTTGTGATGCAAGTTTATAATATGGGGATTATTGTTTGTGAACCTCTTCTAAAGTAGAGGTAAATGGTTCTTTTCGTTTTCAGTCTCTGAAGGTAACTTGTTTTATGAGGATCAGAAATTCATTGTTTTAGGTGTAAATTAAAATAGCATTTCAAAGAAACCATGTCATTAAACTAAATGAATACAGAAATGACTTGGTGAGTTAACTGCTGAAACATTTGCTAAATTGAGCTGTGATAAAAAATAGACCCTACAGATCTTCATCCCCAATTCCCCCCCTTCCCACATCCATGCTATCTCTTGCTCCTCCCCAAAACCTGTCATATCCCTCAAGGTAAGGTATGGCACATCCATATCCATTTACCCATTCCGTAATGTACAGAAGCAATGACCCTGTAGTGGCATTTGGATATATGCAATGGAAAAACCTTTAAGGAAAAGGCCATACCTACCTCCACTATGGAGCAGGTTAAGTTGAGAGTGCTGGGTGTGGCCTTTGAACCTAAACTAACCATCGCCCTTAAAAGCACGCCTGAAAATATGAAAGCCCAGGAAAGGAGTTCAAAATGTGACTGCGAAGGTTTTCCAAAGATCCAATATGCTAATTTACAGGTCGTTCTGGTATAATACATGTTCTGAAAATGTGTTGCTGGAAAAGCGCAGCAGGTCAGGCAGCATCCAAGGAACAGGAGAATCGACGTTTCGTTCAGGAATCCTGAAGAAGGGCTTATGCCCGAAACGTCGATTCTCCTGTTCCTTGGATGCTGCCTGACCTGCTGCGCTTTTCCAGCAACACATTTTCAGCTCTGATCTCCAGCATCTGCAGTCCTCACTTTCTCCTATAATACATGTTCTGTCAACATGAATTGGCTATAATGTGATTGATGAACTGCAGGTGGTGCTTGTCTACTGTTTCTGTCGAACGGGGTAGCAATTTTCTATTGTGAATTTCTACAGCGTGATTTTCTATAATGGTTTTCCATAGCATGATTTTCTATAGTGCGAGGTTGCGGAGGCATGCAACTGCCCATGTGATAGCAGAACGACCTGTATTGTATCCCCTTGACCCTATGTACTTACTTACATAATGTCAGTCTGTACATGAATAGGTGATATATACTCTATCAATGTTCAGGTTACCTGCAGCCATTAACACCCAATTATAAAAGTCAAGACACATTTCTACTGGTTTTACTTTCACCTGTTCTTCTGACTCGTGGTTATGACATAAGGCAAAGGCCATAGAAACAGGCTATTCGGCCCAATCAATCAATGACTGCATTTATGCTCCACTTGAACCTCGTTTTAATTTTTCTTATCCATATCTATCATCATAACCTTTTATTTCTTTCTCCTTTGTTTCTTTTTCATATATTTGTGTAGCATCTCCTTACACGTATCCATACATTTCACTTTAACAACTCCCTGTGTGAAAATTCCATATCCTCACCAGTCTTTGGATCAAGAAGTTTCTTCTGAATTTTCTATTTAATTACTTGGCTATTTAATGTAGTTAAGCTCTTCACCACAAGAGAAAGCATTGTCTCTGTATATTCATTCTATTAGACTGCTCAAAATTTTAAAGGCCTCTAATAGGTCATCCCTAAGCCACCTTTTTCTATGTGAGAACAGATTCACACAGTCAATGCTTTTCTGATTCATATATTTCTGGTGTCATCCTTGCAAGCTTTCTCCATAACTTCTCCAATACCTCTCAATCTATTTTATATAACACGGTGAACGGAATTGCACATAGTTGCATGGAATTGCTCAGAGTGGTCTCAGCAAGGTCCACCACAGGTTTAAGACAAAAATCCTACTTTTCAGTTCCACCAGGGCCCTAGTCTCCATAGAGCTGATGGCTGCTCAGATTGTGTTGTACATGCATGGCCAATTACATTGTGACACCCAAAAACACCAACTGAGAACCAACATCATTGGTGCCCACTGCAGTGCTTACTGGGTATAGTGAATCAGAATTTTAAATTCTTGGTTCAAATTAGGGAATCCTTTAACATAGACTGATGAGGGTTTCATAAGGACTATTACTACATGGCACATGTTGAACCATTGCCTTCCTGAGGCCCTAGAAGCAAAAGGCCCAGAGGCATGCAAAAGCAAGAGGAGTGTTTTGGCAGTTAAGGAGAGAAACAAAGGTTGAGTTGGTAAAAACAGAATTTGGGGAGGGGAATAGTGGGAAGTGTTGGCTATAGCATCAGATGCCAAATAGGGAGATGAGATGCCTATAAGAGACTGGTGTGAGGGAACAGGAAGTGGTTAAAAAAGGAATGGTAGGCTGGGATACATAGGAGAAGAGAAACTGCATTGTTTAGATGTGATATTGGTGGAAGGACATACTGGTCAGAAAATAGCAAAAATATATATTTTGGTACTGGGTAGTCCCAGTACCTGGTTTTTGTGGTGGGGCTAGCTTAAGGCAAACAAATATGACTGAGGAGCTTCAAACAGGTGCTTGACCCCTTTATTTGCATATGTAAAGGGCTTTATGCCTGTTTTCTAATATTGCTTTCCCTTTCCAAATTGGCAAAAGGTGAACTCTGGGCTGGAAATATGTACACACTTTCTGTTTCCCACATTGGGTTTGTGGTCAATCAGTTAGTATCCAGAACATGGGAACTGCATGGCCACATTTATCTGCCTGTGGCTGTGAGTCATTTCAAATCTTGCTTTTTTTTAGGAGATTCAACACTTTGACAAACTATATGGCTTAAAACATAAAACCTACCACAAGTTTTCTTTGGTAAATAAATATTGTACGATTACTGTGATGGGGTATTCAGAATTACTTTGTAACTTTAAATTGTCTCTAGATTATCAATGAGGAAAGTTCCCTTTTGACATAATTACTTGGAAAATAAGTGATTTAAATTCTTAACATATAGTAAGGGCATTTTTTTTAAAGGCCACAGGTAAGGTTGGAGCTGGGACAGAATCAGTATGTCCAAAAATTTCACTGCAACTTTCTAACTAGTTGGCAATATTAATATGAGAAAGTTGGCTGGTTTTCCCTCTTCCCTGCCCTCCCTGTGGGTATTCTTTGTGTTTGCTTCAGATTGTTCATTTCCTCAGGATACAGTGATTGATGAATCTGGGTCACAACAAAATAGCTTTGATAGTGCATGGTGAAGAAGTAAAATTTATCAGAAAGATTCATTAGAGCAGTATCCAGTAAGTAAAAGCCCTCAAATATTTGTAAACTGATACACAGATCCAGAATGAATAATTGTGTCAAACTATATCATTTCAGCCTTATAGAAATTATTTAAAATAAATAATTTTGACGGAGTTATTGTCTGCTCAACACAGTCAAGACTCCAAGTTGATGGCGTATCCCATAATACTTTGAAATACTGCAGTAACCTACATTCTTAACACTAAAAGAAGCATGATTTATGAAGCTGCTGCAAAAATAGAAAATGCTAACGAATCTTTGAATTAAAAGCACTTTGTGGTGTAGTAGTTAGAAAATACTAAGGAATCTTTCAATTAAAAGCACTTTGTGGTAGAATGATTTTATTTTCACACTCTGTTAAATATGAAATAAGTAGGTATCAATTTGGCATTAAATTCCAAGTAGAAATCACTCAAACAGTATTCAGTATGGATGCTGTTTCTTTGCAAATTCCCCCATAAAAGGTAACAAAATGCCATCCAATAAATGTGAGACTCTCACAGTGTCCTGTTCTAAAATATGTCATGGTACATCTTCAAAATGACTTAGGTATTCACATATATTAAATAAAACAGAAACTCAAATTTATACACAGCCTTTCACAACTTCAGGATATCACAAAAAGTGCTTTACAGATCATGCTGTTCTTTTGAAGTGTTGTAAAGTAGGAAGCGTTACAGGCCAATTTACACAAACAGACTGTGATAATGATCAGATAATCTGTGCTGGTAATGTTGATTGAGGTATGAATATTGGCTTGGTCATTGGGGAATATTGCTCAGCTTATCTTTGAAATAGTGTCAAAGGATCTTTTATGGCCATCTATGAAAAAAAACAGGGCCTCAGTTTAATGTCTTATCTAAAAGACAGTACCTCTAACATTTCAACTCTGCCTCAGTTCTGCAGTGAAGTGTCAAAGCTTTAATTTTTAAGCATGAGTCTCACGAGTAGAACTTGAACACAATCTCTTGATGCAAAGGTAAAAGTGTTATCAACAGAATCATGGCCGACACTGGGATGAAATCAATTCCAGACTGAAATCCCAACTGATGAATCACCTGACCTTAAAGCAGAAAATATGGGAAAGACTCGGCAGGTTTGACAATAGCTATGGAGGGAGAAACAGTTAGTGATTTAAAATGGTGACTTTTCATTGTCACAACTACAAAGATACTGCTTGACCTATCAAGTATTTCCAGTGCTTTTCATTATAATTTCAGATTTTCAACATCCCAAGTGTAGGCATGATAAGCTGAATAGCAATCTTCTGCAGTGGAACAATTCTCTGATTCTGTGTTTTGATTTAGTAAACTACATTTTAAGAAAGTGACGTGTGCCATGCACTTTGTTTTCTGTGCCCATCAGTGTAATTGATAATTTATTCGTTTTGTACCAAACATTGATATCCTTGGCCACTCTCAAAATCCTTCCTGTTCTCAAGATGTTGATTCAGAGTGGGTTCCAGAAACCCAGATTGTTTTTAAACAGCATAAATACTATTTCCTCTTTGAGCTTGGACATGACTATTTTCAGGCTGTTCACACCAAAGGGCACCACAACCTGATCATCTGATCATCAGTTCTCCACTTTCCAGCAGAGATCAACACAGACTGGTCAGGAACCAGAATTCTGGCTTGTATGCTTCACTCCCGAGTCACTTGATTTATGAGTTGGCAGTTGCAGGAAACATTGAATGTCAAATAACAAAGAATGGAAAGATAAATGTATTTATTATAAAGATGTTGTGAAGCAGTCAGCTTACAAACGAAGTGTTTCACAACTAGGTCATTTGATAAATTCATGCATATGACACAAAATGAAATGTAACAGCATGGATAAGAAACTCTGTTAACAGTCAAGACAAAAAGCACAGGTATGAACCTGAATTTTTCCAGCTACTGATTGACATGGGCATTGCCAAGAAAGTTGGGAGAATTGCATGAGATCGGCAGTAAGGAGTTTCCCAGCTAAGTGTTGAACAATGAGATGAGAATCTCACTGGTGAATGGTGAAAGGCCTATTTACATGCATTAGCATCCATTTACGTCCATTTTATTACAACATTCCTATTTGCCCAGCCACTGGATAGAAATGAAACAATTCCTCACCTGAAAGTCAGAGCAGTTACATGGTGACTCCAGCTTGGCATTTTCTCCTCGAGCCCTCCATCCTGTCACCAACATCCCAAGATGATCACTTGTGCCCCTTGTTCATCAAAACCTCCAGGTCCCTGGGCAGGAACTATGCAGGGCAGCTGCAGACGATCAGTGTTTGATCAAGAGTGATTCAGCAGTACCATGACAGACAAGCTGGTCAGGTCCTAAAGGACATAGCTGCTAGACTGGGTCTGTTGTAGGTAGTTAGGGAACCAATAAGAGGGAAAAACAAATTTGACCTCATCCTCACCATTCTGCCTGCTGCAGATGCAACTGTCTATGACAATATCAATAAGACTGACCACCCCCAGGGCCTTGTGGAAACAGTCACATCTTCCCAGTAATATCATGCTAAATGGGACAAATTTCAAACACCTTAAGACTGGGCACTCACGAAGTGGGCCATCAGCAGCAGCAGCAGCAGCAGAATCATACTCTAACACCATCCACAACCTCATAGTCTGGTATATCCCCCACTCTACCATTACTATGAAGGCTGGGATTCAACCCTGGTTCAATGAGAGAGTGCAGGAGGGCATGCCAGCAGCAGCCATGGGATATTTAAAAATGAGGTGTCATCCTGATGATAATTATAGCACAAGACCACATGCATTATTAGCAAGAGATAGATAGAACTAAGCAATTACACAATGAATGGATCAGATCTAAGCTCTGCAGCCTTGCTACATCCATTCAGGAATGGTGGTGGACAATTAAACAACTGACTGGAGGAGGGGAATCCACAAATATCCCCATTCACAATCTTGGGGGAGTGCAGCACATCAGTGCAAAGATAAGGCTGAAGCATTTGCAAAAACATGTTAAGCCCAAAGGGCTGAATGATCCATCTTGGCTTCCTCCAGAGGTCCCCAGTATCACAGATACTATTCTTCAATCAATTTGATTCACACTACGTGATATCAAGAAACAATTTCTGGATACTTCAAAGGCTATGGCTCTGATAAGAATCAAGCAAGAGTATTGAAGCATTGTACTCCAGAACTTGCCACACACCCCTACAATTACAACACTAGCATTTACCTGACAATGTGGAAAATTGCCCAGCTATGTCCTGTACACAGAACGCATGACAAATCCAACCTGCCCAATCAGCCTACTCTTGATCATCAGTATAAAGTTCTGAAGGTATCATCAACAATGCTATGACTCCTGACCACATGATAGCCTTGTTTCAAACATGGATAAAAGAGCTGAATTCCAAAGGTGAGGTGAGAGTGACTACCCTTGTCATCAAGGTTATCTTTCACTGAGTGTGACATCAAGGAGCCTTAATAAAACAGGAGTGAATAGGAATCGGGGTCAAAAAGTCTATGCTAATTCAAGTCATACCTGACACAAAGGAAGACTGCTGTGGCTGTTGGAGGTCAGCTATTTCAGTTCCAGGATATTTCTGCAGGAGTTCATTATTGTAGTGTCCTAGGCCTAACCATTTTCAGCTATTTTATCAATGACCTTCCCCTATAAATGACCTTCCTTCCATCATAAGGTCAGAAATGGAGATGGTCACCAATGATTGCAAAACATTCAACAAAACCTCAGATACTGAAACAATCGCATTCAAATGCAGGAAAATGTTGATAATGTTAAAGTTGGGTTGCAAAGTGATAGGATAAAGTTGCCATTGTCTTCCTAGACCATAAGACTGCTCTCTGAAAGGGAAAGATGACTGGTGGTGGTTTAACCTGAGGGTCACCATGTCTCATGTGAGAGGAAGGGTTGAGAAGGAAAGCCCTTCATTGAAACCTTGACTGGTGCAGGAATTGAATCCACACTGTTGGCACTTCTCTGTATTGCAAACCAGGCATGCAGCCAACAGAGCTAACTGACCCCAGCAAGTAACATTTACATTACCCAAGTGGCACACAATGGCCATCTCCAACAAAACAAAATTTGGTCATCAATCCTTGAAATTTAACGGCAGTAAAACTCCCCCATTAACATCTTGGACATTAGCATTGACCAGAAATTGAACTGGACTCATCATATTAGTACTATGGCTACAAGAGCAGGTCAGAGGTCAAATCCTGCTTTGAGTAACTTGCCTTCTGACTTCCCAAAGCCAGTCCATCATTTAAAAGGTGCAAGTCAGGAGTGTGATAAAATATTTCCTACCTCCTGGATGTTCAAAAAACCTGACAACATCCAGGACAAAGCAGCCCCATTGTTTGGCATCATGTCCACAAACATCCACACTCTTCAGCACCAATGCTCAGTAGCATCAGTAAGTACTTTCTACATGATGTACTGTGGAAATTCACCAAAACTCCTTATTCAGCAAGTTCCAAACCCCCAAAGTCTATCATCGAGAAGCATAAGGGCAGCAAATACATGGAACACCTTCACTTGCAAGATCTCCTCCAAGCCATTCATCATCCTGACTAGGAAATACATTCTCATTATTTTACTGTTGCTGTGTCAAGATCCTATAACTCCATCTCTAATAACGTGGAGATATACCAACTGCAAAAGAATTGCAAAGGTTAACGAAAGTAGTTCACCACCACCTTCTCAAATTCAACCGTGGACATGCAGTAAATGCTAGCCCAGCCAGTAATGACCAAATCCATGAATGAATAAAAAGAAGACCAGAGCATGGATGGGCTTTGAGGTTGCTGGCATAGGGGTTCTGGGAGGTCTCAGCAGTGGCCAGTCAATGATAATAAGAAGCAGGAACAGCAGTAGGTTTGAGTTTGCTTCACTATTCAATGGGATCATGGCTTTTTTGATAACCCTTAACTTCACTATCCTGTCTTATCCCCATGACTGTTGATTCACTTACTGATTATAAATCTTTTTACCTCAGCATTGAATACACCTAATAATCCAGCCTCTGTCTGAAATGGTGATCCCTGACTTTGCAATTATGCTCTCCCTAAAGGGGAAATAACCTCTCTGCATCTACCTGTAAAGCTCATAAGGATTTTACATGTTTTAATGAAGTGCCCTTTCATTCTTCTAAAGTCTAATGAGTATTGACCCAATTTACTGCTCATGAAAAAGTCCCCATGGATCTCATAAGAATCAACTTGATAAATCCTGTTTGGACTGCCTCTCATGCTAGTATGTCTTTCCTTAGATAAAGGGACCAAAACTGATTACAATATTCCAGGTGTGGTCTGACTTGTCCATATTTTTACTTCTGCCTGTTGTGAGTGGGAGAATATGATACGTAGGGTGCCATTTGGCCTTGGCACATAGGTAAATTTGGAAGGATTGCTTGAGAAAACTTGGTTAGGTTCACAGAGAGAAATTCTCCATACAGCTCACTAAAAATGACATTTGTCAATTTTTGATAAAGTGGAGCCCATGTTAACTAGTGAAGGGTTACCCCAGAGGTTAATATTGGATCCACTTTAGTCCTGGTGGATGTCAATCATTTGGACATGGGTATATCAAGCACTAAGTTGAAAATTGTTGATTGCTTATAATAGACAGTAAGGAGAGTGTAGACATGTTAGTTACATTGGAAAATGGCAAATGCAATTTAATATAGCTGCTGCCTAGCCACCTAAACATAATATGAACACAATATCAATTACATAAGAAAGTTTTTGAAAATAATGAAGAGCTTTGATAAAGTGAAAAGGGAAATATTTTCTTAATTGGATAGCCAGAGACACGACGTCATCAATTGAAAATTATCACTGAAAGAGAGGAGAGATGGTTGAACATTTTTGTTGCAAGGAGGATTGTTAGATCCTGGGAGAGGGTGTCATACTAGAGAGTGGCTGAGGCACAGACAATTGCAGTTTTTTAAAGGAAAATTGGATAAATATCTGATGCAGAAGGAGGGAGTAATATGGGAAGAAAAAAGAGCAACATTTTACTTTTAGGTTGAGTCTGATGAAGGGCTATAGTTGATAGTTGATAAGTGAAATGTTGGTGTTTGACAATGTCCTCCTGCAGGGGGCACTGAAAACCAGGAAACCACAAGTTTTTCTAAAATGATAACAGAAACAGCAAGATCCTCTCAGCTCAGGTTACAGGCACTAGACAATATCAATTAATATTAAATGAAGACTGCAGAGAGGATTTATGTGTGGGACAGGTTATTTCAGAAGAAATAAATCAATTCTGTCTCCAATTAATTTTTTGTCTCCTAGGTACAATCTGCCTTCTTCTTTGCCCTTTGCTCTTCTTCATATTAGGCAAGCTAAAAACAAACAAGGGCCTGTACTGTCTGATGCTGAATGCAGAGTCTGGATCGGCTACTGTGCTTCAGTACATATACAGCCAACCTGTATGTATAACCATATGTACCACCTCATCTCTATTCAACAACAGCAAGCTATGTTTATATAATGCTTTGAATATAATCAAACATCCTGAGTTGTTTCTCAGGAGCACTATGAAAGAACATATGGCATAAAGCTATATAAATAGATATTACTTCAAATGCTCAAAGGTTTTAGCAAGGAGATGCATTTAAATTATGTCTTAAAGAAAGAGTACTTCTTTTTATGGAAGCTAGTCTGAATCACAGGGCCCAGGCAACTGAGACATGGCCACTACTATAAAATCTGCAATCTTCAAGGTGCTGGAATCAGATAAATATCCGCATCTATGAGGGCTGTGAGATTACAGGAGGAGATTACAGATATAGGGAAGGCTGAAATTTATGAGAAATTTATAATCAAGGATAAGGCTTTAGAAATGAAAAAGTTGCTTGATTTAGAGCCAGTGAGTACAGAAGTGATAGTGAACCATATGTCCAAGAGAAATATAAGGGGACTAGGACAGAATATCAAGGCATAATATCAAGCCAGAATTAATGACAAAAGCAGCAAGAGAAGCCACAGTGAGTGATATTCCATCTATGATTAGAAAGGTACAAGTGGGACCAGATGAGAGCAGTCCTATTGCGTTGGAAGACTGTAGAGGGAGCATTGAAGAATATTTAAAGGAGAGCGAGAGACAGCACCAGAAGAGATTGAAACATTAATAATATTAGCTGGAAAAAGGACCAGGAGGAAAAATTAGGCAGTCAGCAGTTTAGTAGGAATGGAGTAAAAGAAGCAGGAGGTTGGAGAGGCCTGAGGAGAGATTGAATTTAGAAAGGGATGTGACTTCAGGGTTAGAAGCATGCCAAACCAGGTAGAACCTGAACCACCTTTCACTCATTAATCCAAGTCAGTACTAGGCGAAGAGCCCATTCACAACACTTGTAATCAAGAACTAAACCTGCCCATCCATATTGCAGAGATACATTATGATTAGTCTTAAATTCAGAATATTAATTCTGAAATACTTAAAACATTTTATATGGCTATTCTGAGCACATCTGACAATTCCTAACTATTGCATTGTAAGAAACTCTTTTCACTGAGTTGAGTAATGACCATGTCCTGATTTTCCTCTGAAGGTCTTTTAAAATTAACAAACGTTTCTAAAAATAGTTCATAATCTGCACTCATGATTTTCTGTTTTCATGCCAGGTACAGTTCAGTGCAAACTAATCTTCTCAATCCCAAAAGGGTGTTCTACCTTTAAAGCTGACACTTCAACCCAGAGCTTCATCCTCAAGATGGGAAAAGGAAGTTGGACCATTTCCCAACATTGCAATTGCTCCAACTACCCAGGCTATTTTTACAGCATGACAGCAGGGATAGGCTCGTCTGAAGTTTGCCGCCTTCAGAATCAAACTCAAGACAGGAGCAAAAGCAAGTGACTGCTGAGATGGACAGGTTAGCAAGCCCATTGCTGTTCATTGGAACATTGGCCTCCTTAATGAATATTAGGCACTGTGTTGCTCATTCCTCACTTTCACACACCTCCATATCCCCTCCATAAACTTCTGTCACATCATGTCTCTCATCATCCCTCCCTTCGTATCTCCCTTTGCAGTATTTCTTCTTCCATATCCCCTTTGAATGAACTACAACAGATAGCTGTGGAGGCTAAGTCGCTGAATATACTTGAGAACTGAATAAATAGATTTCTAGAGGCTATAGGTATCAAGGGTATGAGGAAAGAGTGGGAGTATGGCATTGAGGTAAAGGATCATCTATGATCATTTGATTGGCGGAGCAGGCTCATTGGACTGAATTGCCTTCACTTGCTCCCATTTTCTATGTTTCTATATTTCCATAATCTATGACCGTTCCATACCTCCCATTCACTTATCTAGTATTCACTATTGACAGAACTCATGAGCCGTATAATAACACTGGAAGTCTCTGAAGTGCTCTTGAAGCAGTCAAAATAAATAAAAAAATTCAAAAATCTCTTCAAAATAACTTTAATATTATTAACTATAGTTATAGCTGTAAATCAAAAAAATCTCTCATTCTACTGGACAGCATCGTTGCCAGACCATGCTGAGTTGAATCCAGTGGCAGGATCTGGAGCTCAGTCAGGCATTTATAATGCAATTCTAAGGGGCAGCTGTGTCAACAAAACCTCTAGGGCTTAATACAAGAAATGTTTGGAGAATCTGGAGCAAATGGCCATCAGCTCCTGTTGTTCTAGAAGCTGAACAGATGACAGGACTGCTAATGTAAAGAAATAAGTCAGATGGAGAAATTGAACAATTATAATCTTGATAATAACACTCCTGAAATGTAGAAGGGCTACTTCTAAACAGAGCCCTTTCAATTATCACTATATTAAAAGTATAGTTAACTTACCATGCAGTATTACATGGTGCCATGTGAAGTTGTTAACAGCTTTTGAATATACTAATTCTAGACTATGCTTTGTCAAGGTTTAGAATTCATTTGAAGTACTGTGAATCACTTCTTCTAACAAAGAGACCCTACGTCATGAAAATAGTGGGAGACAAAAGTTCGTACCCTCACACTGGAATAGAGAAGGGTGGGATTGATTGGTATGGGTCGGTCCCCGTTTGTTGATTGCTGGCTTCTTCTCTACTAGCTGCTATTTCTTGGAAGCTTCGCTGCATGAGTGACCTCAATAATCTATAAATTTGGAAAGCATCCTTTTATTAAAAGTTGGGCAATAAGATTCAGTTTCCTGAAATCAGCAGTACAGAAATAGGCAATGTCAATGCCTGCTGAAGGGTTTGCTGGTCTTCATCCACTTGCCCCTGATTAAATGCCACAAAGCAATGCTGGCGGTCATTAATCCAAGAACCAGGTGCTGCCAGCCATTTTAAATGCCTCCTGTCTCTGACCCCATTGCTAAAGATGTTTTCCTTACTCTCTCCAGAGCAACCATCATCTGCTTCATTGGCAAAGAAAGAATAACTCTTTTCAACTTCCTGTATAGCAGCTCCATACCCCAATCAATACAAAATGAATGCTTCCAGTTATTATGCACTCTTCCCATATCCATATGCTTTAAGTGTACATACACATATCCATTTTACTTATTATGAAATTAAAAAAGTCAATTGCTTATTCTTTATACCATGATGTTTTGCTGTTACCTAATTGTACTGTGGTGATGTCCTGATCATGTTGCTACCCATCCTACAACTCTTTCTACATGAACTCCTAACCACAGGGGAGGATGAACTTATCGGATTTCCAAGGCATGAAGCGGAGGTTGAACAATATCTCAATCTCTTTACATATAGATTTCAGAAGGTGTTAGTGCGAAATTTCAACAGCAATAGGAATGACTTAACTCAGTTTGCCCGCTGGCAGGCATTAGGTTAACGTAGAAGTGTTGTTATTTGGGGTCAGTGAGAGAGAGAGAGAGAGAGAGAGAGAGAAAGAGAGTCTATTGTGACCTTATTTGATCTCCAGAATGTTTCATTTTCTAATTTGAGGGTGAACAGATAATTTGAATGCCAACATAGAAATCTATCTAGTCTCATGCATATTTGGCCAGGTTCAGCACTTTACCCAGTGATGGAATTGCCACTATTGTCAGTCTATCAAAAGATCCTGCATGGTCGGTCCCCATTTGTTGATTGCTGGCTTCCTCTCTACTTGCTGCTATTTCTTGGAAGCTTCGCTGCAAGAATGACCTTAATAATCTATGAAGTTTGGAAAGCATCCTTTTGTTAAAAGTTGGGCAATAAGATTCAGTTTCCTGAAATCAGCAGTACAGAAATAGGCAATGTCAATGCCTGCTGAAGGGTTTCCTGGTCTTCATCCACTTGCCCCTGATGTTCCTGAAATGATTGTGTCTGAAGTGATGAATTGGTAAGGTAAACACAGTGGCAGAATGCCAGAACTTCTGTTATTTCCACTTAGCCCAGTTCCAAGAGGGAATGGCTCTGACTCTGTAAGAAGATCCTTCAAAAATTGAAAAGGACACACTGACAAGAAGAAGTCTTGGAGGTTCATACTAGTGTGACATTGCTCTTTTGCTTCTGGAGAAATAATGTGAAACCCTTTTGATATGATGTGGAACAGGGAGTTATGGAATAATAAACTTTTTGTGCTTATCCCTCTTCTACAATGTTCATTTCTGTTGGATAGAGATGGCCTGAACCTCAAAGGGTCATAATCCATGATGGAGGAGTATCTTCCTTCCATTACTAAGTGTTGTGTTCTGTGATGATCTACTTCATTTTATAAAAGAGAAAGATGGTGAGGTTTATAACATGGAGAGAAATGACATGAGCAGAAAAATATAATTTATGCAGAAGAGACAGCATTGAGAGTTTTTGAGGTGGGTGTATTTGTGCTAGAACAACCAGCCAAGAATAGCTGATGTGGGAAATGCAATTACCACACTGGTTCAGTGATGGGCACCCTTTCTTAGATTAGGTTTCAGCAAATTACAAATACAGTATTAGATTAGATTAGATTACATTACATCACAGTGTGGAAACAGGCCCTTCGGCCCAACAAGTCCACACCGACCCGCCGAAGCGAAACCCACCCATACCCCTACCCCTACATTTACATTTACCCCTTACCTAACACTACAGGCAATTTAGTATGGCCAATTCACCTAACCTGCACATCTTTGGACTGTGGGAGGAAACCGGAGCACCCGGAGGAAACCCACGCAGACACGGGGAGAACGTGCAAACTCCACACAGTCAGTTGTCTGAGGTGGGATTATCGTGCACTGATTCTAAAGTATGTTATCTTTGACCTGGATTCACTCAAAGCTGGCACTGGAAATAAAAGGGGTAAAAACCTTTCTTTGTCAGGATATTTCAAAAGCAATTAATTAAGCAAAGCTTTAAACTACATTAACAGGTCCATCTGCTGTAGTGGGATAAATCTGTTGTAGAGGATGTAATAACATGGAATGAAGTGGTTAAGGTAACAATTTACATCACAAAAGAATAAATATAATGCAATTTGTTTGAGAATGAACTGCAGGAACCAGACCACTAACCTCTCAAATCAATATTTTGGCAGAGAAGTTGGGTTGAATTTTAACCAAAAAGAAGATACATTTTGGTCAGGTTGTGGTCTGGGATAACAGTCTCAAAGATCTGTTTCCAGATTCAAGGCTACCCCCAACCCACCCATTTTTCACTTTAATTAAGGCTGACAGGTAGATGGGTGATTAATCTAATCCAAGAAGGCAAATTTGGACTTTAACTATGATAAGAAGGTTGAGAGCCTCACAGTTTTTTTAAACATTACTTGTAGATTCCTCTGTGTTTCCTGTGCTTCATTGTGATAAGTACTCGTTGGATTTGTGTGGTAAGAGCTTTCACACCTACCTCATGAATCTGGGTGTCTGTCTCAGGACCTTCTATGATTGGGTCTGCCCCCTTCTCAATGATAATATCTTCAAGGCCACTGAGCTTATTGCAGACTCTTTGACCTTTTCCAGCTAAATTAGTCCTCTGAGCATCCCTAACCCAAAATCCCTCACGAGACACCCCAGTCATTCAAGCAATGATTGGCTGCGCATATGATCGATTTGCTGTTCATCCTCCCATCTAATCAGCCTTCCTTCTTTCTTCCTCCAATTATCCCTCCTTTGCCAACTGAATTGTTTTCCTCTTTGCTGCCCCTTCTAATAAATCCCATCACTCTAATAAACCAAGCTGGATGCCTCACAGTTCATACTCTTGACCGTCTCTAGTTGTGTCCTTGGTATGGACCGACCTGCTGCTATGGTGGTCACTGACTTGGATCTACCTGACTGGACACCAAGTCTGTCTTTGAGGTGGAGTGTTTTTTGGTGAACTGATCAGTGGTGACAATGATGTCAAGAACACCAAAGCTCCGCATTATGTGAAGACCCTCTGGAATAGGCCAATAAACATTTTGCCTGCTTTAGGGTTACAACAGATAGTTTGATGTATGCTATTTTCAAAGTTTGGGACTGAATAAATGTACTATTATAGTCTTATGTTTCTATTATTCTTCTTCCTGACCTACTAATGATCTACTGCAGCTCCAAATGGATATAAAGCCATGAAATGATTTCCTTACTTCTGACAGTCTCCACATTCAATAAATCCATTTGCTTCTTTGATCGTGTGGTCATACACAAAAGCTGGGTACTCTGTATTGCAGGGCTGAAAGGCTTCCACTTTCCGGTGCTTATGACCTGCAAGAATTAAATTAGCATGTCTGAAATGTTCAGGGTGAAATTCATACCAAATCAGTCTTTTCAAAAAAGGGGATGAACAAGTCAGGCCTGCACATTTTTGAGATTGCTTAGTGTTGGTGGTGGGAGCAACAGATGGGGGAAGATGCAAGCAGTTGCAGATCGGGTGGTGGGATTCTGGTTATGTGAGAAAATGGAACGTAGGATGAGTTAGAAATGGTTGGGATGGAGTCAGAGATGAAAAGAATGGGAGAAGTTGGAGATCATGGGTTTGTAAAGGGGTAAAGCTTACTGAGCTTGGATGAAACATTCCTTCTGTGCTTGTCTCACAAGCATTTCTATCAATGCACTCTTTCCTGTCTCCTTTTACCTGCCAGATTTCCCAAGCCCATGAAACATAGCCCTCATGGGCTTTAAATTAAATTCCTGTTAAATTGATGGACCTGGTGCCAAAGGATGGATTGGTTACCTTTCTGCCAAAACACTTATGAAAACAGGAAGTGATAGGGTTGGGGGTGAGTCAAGGTTTGGCTTAAATGTTTCTTTCTTTACATCTGTCTCCAACCTGCCTCCCTGGGAATTGAAATTCCCCTCTCAATGTAAGTATTGGCATTTTAAAAAAATAGTGCCAATTAGTAAACATTAACAAACATTGGTTAGTACGACCTCCTGAGGAAGTACTACAAAACATATTAAGACTCAATCGTAATTGAGTATTCTACGTTCATGTAATTAATTAGAATCTGATCAATTTCTAACTAATGGAAATAGTTTGATTTTATTCTAACAAACTAGGAATGGCAATGATCTCATAGATATTGAATGTACAGTTACTTACCAAAATGGAAGACAGTTTTGGCTGAACAGATCACATCGCATGTTAACAAAGGATGACAGCAGTTCATATGATGATCACAGTCACAGATGGATGATAAAGTAGAGGGTAATGATTCATGAAGAAAAAATGTATGAGAGAGACAGAGACACAGACAAGAAACGATTAGGATCCAAATGATAAACAGACTGACAGCCAGAGGCTGGAGAGAGGATTCTGTGTTTGAGCATATCAGGAAGACACACACAGCAACTTTTGCTCTTATAGAATATAAATGCAATGATCTTATTCATATGCTTATACAGCCATGAATACTTTTTAGGTTACTTTATTCCTTGCTTGAATTTGTTTCATATAAATATATTCAAAATATCAATGTTCTGACTGCTGTTTTGCCTTGGGTTCAAATTGCTGTCTTGGGGGGATGGGGGGAATGGGGATTGGTGAAGTTTGCAAAGAAAAAAAATCTGTTTCAATACTTTTTTGTCTAATTTTGTAGGTATCTGTTTGCTATGTACCGTCCTGAAGAGGAAACAGAAAAAACTCCAGCATTCTCAGAAATGCTGCATTGCCAACTGATGGATCTTTTTTACAGTAGGATTTGCCAGCTTGATGTTAGGTGAATACTTATCAAGCAATGTCAGGCCAAAGACCATAATGCCAGGATATAAAAGGCAGTTTGGACATTGTCTTTGTATACACGTATAAGAGATGTTCATACTGCTACATACTGCAGTGATTTATATTAATTAATGCTCACAATATGAATAGACATAAAACAATAAGAAATAGGGACAGGGATAGACTCTATGGCCCCTCAGACGTATTCTGGCATATACGATGATCATGGCTTACTTTCTTGTCCATGCAGGGCATGGAATTTTATCCTTCCTCCCTCTGCCTGCTCCCCTCCTCTACCTTTTCTGGGATCAGGCTGGTAGTGAGAGGCCAAGGTGATAATAGTGGGGGAGGCATCAGTGGACAGATTCCTGTGAGAGGCATAAGGGTTCAATTAAGGGCTCTTTCTGCTGCTTCTGCTATTTTACCTATAATGGCCAGTGCCCAGGCAAATAGTTAGACTATTTGCGAGCTGGCAGAGGAAGGGGTCTCTCGTTCAGGCACCCTGTGCAGATAGTCCTCCCCATGTACCCTCATACCACCCTCTGTGCTCTGAGCCTGAATGCCATGCAGGCCTGGCCCTCACAAAGACACAAGAAAATGTCCCAGTACGATGGCTGATAAATGTCAAAGAGCAACCTAGACACATTGAGGTGGGATTGCCCTGATTTTTAAGACAGAGGAGGGGAAACTGTCGCGATGTAACATTCACCCCACAGTCTTAGCTGATTCAATGTAATTACATCTTGTCTTACTAAGCTCCAGAGAATATAAGCCTATTTTACTCAATCTCCCTCTTGGGTCAATCCTTCACCCCAGAAATAAATTGACTGAAATTTTACTGAACTGCTATGAGAGGACTTTTTGTATTAATCCTCAGGATGTGGGCATTCTTGGCTGGGGCAGCATTTATTGCACATCCCTAACTGGCCTTGAGATGATGGTAAGCAGCCTCCTTGAAGGGTTACAGTTCATGTGGTATGTGAACAGCTTGAACACCTGCTGAAAAGGAGGTACTTCCAGGATTTTGAGGTCGAGGTACTGAAGGACTGGTGATATATTTCCAAGTCAGGATATTGAGCAGCGTTGTGGGGAGGTGCTGGTGTGCCTATGTAGCTGCTGCCCTTGTCCTTCTCGGTGGTTAGAGGTTGCTGGTTTGTAAGATCTTGCTTAAGGAGCCTTGGTAAATTGTCGCATCTTGTAGATGCATTTCAGCCTTGTAGGTCCATCGCTGCTATTTGAGGGAAGTCTTTGATGACCTTTGACCTACCAAATGTGGGCCACCTCTTTGTGGTTTATTGGTTCTGTGCTTTGCAAGGAACACAAACAAAGCCTGTATCATTCTGTCCATGTCAAATAATTTGAAGCTTAATTAAAGCTATTTGGCTGCCCACCTACTTGGACGCCAACTTGCGGAACGTTTCAGGGAACATCTCTGGGACAGACACCAAACAATCCCACCAACTTGTGGCCGACCACTTCAACTCCTTCCCCCACTCCGCCAAGGACATGCAAGTCCTGGGCCTCCTTCACTGCCACATCAAAGCCACCTAACACCTGGAGGAAGATCGCTTCATCTTCTGTCTTGGGACCCTCCAACCACACGGCATCAAAGTGAACTTCACCAGTTTCCTCATCTCCCCTTCCCCCACCTTAGCACCGCCCTCTTGAACTGTTCTACCTGTCAATTTCCCTTCTCACCTATCCACTCCACCCTCTCCTCCAACCTATCACCATCACCATCCACCTCCATCCATCTGTCGCCTTCCCAGCTACCTTGCCCAGCCTCCTATTTATCTCTCAGCCTTCTAATCACCACCCACCCCCACCCCACATTCCTGATGAAGGGCTTACGCCCAAAATATTGATTCTCCTGCTCCTCAGATGCTGCCTGATCTGCTGTGCCTTTCCAGTGCCACACTTTTCAACTACTTAGAATGTGTTGCCAAATTGACTGGCAATTTGCCCCTGGAAAAGTCACCATGAGGTTGGATAGCTGTGGGAATGTTCCTGATGCAGTTTCCTGCTGCTTTCCTGGCAATCCCCCTTTCCTCTAAACCTGTCCTCCTTAAGGGTTACTTTCCCACTGAGTAAACTGGGATGCAGTATACTTGATTCCTTCATCTTAGGTAATAATGTTGAAGATTCAGCATTGATTCTGGTGCCATTCTCCTCATACTTACTAAAATGGCCTACTTAATCCTGCTCCTTTTTTTGTCCTTTAACCAAGTCTTTATCGATGTTGAAGCACTACTCCCAAGCCCAAGAGCTCTTCCCTAACAACCTTTCCTGGCACCTGAAAAACACCCTTTTGAAAATTTAAATCTACTATATCCACTGGGTTCCCTTTATATAACTTCCTGGTTTATTTCCTAAAAAAAAAACTGGAATAGATTTGCCTTTCATATAATCATATTCACTTTGTGAATTTTCAAAGTGCCCTGTTGTAACCTTCTTAAAAATGGATTACAGTATTTTCTTTTCTCCTTCTTCGATAGCAAAGTTAATTTGCTAACTTCCAATCCATTGGGATGGTTTTTGAGAGGACCTCTGTAGAATACACACAGTACATCCATTATTTCTGGGACCATCGTTTTCAGAATCCTAGGAGATAGGTCATCAGGTTTAAATTAATTATTTGAACTAATATGATTTACATAAAGTTCTCACTCTCACTAGACTCTTGGCTCCACACTACTTCTGGCATGCTTTTTGTGTCATCTGCTGTGGAGACAGATATAAATATTTGTTAACATTTTTCTCACTTCCTTATTCCTCAGTATAATTTCTCCTGTATTAGCCTCGAAGGAGCCCATATTTCACAATAACCTCAAGCATATCAAAATTCTTTGACTTACCATTCACTAAACTTTCCCCATTCCACAGACCACAGAAGTTGAATTCAACAAAAAATCTGCAATATTTAAAGATACATTATTGTTCCTGAAAAGGTGTCATACAAGATTAATTCTTCAGATTATCAAAACAGTCAGGCTACTTCAACATTTCTCAAAAGTGAAATTCCATTGTGTTGTAATAAAAATCCAAGTCCTATCATTATACATTATCACTTCCAGAGGGATGGCATGAGGCACTTTGGCTCTTTTCCTTTCCCAAACAATGAAAATCTCCCAGAATTTGGATTCCAAAGAATGTACTTGACAGTTACAAGTCTAATCGACACACTTTTAACATTATATGGTTCTGTCTCAGGTCCAAAAGGGTGTATGTGCTACATATGCATGTTTTTGCCATGAGCTGTACTAGAAATTATTCTGAACTGATCATTAGTGGTAACACTTGGGAGTAAATGCTGGAAGAATGTAGAGGTAGTAGTTGTTGAATTTAGTTAGTGTGTAACACTGATTTGATTCCAGTAGTGTCAAACTGAATGCTCCCGCTAACACCCTCTCTTAATCTTGTATAGTTGAACATGCATTCAGGAGTAGGAAGGGAATCCAACCAGTGCTACTGAGAAATTTGTCATGTTCCTTGAGTATTTGGAGGTTTCCATTGCTATTCAAAGCTGCTAAAGTCTTCAGAGACTGTTGTGATGGCAAAGGTTTTGTTTCTGATTTCAAGAAATTTTGCTCAGACCCTTTTTCCCCAATCATTGGATGTTGTAGTGTCATTCATTCTTGGCCTATAGCATGAGAGAACATACAGAGATGGCATTGAAGACCTTCTTGAAGAGAAGAGGAGGAGGAGGAGGAGAGGGCCCTCAGTAGGGAGCAACTCTCCTACCTCATTCTTGGAGAGGAACTGCTTGCATGGCCTCTTAAACAGATACTCATTGAAATCAGTTATTGATTGCAGTTAACACTTTCTGTCACAACAAGATAAACAACAGTGACAGACTCTGCAAACCCCTTTGAACATCTCCTGCATTATAAAGATTACAGAGGTTCCTGTCAAAGGAAAATGGCAATGGCATCGTGGAATACAAACTAGTTTTCCTCTCTCAGGATGAGATTAGACTGAAGTTACATGCTCACAAAGGGCTTTACCAGATAGCCACTGGGTTTTAGATCCACTGTCATATTTTGACTGGATGTCCTCTTAACAGAAACACATTATAATAAAAAAATCAATATGTCAATAAATAATGCAAGATTATAATCAATTGATATAATACACTACATCTCGGTCCTTGAGATTCCACTTTGGCAATAATCATGCTGGATATCTGGTCCCAATTCATTCACAGTGCCTGTCTGGTGCTTTGTGAATGGATGGTCATTCTTCTCCTGCCCACTTACTGTACTGACATTTCCAGTGTTGAAGAATCTTGGAACCAGTTCTCGGCCATGTTGTGCCATTCTTGTATTTTCATTGGGTTAAATTAATTCTTGCAATGATTCCTAGCACATTCTCCTGACACGATTCACCTCCTTTTCCAACACATATTCTGGCTTCTCAAAACTTTGCACTCCACTCAGGCACGCAGACATTGTACAATGCACATTATGTAAACAAGCAGGCAGTCGGCCCTTTGTGTGCTGCCTGTGTCAGAAAGAATTAGTGTAAGTCCATCCCCCCACCATATTTAGGTCCGATTGAATTTTATTCTTTAAACCAGCTAACTGATTTTTCTGAGGTCCATGGAAATTAGTGGATTGTGAAGGCAGGACAGAAAAAAGAGAGTGATATGTTTTGAGTTTGATATCAGTGTTGTGCTCCTGGATTTTATCTCTGGTGGTTTTTGCAAATCTTAGATGATATTTGGCAGGCACTGAAACCTGCTATTGGGACTGCCAAGGTTGGCCCAGGAAGTGAAATCAAAATTGCAAATGTTAAAGTGTAGTGCATACTGAAGGGAACAGCTGTGCTTTGAGAAAACCTAAAGAGAAACACATGAATCTGGTTGAATTTTTGGAAGCTGTATTGTGAATGTTCAATTTCACAAACAGCAAGGAAATATTCTGGAATGCTTCAGTGAATGTATTTATGCCAAGTGTTGGTTTGCAGGTGGCAGTGCCAAGAAGGAAAGAGCTGGAAAGCACAGCAAATGATTCAGGTTGTCAAGAAGAAAGAGAATCACAGATGGGCATCCTACTTTGATGATGTGTGATTGAGCAGTGATCACAGGAAGTAAGGTTAAAGGATTACTTCCCTGTTACAGAACTGTTTTAGTGATGATGTATGCATATACAGACACTTTATGAATAAAATATATTTTTGAAATAAAAATAAGTCAGCATCACTGAGAGGAGTGGGTGAGGTGAAGACCATGTGACAGGCAGTTGACATCATGGAGAGGGGTTGGGAAGGGAGAGGAGAAGAGAGAGGAGGGAGAGGAGAGGAGGGAGAGGAGAGGAGAGGAGAGGAGAGGAGAGGAGAGGGAAGGGTGAGGTGAGGACCCTGTGACAGTCAGTCAGTGTCACTGAGAGCAGTGGGTGAGGTGAGGACCCTGTGACAGTCAGTCAGTGTCACTGAGAGAGTGGGCAACAGTTCAGCCTTAACACAAGGATAAAGGTGACAACACCACAGATCAATGGGCAAAGGGTTTATGGGTAGTTCTATAAACTCTCAAAATGGGTTTTCAAATTGCCACAGTTATCATGTGTAACATTAAATCAACTATGCAATGTGTTTCCAAGCTGGCTTATCTGGCCAACATCCAAAGAAGACCTCCTGTTTCTGACACAGGAAATAGTTGGAAAAATGGGCCAAATTTGGTCAGTGGTTAATGACTGCCACCCCTCTGGCCTGGCTATTCTGCTGCAAGGAGGCAACACCTCCATCGCCGAGGTTAAGGAGGTGCTGGGTGGGTACCTCCTCATAGCATACGTTTTGTAAAGAAACACTCCCCTGAGATTAATTAATGTGTAGGCCCCAGTGGTAAAGAATGAGCAGCTGGCTGTCCTCCCATTGCTGCTGGTGATGTCCAGGCGGTCATTCTGGCTGGAGAGTTTGACTGCATCATCCATACAGATAGACGGTCCAGAGGGGCTGACAGCAAACCTGACGCTACATCCAGAGTTCTGATGGCAACAGTCAAAGTCCTCAAGTTACACGACGTCTTCAGCATCCCTGCAGCATAGATACACCTGGCCGCAGCCAGATAGCTCTATCTGCTCAAGGATAGATTTCCTGTTTACATTCCGCACATTCTCAGTCAGATCCACCAATGTCAAGCCGGTGTCTCTCTCTGACCACTGCCTCCTATGGCCACCTGTCACCTACAGGATGATCAGTGGGCTGGCAAGGGAGCATGAAAGCTGAATGTGAAACTGTTAACCCCAGAAATCATTGAGGAGCTCAAAAGGGATTACACAGGTTGGAGAACTGTGAAGCCTCTGTTTGAGTCTCCAGCAGACTGATGGGAAACAGTCAAGGGGAACATCAAGAGATTCTTCACCCTCAAAGGTGTTCAGAAGAGAGAGATGGGGAAAACTGTCCAAACTCCAGAAAACCATGTAGAATCTATTCCTGCTGCAGAAAATGGAGGTTAATCACACGGAGGATTTTCAGGAGGTGAAGAGCCAGCAAGCCTGGCTCTTCACCTTAGAGGCCTCCAGGATAATCTTCTAGTCTAGGGTCTGCACCGTGGAGCAGGATGAGATGTGGTCATGTTTCGTCTTCCAGAGAGAGCTCTGTGCTCAGCAGCCTAAAGGAAGAACGTGGTTTGGTAATGTCATCTCAGTCTGACATACTGAGGATCAGCAAATCCTTTTATACCAGTCTGCATGGCATGAAGCCTATAGCCAGCACAGCCTCACAGCCATCCCTATACTCCATCACAGTGGTCTTTGACCTCAGTCTTAAAGAGGCTGGACCAGCCGTTATCTCTAGTTGAGCTGTTCAAGGCCCTTGAGCCATTAGAAAAGAATAAAACTCCCAGAAGCAACAGCTTACTAGCTGAGTGGTATTCGGCTCTTTGGGACTTGATTGGCCAGGACCTGCTGGTGGTGTACAACAGTATGGGGGTTCTGTCAGATAACATGTGTGAATCCATGTGGAAAAGTATCATCACCCTCAGCTACAAGTGGAAGGAGGAGAGGAAGGAAATTAGAAATTGGCACTGCTGAATGCAGACTATAAAATCGTGTCTAAGGGTCATAGCTAACCAGGTCAGGTCTGCTCTGGGATTAGTGTTTCACCCCGACCAAACTACACTGCACTGCCAGACAATCTCTGAGAGTGGGTGAAGTAAATGTCTTTTTTCTGTCGGAGGAGAAAGCTCTCCTTCTGAGCAATATGAGGCCCTTCAAGAGGCAAATGCATTAATCTGGCACTGACACAGTACAGGCAAAAGACATCTGTAATCCTCAAGTTTTGAATGTGAAATACATTGAGTGGGATACAAATCTTGATCATAAGCAATCTTGATCATATCATTGGTCATTACAGATTGATTATAATCATCTCAGTGAAGCAGAAGTAACTCCACATGACCCCAGGACCACTAGTCACAAAGACAGTCCAAGGTCTCATAGGTTGCACAAAGGCACAAAGCTGATTTCCTCTTACCTTGAACTCTAGGTATTTGATAACATGCTCTTATGTGCAATGGTGATGTGTCGGGTGGATGTGGATGGACAAGGTTTAAATATTCCTACATCACTTACAATCTTCTACTGTATTTTTATGACATGGCTTGCTCTCCATTCTTTGGAATAAGGTCTGCTATGTCAAAGGTCCATGATGAGGTACTCCATGTCCCTCATTATCAGAGTTTGTATTGTCCCACTGCATCAAGATTATACTAAGCTGTCATTACTGGATGATATGAGTGCTGACTGTTCATATTACTGAGGGCTATTCTGTTTGTGATAGTCCCCAAACGGATTAATTGGAACTATGGCCAATGAATTCAGCTACAGCAGGAGTCAATGTCACTGTGGTGCAATGAAGGTGTAGGGGTATTGAAGAGGAACAAATACTCCAGCCATCTTCCATTTCCATTGTGAATTTGCAATTCAAATATGGATGGAAAGCAACACAGATCACGCTTTGCTAACTCCCCCCAAACTGTCATGCTCCTTTCTTATCTTCTGCCTGGGAACCCTCCAACCACAAGGGATGAACTCAGATTTCTCCAGTTTCCTCGATTCTCCTGTTCCTTGGATGCTGCCTGACCTGCTACGCTTTTCCAGCAACACATTTTCAGCTCCTTTCTTAGTTGCATTCTGTTTTGACTGCATCAGTTCTGAAATTTCATACATTCCCACCTAATTCTTTCATCGCTTTGAGCCCCTGGCTACAGCTGAGCCATGTCCATAATCATGATGTGCTATCCCCTGCTGTGGTAGTGACTATTAATGAGCACACCTCTTGCAGTATCCCCTGTCTCCAATGCATTATTGTCTCCCATTCTTCTATGTTGAGTTGCATTCTTTCATAATTATTATTTCTTCTGTATTCCTGTGTTCTGCCTCTAGTCCCACAATTGACTTCCCCATCTTCCCAACCATAGAATACTTTCTTATAAAAACCAATGACTTTCAGTGAGCTTATTGTGGCCCTTCCCTCCAACCAATATGCAAGGACAGCTTCCATTTAGTGAGTCACCAGACCCCTAACTGATATCTGGGAAGCTTCCAGATTGAGTTACCACTAATCCCCAATCTGGTTGGACTGGATCTGCAGGACTGACCATGGCCCACATTCTGGGCTGCTGTGATATGAAACACCTGACCCTGACTGTCAAAGCAGCTGACTGACTGAGTCTCAGACCTGGATGAGATGAGATGATGTCTTTGACCTACTATGGTGACAGACTTGACTGATGACAGTCCCACTTGACTTGATTGAAGATTGTGCCATTGGGCTTTGAGTCATGGCCATTAAGCTGAATCATATACAGTGTGCTTGCTGCATAGGCTTCTGGTACATGATATGGGTGCAACATTGATGTAATGCAATGCTGTGCAACAAAATGTCCACACACGTGGGTGGCCTGGTGGCTCAGTGGTCAGTATTGCTGCTTCACATTGCCAGGGACCCAGGTCTGACTCCACCCTCAGGTGACTGTGTAGGTGGAGTTTACACTTTCTCCTCATGTTTCCTTGGGTTTCCTCTGGGTTCTCTGATTTGTATCCAAACATGTGCACTCTGGGTGGATTGGCCATTTTAGATTGCCCATAGTGTCCAAGAATGTGCAGGCTAGGTGGGTTAGCTATGGGAGATGAATGGTTACAGGGACAGAGTAGTGGGGTGAGTCTGGGTGGGATGCTCTTTGGAGGGTCAGTGTGGATTTATTGGGCCGAATGATCTGCTTCCACACTCTAGGGATTCTACGATTTTATGACTTACTGATTGTTGCTGATTACCATGACTTGTATCCTGGCTTTATGTCTGCAGGGCAAGACAGAATTACTGGGAGCCTGTAAGTTCTGGATGAGGTAGCAAAGCGCACGGCTGTGAGCATCCAAGTAGATGCCAAGTGAATCAGTGCCCAGAAAATAAGCCAAAAGTCATGAGGATCACTCTGGTCCAGTCCATAAGATGGCTGTCTGTCCCTGGACATGAAGTGGCCTGGCAACAGTATTGCAATGAAAGGTGGCAGTAAACTCCAAAGTGCAGTATTGAAGTGGAGAACTGATTTTCATGTTAGTCTAAAATGTACGATGATGCAGTGATGAGGCTGGTGTGTATCCATTGCAGGTGGTCACTGCCTATGGAATGTACCTTCAGGTGTTGGGATCCTGGCCAAGATGGAGGCCCAGGGGAACAAGTGGTGAGCTCCAGTCACCAAATATCAACTCTGAATTTCACGTTGGGAATTGCCACTGTCAGTTTCTCTCTGTAATGTGGGAGAATAGCAAATTCATTATAAATGAGGTAAGAATAGTTAATGATGAGATGTTAATGTATGCAAATAGGTCTCTTACTGCTCACTAGCAAGATTCTCATCTCACCATCTGAAGCCTGGGCGAGAGATCAAACTTGTTTTTCCTCAAGGCCAAGAATTTAATTTTTTTGATCGCGCCTTATTGCCCAACTGACACATCATTGTCCTCATTGCTCAGAGGCTGGGATAATTCAGCCCAACATTTCTCTTCTATCTTTTAGCAGTCTGATTATTGGTACTACAATAGAAAGATGACCATCCAAAAATAGACACAGAAATTCAATCTGGTCCAAAGTTGAGCCATTTTGAGAGTACCTGGCACCCAAGCATTCATTATTCAATTAAATAGCAAATAATTTAATTGACTGCTTGCTCAAAGAATTCACAGGGAAGACACAAACAACATGACATTTCTTAACCAAAGCCCCAAACTCTGAGCCACAAAATGTGATACAATGGCAAAATTCAGGGCTTTGGGCTTTTTTGATGATGTGCCAATTGTGTCATTTTCACAGAGGGTTTCTCTGTGAGGTCTAGAGAGTTTCCTGCCATATCTTATCAGACTCACCTTATTAACCATCTATCCAGTCATTATAGCATCCCTCTTATCCAATTCAAGTCCCATTTTGGATCTACCGAGAACAACGAACCACTGCTGTGATATTCCAGATTAATCTGATGTCCTTGGCATTGATGCCATCTTTAAAGGGCAGTTGTGCACCCACACAAGAACTGCTAGCTAAAAGCTGCCTTGCACAGTTCCTGATATGGCAGAGGCGATAACTTTAGTATCCTGCTTTGTGGACAGTGTCTGAAGGCCACACCCCAATGCTAGCATTAACAGAGGTTGCCACCTGGGTCAGAACAGTCTCAGCCACCTGAAGGTGTGCTGTCAGAAGAAGGCCAAGGACCTTGTCCACTTCATCAGTGAAAGTGCCACCATCTTCTCTCTGCTACTTCACATTTACTCTATCTCTGTTATCATAGTTACCTCAGCAAAGGCTCATGCTGTACCTTTCTCACTATTGCATGAAACGTCTTCCCTCACTTAGTCTCACCATTGTAAAACCCCTAAACCACTAACCCTGCACACCATCTGGACTGCCTTCTCATTTGGACCTGCACTAACAATAATAGCTATCACTTTTAGATTACTTACAGTGTGGAAACAGGCCCTTCGGCCCAACAAGTCCACGCTGACCCACCGAAGCGCAACCCACCCAGACCCATTCCCCTACATTTACCCCTTCACCTAACACTATGGGCAATTTAGCACGGCCAATTCATCTAACCTGCACATTTTATTTGGACTGTGGGAAGAAACCGGAGCACCCGGAGGAAACCCACGCAGACACGGGGAGAATGTGCAAAATCCACACAGTCAGTTGCCTGAAGTGGGAATTGAACCCGGGTCTCTGGCGCTGTGAGGCAGCAGTGCTAACCACTGTGCCACCGTGCCACCCACGGTTCCCTAAATACCTACACCCCCCTCATTTCTGGAGGTAAAGAGCCCTCAAAAGGGCAGAAGGAGTCAAGATGGGTGGTAGACCACTGAATATTCAGCTCCTAACCCTTTACATGGAGACGATCCTGACTCTGACTGTCCCAAGTGGCTGATTGACTGTATCCAAACCCCTAAACTTGTATCAGAAGCTGTCCCTCCCTTGATGTGGCTGTGGCCCACTGTTAACCATGACAAGTTTCCTGGCTTTGTGTCTGTGCTAAACAGATTTGTAACACAGCCATTGACTGAGTGACAAGATGCAAAAAGGCAAGTCAGAGATGCTGTGAACATCCAGGTCAGCTCAAAATGAGTGAATGTTAGGATAGCAAGCAAACGACTTGGAAATACAAGGTCCAGTCTATGAGCTAGATGCATGTCCTGAGCACAAAGTGTCCTGCTGTAATGATGTTGTCATTGTGCTCTGGGGTGCAATATTGAAGTGCCGAAGCATCCTCTAACTTGGTCGGAGATGTGCCATGAGGATTCTTCGAAGCTACACATGCTGGATGTCAATTTTGTGGATGTTGGATGAGTTGATTGGTGCCTGTGGAGTAAGCCATGTGATGTTGCTGTCCACTTCCTTTCGGGTCCTTTGGAGCCAGTGGTGGTACCCTCTCTGACTTCCAAGTCAAGAATTCTTGAAACCTAGTTTACTCGCAGTGGATAGTAGGATAGGAAGCTCCATATTAATGAGGTGAGATTTGCTGTTAATGAAGGACAAGGGACAAAGGAAAGAAAGCAGAAAAGTTTCTGAGGACAGATAGGTGGTCTGGGTGACATGTCTTTGTAAATACATTATAAGGTATGTCCTCTTTTCAACAACATGTGTGCGCAAATCTCTTTCTATTTATAACTACAACACTATAGATACAGAGTCCAACCATCCTTAGCATTACCTGATTCTCCATAGTCAAAGGAGTGAAGGAATAGCAGCTTCTGCATCATATGCAGGCAATGGGTAAATTGCATGTATTTGCTGTCCTTCCAGATAACACAAAAATGCTACTGCATTAAAGCATAAGTGGAATTAATGTGTAACTTGCAGGCTTGGGTCAGGAGTGCTTGGAGTAAAGATTTGGACAGCTCACAGTAAGCTCATACCCAAGATTCACAAAACATGTAGTGCTTGCAGGTTCTGATGAAGAGTCCCTAGCTAAATCCCAGCCAACTCATCTACCTAAGTCTTCATCTTCCTACTTCATATCCCAAAAACTTGGGCACATCAAGCAAACACACTAGATCTAATAGAGCACTGTCCCCTCATGGATGGCAGGATACAACTTGCCGTTGGTGACTCACCACCCATCCCCCAAATCAGTTCTTTCCCTATCATGGTATATTGTCTCCTCTCATTTATATATTAAATAACTCCTCTTCAGTAATGTAATACCCTCTACATCCACGTATTCTCACTCCAATTCCCACTGTCAATTTCCCCAGCCTCTCTCCTGCAGCACTGGCCTCTGATAACCTCCCCTGCCCCTGACTTTTAGTGAACACACTTCAAAGACTGACCACGGCCCAGCTCCTACAGTAACTTAGCCAAACAGGCCTGAATGATAAAGAATGAAACTTCTGACTGGTATCTGTACTCTCCCTAAAAATGTTCCCTCAACTCCTTTGATTGATTGTATTGGATGGACAAAGCTGAGTATTACCCACTCACTGATCTGAAGATGTATGGAACTCCTATATATCCTGCCCTGAATGGTCGACCGAAATTGAAGGCTGTCCTTGACTTTTTGTACAGGTCCTCCTGATTGAAGGGTGTCTGCTGATCTTGTCTGAGGACTAATTTCCTTACACTTTGAAATATAGCCACTCAGTAAATGCACATGCAGTATGTTGGCCGTGTACACGACTTGCACATGGTCTAGATGTGAGATTGACATAACATGGTGCTGACTGATTGCTGCTGATAATCATGAGAAGCTGCTGTTTTCATTCCTGCAGTAAACCAATACAGAAATGTTCTTATCCTTTAAGATCTAAGTCGAGCAGCCAAATTCAAAAAGTCAAGGCAGGGCAGGGATATTGGGAACATCCAGATAGATGGGGAGAGAACAAGTAAGCAGCTCTGAGATGCTTCTTGGTCCAGTCCATGAGCTGGTTGCCTGTCCCTACATATAAAGTGTGCTTGCCGTCATAGTGGAGAAAGTGAGGTCTGCAGATGCTGGAGATCAAAGTTGAAACTTTATTGCTGGAACAGCACAGCAGGTCAGGCAGCATCCAGGGAACAGGAGATTCGACGTTTCGGGCACAGGCCCTGAAGAAGGGCCTGTGCCCGAAACGTCGAATCTCCTGTTCCCTGGATGCTGCCTGACCTGCTGTGCTGTTCCAGCAATAAAGTTTCAACCTTGCCATCATAGTCCAATGGGAGATGCTGGCTTGATCTAAAGTGCAACATTAAAGTGTAGAAGTATACCATAAGTATGGTAGATGCCATGAGAAATGTAGTGAGGCGAGCACTTGTTGATGCCAGTGTCCATGGAGGTGGTGTGTGTAGCTGCTACCCTGGAGTGTGCCCTGTGATATGTTGCTGGGTGCCTGAGATAGAGGACCAAAGTGGTGAGTTGCAGTTGCCAGATACCTGCGCAGACTTTCATGTCAGAAATTCTCAGCTCTTTGTTTTTATCTGAGTGAGCAGGATAATAGGAACCTGCCTATTAATGATGTAAGATTAAGTAGTAGTATGGGTGATAATGAGCGATGATCCAAGTTAGTAATCTCTCGCAACTCATTAGTGAGAATCTCATCTCAACACCCTTGTGTAAACTCAGGGTAATAGTGGGAATGGATGTAAAATTGACTGCAAATGTATCTTCTTAGAAGGGCAATGAGCTCTCTGACCTTATACTCATTCAAGTGCTGTCTTAATATCAAAGGTATCAATTCTCACTTTTTCTAAGGCAAAAAAGCTCTTATTCTTATCAATGCTAACAGAGGTTTAGAGTTAATGCTTCTGATGCAAAACACAACAGCTTTTAGAACAAGGGAATATTGCCATCAAAACGAGTTTTTTTCCTGCAAAGACCATTTTTATTGTTGTTGACAGCTTCAGCCTTGTTGCACAAGTGAGATGGCATTTCTATCATTGTAAGAGTGGAAAATACAAAATTGGTTTCATAGTCTTTTTCGCAGCAAAATACTGGCGTTCACTGCCATTTTGCCTTGGCCACTCTCTGAATCAAGTCAGCACTATGAGTTTTCACTTGTTATCTCTACGGATTTGCCTCACAGAGCCACTTGGAAAAGTTATAAGGATAGCATGCCAAAATTGTGTAGGAGTTGTTCTTTGTTTATTAGTAATATAAAAGGGTCATAAAACAATTCTATTCTGCTTGTCAATATACCGAACAAATATTCAGTAAATGATAGATCAAGTAGCAGTAGTAAGTGATGCAACAGGCATTTGGTTATTCTCCTGCGACAGAAGTTTCAATAAACCTCAAAAGAGTTTACATTACTGTTTTTTTTGCAAACAAGTTTTAGAAATATTTAACAAATAGTATTCCATGAAAGCACTGCCAGTTTCGAACTATGGAAGATAGGTTTGATGGTGTTATACAGACTGGAATACATAACAGCTTGTGAAGCATGCATTATATCAAGTTTGAGAATAATGAGTACGTACATGAATAAATTGCTCAGGAACCATTTTAGAGCAGCCAAAATAGTGTGGAAAGGCTGAAGAAAGAAGCAAAAAAGAAATTAGGTACCGCTTTAAAAAATCCTCAGTCTGTAAAATACCTTAGCTGTAAAACTACATTGCATCAACCTAGGAGATCATACTTAATTTACTTCTGTTGGTGAAAGTCATACTATTGAAGAAATGCTTCTTCAATTATTTTATGTGAGGATTGTTTGAGACTGAATCTAAAAGTGAATGAAATTATATTAATACGTCGTGCACAGCTGAGAAACTATGTTGACGATAACTCCCAGTTCTCAACAATTACAAATGCAAATTCCCCAGGAATCAGGAACACTGAATTTGTTCTAATAACTGGTTTAGAAACCATCAAAACACAACAAACCTGCCAGGAATGGATGAATCTGTAAAATCTAATCTACTCCAGGAAAAGTGCCTTACATTGATTGCTGTAGTCTAGAGTCTCGGACCTTATAAGTTATTCAGAAAGACTGGAGCTTATTTGTTTTGGCCTGTACTCCACAGTTTTCTTGGCTTCACCCCAAACTAAGTACACATTGAAAGAGTTATTAACTATTTGCAATATTTACATTACAATAAACATTCACTGGCTGCAGATCCTAGAACCAGTTTCAGGATAAATTTAGAATTATCTTCACTTAGTGGGTTGTGTATGTGAATTTTGCTGACAAGGTTAGGTGGGAAAGTAAGCTGTGCAGCAAATGTAAAGGCATTGTAAAGAGATTTAGTGATTGGGAATAATGGTGGCAAATGGAGATGATGTGACAAAGTGTGAAGTTATTCACTTTAGTCAGAGGATTGGGAAAACAGAATATTTTGGAAAAGATAAGAAACTGACAAATTTTAGATCAGAGGGATTTGGGTTTCTTTGCACACAAATTACAGGGAGTTTGCATGTATGTGGAGCAAGTGATTAGAAAAGCAAATAGTGTATTGGTCTCTAACATGAGGGAATTGCAAGATAACAGGAAGTCTTCTGCAATTATATACAGCTTTGGTAAGACCACACTTGTGTACAGGTTTGAATTGTTTACCCAAGAAAAGGTAGACAGAGAGAGAGAGGAGAGAGAGAGAGAAAGAGAGGTTCACTATATCAATACCTGGGTTGTGATGGTTGTCCTATAAGAAGTTAGTAGAATAAACCTTTATTTTCTAGAGATTATAAAAGTGAGAGGTGACCTTACTGAAATATATAACAATCTTAGAGGGCTTGAAATATTAGAGTCAAGAGGTCTTTGACCCCAGATGAAGAGTGTAGAACCAAGGGCAGGATAAGAGCTTGGCCATTTAATACTGAAATTAATTAGGAGGAATTTCTTCTCTCAGGAGTTTGTGCAACTGTTGAATTCTGTACCTGCAGATGTTCAATTATCAGGTTTATTTAAAAGTGAGGTTGATAGATTTTTGAACACTAAAGAAATTAAGGGATGAAAATGTTAGTTGATGTCAAATTCCAACTATGATGCTGATTGATGGAACATGCTATAGGGCCTGATAGCCTTATCTTACTCCAATTTCATAAGCTCTTGAGAAGTGCCACTAAGTACAGTGCAAAGAGCTGTGGTTAGCATGGAGGATGCAAAATTAGATTGGATCAGTTAAAAAACATAATTCATCCAACCCCCTTTGTTCAACCTGCATTGATCACAGTGTGGATACTGGAGGCTCTTGAATTACTTCAGAATCCAATGATTCAGAGAATCTGATGTTGGACTCGGATGGGCAAAGTTAAAAACCACACAACACCAGGTTAAAGTCCAACAGGTTTATTTGAAGGCACTAGCTTTTGAAGCACTGCTTCTTCATCAGGTAGTGTGGAGCGGATTCGAAAGCTAGTGCCTCCAAATAAACCTGTTGAATTATAAACTGATGTTGTGTGATTTTTTTCACTTCAGAATTCAAAAGGTTAAAAATGCCAAAACCCTTCTCCCCATCAATTTATTTGTTAAACTAGGTAAACTGCTCCTTTGGAGGTCCAGAACAGACACAACAGGCCAAGTAACCTCACAATTAAATTTTTGCAATGCTCATCCGTCGTGGTGCCATACATTTCAGTTGCAGGGATACGATTAGGTGAGTAATGCTCTTAATTGATTGTTTCTGTTTTTGATGTCATTCTGTACATAAACCTCATGCCAAAATTGGAGTTCCCTTTCCCAGTGAATAAACAGCCCAGTTAGTTGTTCAATAAAATGGCTTGTGGGTGCGTGAGAAAGTGTTTATTCTGCCATACTAATTCTAACTCAGCAAGCAAATGCATTTGTAGTGATCTTTGGAAAATAAGAGATAATTTTGCATGTTCAGTTGTTGCATTTGTGTTGGTAACGGTGACACATACCTTTACAATCTTTATGAATACAGCACAACAATCAAGAGTGTTAAATTAAGCACAACAGTGTCATTGTGGGATAGATACTCACACTGAGCATAGGCTGTGATCCACTGTGGTGATTGGTGGCCCCTTTGCACATTGCTTGGTAATCATAAAGTTTCACCCTAAGATTAGAAATAAGAACAGGCTTACTTATCAGCATACAGTTCAAAACAATGAAATAGTGCTAATTTTGTTAAAGCTTGCAGAGAAACTTGAAATGTTATAGGCGGAGACTTACAAAAGACCACTGTGATAATTGTCTAGGCAGAACAGCCTGCTGAAAATGAAATAAAAGCAGAAAATGTTGGAAACTATCAACAGGTCAGAGTGTGGAGAGAGAAGGAGATGGAATGGGCAGATTCCTTCTATCTGGCAGAGGACAGGGGTAAAATCTTGATGGTAACACCTGAAGTTGATTTTCCAAATTGGTCCCACCTTTGAGCAAATATGCCAGATGAGGCCGTGGCTAGCTGCCATACAGCAGCAGTCAGTTAGGCCACTTTAGGAATGAATCAAAAGCAAACCGTTGTTGCCATTGGGATTTCCTTACCTGCAGGCAGGCCAGGGAGCTATCACAGCTTTCAATCAACTTGTCCTCAATTAATTCCAAAAGTAATGGTAATGACTACTTGCTGCTGCAGGGCCGGCAGCTGCTGAGGTGTTAATCCAGCCTCTGGAAGGTTTGCTTGGAGGTGGGAGTACTTTGGAGGAACCAAACCTCCACAATAATGGCCTGACAGGTGTGGCCATGTAATTTAAATTTACACAAATCATTAGAGAATATCTCCATCCTGAGATGACCTTACCATCCTGGACATGCAGCAATAATTTGCATCCTTTGTTGGCAGTTCAAATCTTTGTTCCTACTGTTTGACCTTTCCACCTTTGGTCCCTTGCCCACTGTCCTTATTCAGACACCAAATGCACAAGTGGCCTCTTGGCTGGCCCCATTTCAGAAGGCCACAATGTTACATGGCTAGCCAATGTCACTGAGGTCAGAACTTGCTTTTGTCCCAGTGATAGAAAAAATTCAGAGTTGATAGAATTCTGCCAAAGGTTTCAAGTGAAAATTATCCACTTGAAATGTTAACACTCTTTCCATCTCCATAATTGTTGCCAGGCCTACTTAGCATTTTCAATATGTTGTATTTTTTTTCAGATTTCCAGCAGGCCATTGTATTGCTATTGGTAAAGTCTGTTTGGGCAAGTTTAGTGACAAATTTGAATGAAACTTGTCAGTCTAAACTCGCAGAAGTGCTTAATGAAACCTTCCAGGATGATATCAGTGGCAGATAACAGTAAAAACTGTCAAGATTACATTTGGGTTCGACTACTGCACCATCTGTTTGATACCTTTTAAAGGTGCAATTGTGATACTTCTGGCTATATTTGCTTTCCCATAATAAATCACTTCCTCCTCTTTTCGGATACAGGAAAAATGTAAATGCAAATAAAAGCAAATACTGTTATAAGCAAAAGTAAAATAACTAAAAAACTGCTGCTCATTCCTGTGAACATTGCTCACGAACATTTTTGCAGAAGTAGTAGATGGGTGAATTTAAATGCAGTATGAAACCTAAGAACAAGGTTAGTAATGGAGTCATATCAAAAGATTTGGGGGTGGGGGGTGGGGAGCGGGGCGATGTGGTTCGATCGGTTACATACAGCAATCTATCTTGTCTTTTATAATTCTACTTTAGTAGGGCTGTCTGTGCATCATACTTTCTAAAATTGTGAAAAGCTCTTCTCTGCGTCTGTTATGCCCTTTTGCTTTTGTGTCATACTGCCAGTTACTTCAATTTGAACATATTTTAAAAGTGCCACAAAATCACACATTTGTAACAGACAGACTCTGAGTGAGGCTTCCAGGTTATTATGTTTCCAGATATGATATCTAAATTGTTAAGTTTGATAAGGAAGGATAAACTGGCTTCCCTTTATTCAAAATTGGAAGTGTAGTGGACATCGAAGAGGGATACCTCAGATTACAACAGGATCTGGACCAGATGGGCCAATGGGCTGAGAAGTGGCAGATGGAGTTTAATTCAGATAAATGCGAGGTGCTGCATTTTGGGAAAGCAAATCTTAGCAGGACTTATACACTTAATGGTAAGGTCCTAGGGAGTGTTGCTGAACAAGGAGACCTTGGAGTACAGGTTCATAACTCCTTGAAAGTGGAGTCACAGGTAGATAAGATAGTGAAGAAGGCGTTTGGTATGCTTTCCTTTATTGGTCAGACTACTGAGTACAGGAGTTGGGAGGTCATGTTGCGCCTGTACAGGACATTGGTTAGGCCATTGTTGGAATATTGCATGCATTCTGGTCTCCTTCCTATCGGAAAGATATTGTGAAACTTAAAGGGGTTCAGAAAAGATTTACAAGCATGGTCCCAGGGTTGGAGGATCTGAGCTACAGGGAGAGGCTGAACAGGCTAGGGCTGTTTTCCCTGGAGCGTTGGAGGTTGAGGGGTGACCTTGTAGAGGTTTACAAAATTATGAGGAGCATAGATAGGATAAATAGACAAAGTCTTTTCCCTGGGGTCTGGGAGTCCAGAACTAGAGGGAATAGGTTTAGGGTGAGAGGGGAAAGATATAAAAGAGACCTAAGGGGCAACTTTTTCATGCAGAGGGTGGTACATGTATGGAATGAGCTCCCAGAGGATGTGGTGGAGATTGGTACAATTGCAACATTTAAGAGGCATTTGGATGGTTATATGAATGAGAAGGGTTTGGAGGGATATGGGCCTGGTGCTGGCAGGTGGGACTAGCTTGGGTTGGGATATCTGGTCAGCATGGACGGGCTGGACCGAAGGGTCTGTTTCCATGCTGTACATCTCTATGACTCTATGACCTGTCCCTTTGACCGGTTGCAACAAGTTCATTTGAAAAGGATCCCTTCCCTTGTAGATACTTTTCTCTCACCCAAATGAGCTTATGTTTTAAAAGGAACCATTCAGAGGAGGCTTTCTTGAGTTGATTAAAGAGTGGATTTATTGGTTACCAAATGTGAGAAGAAATAACAATGCAACATACATACACACAGATTGGAAATGAGAAATGAGTAAAGAGAGATAGAAGTTAGAAGGTCTATGGTTCGGTCTCCAATTGTTCCCTAAGGATAAATAACAGAATGTTAATAGTCAACCAGCTGATTTTCAGATTCATGGTTTTGCTTTGAAATATGACTCCAGTTTAGTTTATAATGCATTTCTCCTTTTTTAAAGTCAATCTAGTTGAAGGTTTCTTGCCACCTTGTGAGGTGTGACATTCCATGGTTTCTGTCTCCAGACAATACTTTTAATTTCCAAGCTGTCTGGCCTATTATTCCCATGTTTCACAAGAATTCTATGGATAAACATTCAAAAGAGCTGGCTCTACAGATTTCAGTGAGATCAATTCTGCAGAGGATTCGTAATTGAAAATCCCAGCTGTAAAGAGCAAAACTGAAACATTTGGCTCTGGAGATTCTGTGTTCTGTGTATTAACATTGTAGGTAAATGTGCTCATTATATCCTGGAGGAAGAGCAAAATGTTTCAATTCCCCATTCCTTTGCCAACGTTATGGTGGAACTGGATGAATTCCAAGCACATACAACTGTCAGAGATATATTATACAACATATTTTCTGTCATTTGGATCATAATAACCTGGTGCTGGGATGTGTCTCTCTAAAGTCAACAATACAATGGCAGTCGAGTGAAAAGTTAGTTTGTAAGATTGCAAATGTCAACAGAATTGATTGCTAAATGATTGATTCTATAAGCTGAACATAAACATGATACAACTATTTCTCCATTTTGAAAGTCTAATACTAGAATAAAATTGCTAATTTCCAGAATGAATAAGGGATGTAGCAATGTTAGTTCCCAGCTGAAAAACAGGACCATAATAATTTCAGACCTGCTTGATGAAATACAGTTCCAGAAAAGGAACAAAGGCTGGAATTTTACAGCCTGCCCCTCAGTCTTGTGGTTAATTTGGCTCTAGGGGTTGGTGGGGATGGGGGCAGTGTGGCATAAAATTGAATGTACACTACCTCTTGGTGCATATTCATCTTGTTGTAATTTCACCAGCTCACTCGTGGACTCTCAATGAATTGACAGTTTAACTGTTTGCCAAGTTTCCTGATGGCCAGGCAAGGGAGAGCCTACTTTTTGGGCTATATGTCAACCAGATCCCTCCCTCAATGTATTCCACCCATGTTGCTGCTCGTCTATCCTGGCCCCCAACTCCCTTGTTCCCTTCCCCCTCAGTGGGGCCTGAGCCCCAGTGAAACCCCAGACATACAGGCTCCGCCGCAACACATGTCCTCCTGGGACACACTGCAGGTAGTACGATGGCTATTGCTTCCAATGACGTTGTTGGGACCAGAGACCTGCTATCTAATTGTTGAAAGCTCTCCAGTAAGGGAAAAGCTGTATGATGGTGGTATGAAGGTGGAAATCTTGTCTCGAGGCAATTAAAGAGCTGATGGTCTTAAATTTGTTGAGGGCTGTTCTGACCAAGGTGGGCAAACTTGACTTGACTTTTACACAAGCAAAGACCAAAATTTAGTAGAAAGAGTTTTGCAACTTGGAGTATTTTTCCAATAGAGAGATCTGTGTCCCACTGAATACAACCATATCCAAAAGAAAAACATAGAAAGCAAATATACCAAAGAAGTAACGTCTTTGCTCAGAATACTGACCCTGCCTTCCAGAAAATGTTTTGTTGACCGAGAGCCCACATCCCAGCTGGAACATCCTTAAGTATTGATCACTGCAAAAAATGTGAGCAAACAATATCTTACTCAGTGAACAGCCCCATGTTCAGCAGTTGTGTCATCACTGACCCATCCACTTCTCCCAGAAACTTCCCTGTCTAAAAGAGAAAGGAAAGAAATGAGGATATTGCTTAATTCCCAAAGCCATGATTCAGATACTCAGCAGCTTCATTCACAGCTATCCTCATTAAAAATTCATGGTGAACTTCAAACTAATAACCCAGAGGCTTATCCTCTGTAATTAATGCTATTTGTAAACTTTTGACCAGACTTACATCCTTTTCTCAATTTCTCTTTTGAGCAGTAACCTGTGTTAAATCTATGGGTGGAAACAGCAACACAATGTAGCATCAGGCTGCCACTCTTCACAAATGAGTGCCAAGACAATTAAGATGGGCTAGTGTGTAGTCATGAGAGCTATCATAGTTTTATCAGATCTTGTACTAATCCAACATCCAAAAATACAATTTCCAGTCACTGGAGAGTCATTAAGAATGAAAATATTAAATGATCTTGCCCTTTCTAACTTAGAAGTGCTTAAACTACTTGCAATGTCCAAGTGATTAGCCAACTTAGCAGAGGCTGGGAAACAAAATCTGGGACCTTCTGGCATGTTTGCCTTAATACAGCATGGTGAAATCATTGTCAGGTTACATGATGCGATATATGTATCACTGATTATAATGCCATCTGCTCCAGTCAGCAGCATCAACTCTGACAAATTCAAAATTTCAACTCCAATTTATCCCCAGTGGCAATGCTTCAACTAGAGTGAAGAGTAAATTCAAACTGGGATGTTAATTTGACAAGAATTATTATATACCCAACTCATATTCCTTATATAAATTTAAAATTAGTCTGATGCCTTGTTCAAATTATTTATTAAAAATTAAACATGATTCTGTTCAAATAAACTGCAGTTGCTGTAAATCAGAAACAAAAACTAAAAATGCTGCCAGATCTGCTGAGCCCTTCCAGGAATTTCTCTTATGATTCTGTTCAAATAGCCTTAATAAGTACAAGCATTCCTTCAGCTTTCACTGTTATCAAATATACTGGAATATTCTAGATATTTAAAATCAGGTTGAAATCCAGCCCAGGCAGAAAGGTAGCTGAGATGTGTAGATAAATGGGATGAGAATGGGGTACAATGAGGTCCATTTTGACATTTGAATCATAGAATCATTGAATACCTACAGTGTGGAAACTGGCCATTGGCCTAACAAGTCCACACCGACCCTTTGAAGAGTATCCCACCCAGACCCATTCGCCTACCCTAAAACTCTATGTTTTCCCTGACTAATGCACCTAGCCTACACATCCATGAACACTATGGGCAATTTAGCATGGCCAATTTGCCTAACCTGCACATCTTTAAGATTAGGACTGCAGATGCTGGAGATCAGAGCTGAAAATGTGTTGCTGGAAAAGTGCAGCAGGTCAGGCAGCATCCAGGGAGCAGGAGAAATGACGTTTCGGGCATGAGCCCTTCTTCAGGAATGAGGAAAGTGTGCCAAGCAGGCTAAGATAAAAGGTAGGGAGGAGGGACTTGGGGGAGGGGCGTTGGAAATGCGATAGGTGGAAGGAAGTTAGGAAGGAGATGTGGCTGTGGTAACGAGTCTGTTTGAGAACGTGGCTGAAGAGCTTCTGGGCAGAGGAGATGACCTGGTGTGTGCAGTGAGAGAGGGACTCATTGAAATCCTTGTAGAGGGAGGAAGAGAGCTTCTTCAAGGAAGGCATCCTTGCAAGAGGATTCGCAGTAGGTTAAAATCTTCTAGGAGAAAGTGTGGACTGCAGATGCTGGAGATCAGAGCTGAAAATGTGTGCTGGAAAAGCGCACTCTCTCACTGCACACCCCAGGTCATCTCCTCTGCCCAGAAGCTCTTCAGCCATGTTCTCAAACAAACTCGCTACCACAGCCACATCTCCTTCCTAATCTCCTTCCACATATCGCATTTCCAACGCCCCTCCCCCAAGTCTCTCCTCCCTACCTTTTATCTTAGACTGCTTGGCACACTTCCCTCATTCCTGAAGAAGGGCTCATGCCCGATACATCGATTCTCCTGCTCCCTGGATGCTGCCTGATCTGCTGCCCTTTTCCAGCAACACATTTTCAGCTCTGATCTCCAGCATCTGCAGTCCTTACTTTCTCCTAGAAGATTTTAACCTACTGCGAATCCTCTTGCAAGGATGCCTTCCTTGAAGAAGCTTTCTTCCTCCCTCTACTAGGATTTCAGTGAGTCCCTCTCTCACTGCACACACCAGGTCATCTCCTCTGCCCAGAAGTTCTTCAGCCATGTTCTCAAACAGATTCGCTACCACAGCCACATCTCCTTCCTAACCTCCTTCCACCTATTGCCTTTCCAACATCCCTCCCCCAAGTCCCTCCTCCCTACCTTTTATCTTAGCCTGCTTGGCACACTTCCCTCATTCCTGAAGAAGGGCTCATGCGCGAAACGTCGATTCTCCTGCTCCCTGGATGCTGCCTGACCTGCTGCGCTTTTCCAGCAACACATTTTCAGCATCTTTAAGATCATCTCACTCCACCTTTTACATTTTCCATAAGTAGAGTGCCATGGTTCTTGTTAGGCAGCAGCGAGACATAAAATGATGCTCATTGTTGATTGTTAAATGCTGTGTTGACAGCACAACCCACTTCAGCAATATTCAGACTTCCATTTTACCAAACTTGCCAAACAAGATCAAAATCAGGAAAACTCAACAAGGAGACCATAGAGAGGACCTGTTGGATTCAGCTCATCTCTTGTTCGGAGACACCTCCATGTCAGTGACCAAACCAAAGCCTAGGGGGCGATCCTTGGGCACCAGCTGCATGCAGTCCTCCTCCATGGACAAGAGCATCTGTCATTAAATAATCTATCTCAACCATCCTGACATATCTTATATACATTGGCAACTCTTGAAGCACAGACCTACATTGCAGGGTGTACCAGCAACTAGCAATGAAAGGCTACAGCAGGGACACTTTGTACACAGGGACTGGTACCCAACTCTCAGACTGGACCAGACTGCATCTCAGTCTCTTAGTGTTTGCTCACAGTGGCTTCCTGCATGTTCACAGCATCTCTGCCTTGCATTGCCTTGTTTTGCTGTGTCAATTAGCACAGTCAAACAACAAGACAACTTGCCGCGCTGCTAAGCAGTCCTCAGTCTAAGGGTGCCCATCTGGCAGAACAACAGTATATCAACATAAAATCAATATATAAATATCAATCTTAAACCTGCGCCATGTGCTCTGCAAACAGACTGCATATGCAACAAGCTGACAGCCATCTTTCCAACTTCAAGACAAGTAGCACGGAGGCACTCAGCAGTTCAGGTGCTTCTGGCACATGATGTCAAGGGCAGCCTCTAATACCATTCAAGAGCAGGCATCTGGTGGGGCTGTTCCCAGTCAGGCTGCTGTCTAGGGAGAGGGCCACAACTGGTCCATTGGCTCCATGATGGCAAGTCCAGGGGGTAGGGCTGTTGCACTCAGGGTAATGCTTGTCAGGGGTCTGGGAATGTCTCTTGGTCCTGTTAGTGAAGGGGATAGGCTATGGTTAGTCTGTTGGGTCCCTTCATAGAAATTGAGAGGGAAGGGCAGTGGTGGGGTGGGTGGGTAATGGGTGTACTGAGCCTTGGTAGATTGGCTATGAGACTGGGCATTGCAGGCTCTGGGCAACGTTACAGTGCAATTGTGAAGGGGGCAGCAGGATTTCCAAAGGGGGAGCAACTCCATCATGGCTGGGAAAGGTGTAATGAGAGAGGGGTGTTGACCATGGTCCGGAGTACCCTGGCTTTGGGGTGGGGGTAGGATGTGAATGATTATACCAGGCATGGACACCTTGAATGGCAAGGATAGGCAGGTTTAAATGAATGTCAAGAGTGTGGGTTGGGTTTTATGGAAGAATGAATCATCTGGGGTTAATGGATTGGGCCTTTAGGAAATGGATGTGGATTTTTGGGGCCCACCAGCCCGGTCAGGCTGAGGCTGTGAGCTCCTGGAGGAGGAAAGCTCACTGTCAACATTCATTGTGCTGGAAGTAGAAAATGCGCAACGGGAAGAAAATAGCTTCATACAATCTGGCCATTCTACAACAAGTCGCACCTCCCTGGCACAGCCACTGTGGGAGAAAACTCTTTGGCAGCTATACCACTGCTAAGGGAACCAGCATTAAGGATCTTTATCAAGAAAGACTAAAGATGCCAGCAGCACTGAGTGTATGTGTATGGTTTCTTCCTCTGCTTGTCGCTGATTCAATTGATTGTCAGTGCTGACCTGAATCCATTTACCTTTTTGTGACCATGAACTGCTGCTGAATGGTGTGACAATACTTTGAGTGCTGACACTACGAGACTCAAAAGCTAATAAATGTATGTTCAAATCATCGACTATGCATAAATTTTGAATCAGAAGAAATCCTTCTTTACCTGTATCACCAAAGTGCTCTTGACAAGTTTTCTGCTATCTCTCCCTCCCACTATGTCTGGTTTTGCAGATGGCTGAAGGGAGCCTGCTTTAATGTGGAGCCTGTTGGCCCTGGAGTTCATTCAGGTGATTCTCAGAGGCATTTGTGTCTGGATGGGTCAGAAAAAGCAAAAGTCTTCTTGCCAGAGGTAAGCTGACCTTTCTCTGCCTGAAATCCCAAGGCCTGGAAGGGAGCAGGCAAGTGGAAGCCCCAGCAATATGTGCAGCCTCCTGAGTGGAAAGTATGGACAGCATCACTACGACCATGTGGTTCCTCCTTTTGGTGGATGACTCCTGATGCCACCCTGTCTCTTTGTGAGGATGGGGCAGCTGGCATCCCTCTCTGTCGCCATGCTTCAATCCTGGCAACCAATGACTGTGGGGCTGAGGCTGCAGGTGTGGGTACATCTTTATATCAGCCCCTGGCGACGCTAGGTCTGGGCCTGGATCTCTATGGTAATCACCAACCCATTTACAGAGGCCAACACAGTCAAATGATTCTTTGCACTGCTGCAGCCCTGGACAAGGAGGGTCATTGTGTCCTATATAACTGCCAGCTCTTGCTGCATCTTCCTGTGCATTTGAAAAAAAATCCCTGGTTGTTGAAATCTCAGACCCAACTCCCACCTGGGCCTGAGCAGGTTCCTAATCTCTAACAGTCCTCTGAATGCCAGTGACCTGAGGCATTTCTTCAACTGCCAGCTGCACAGCATTCACTGTAAAATGCTCACCATGTGTGTACTCTCATTCTCCATCTTGGCTGTTCCCCCCAAGGTATCAGTATCTGGTTTAGTGCAGATTGCAGGCACGGCCATGATGATGTTACCTTTAAGGATTCAGTACTTATGTCCTTAGAGATCCAGGAAGATGGTTCTTCCATGACCTATCATTTCTCCTGTAGATGTTGTAAGAATACTTGTGGAATGTGCAAAATTAAAGTTAAAGAAAGTGTCATGGCCAGGTGTTTGAAGACGTGCTCAATGACAGAGTGATAATGATGTTAATGACAGTGATATGCAGAATGGCACTTACTCATTTGATGGGATATTTCCACATCCTTGCAGGATTGGTCCTGGTTTTCTCCTTCAAGAGCCAAGACTTTCTCCTTGTAGAGTGTGAAGATAAGGATGCTGGGCATCTCCCTCTCCTCCCCATTCTATTCCCCACATTCAGTCCAAATTCTCTTTGCTCTATTAGGACTCTCTTCTCCAGCAATGAGAAACGGTGTAGAATGAGTGAGACAGCAGTGGCTTGCACATCTATTAGTGCTGCTGCACTTGAAGAAAGGTCTTGAAATATATCAAAGAACTGAGGAGGCAGCACAGAGGGCAGGTCAGGTTAGTGATATACAGGGCTGAGGGAAAACAGCAGATGAGGTAGTGTTTCAGGCAATCGTGAGGGTGGTGGGGCATGTGCCTTAGCAGGAGACTTGTCCAATAGCAGAGACAGCATGAGTGTGAGGTGGCAGAGAGAAGCCCGTGTCACTTACCCTGATGGAGCAAAGAAGATCGTTGATTTTTCTTCTGCACTGCTAACCTCAAACCAGGCTTGCAGGGTCTATTGGCACAGCCTTCTCTGCCAGTCCTCTGGGAAGGGGACTCCTCTCCTGGCATTAATCTGTTGACCAGGACATCCAGCACCCTGTCAGAGAATTATGGTGCCATCTTCCCCTTCTCTGAAATGTTGCAACGCTATACATACTGAGCAGGCAGTTTTGGAATGGCAGCATTCATCCAGGTGCACTACAGCCTTTTAATGGTGGAAAAGGGCATGGGGTTGCTGGTGTTTTGGTGAATATTAGCTGAGTGGTGATTTGTGGGAATGGCCGATGGTGAAATGGGTCAGAAATCAAATGTGAGATACACCATACGCTGTGTTAGACAATTAATGCAACAGTTTTGGTAGGATACGGTGTGAGAATTCACAAATCCCTTCAACAAGCATGGAATTGGCAAAAATAAAGGTGAGATTCAATCCTGCAGCAGTTTGTGAAAGGTAGAATTCTCTTCTGCAAAACTACCAATGAGTGGCACAAATTGGCAACCTATGAGGGTGCTGACTAAACAGTTGAGGAGAAAGGGGAATATAATATTGCTCCACTTGGTAATATTCTTCTGAGATTGAGATAAGGCTAATTGTTTGTCTATATGGAAATATACATCTACACCAACATGTTGACTCACATGGCACTTGCTATAGGCTGGAAAGTGCATCACAAAATCTTCCAGTACTTAAGACAATGCTAGTCTAGGCGCATGGTACCTACCTCTGTCATGTTTCCATAAATTTTGCCTAATTGTTCTTTTTTTAATCCCATGGGCATACAGATAAACAAAAGTGGTAGAAAACAGAATGTGAGTGAGAACATGAGAGTAAAAAGAGAAAAGTTAGAAGAGATGAAGAAAGAGTGGGAGACAGGAAAAGGGAGAGCTAGAAAAGAGTGAAACCTTGTTCCCAGATTACTCCTATCCCTTTGCTTTACTCAAAGACAAGATAGATAAGGATCTGGCAGAGGTCGCTGCCTGCTACTCTCTACTCATTGCTTGTGATGTGTCTTTTTATATTGGGGAAACCAACACAAACCAAATGATCACTTTGCTGAAAACTCGGTTCTGTCTACTGCTGTGATCCTCAATCACCTCTAATTACTAATTCAATATTCCATTCCACTTCCACTCTAACCTCCGTCTTTGATTTTTCTACACTCTTCTGATAAAGATTAGCATGAGTTTGAAAAGCAGTAACTCATCTTTCTCCTAAGAATTCTGTAGTCCTCTGGTCTTGATGTTAATTTCAACAAAGAAGACTTTAACTGCAGCTTCCATTTGATCTCTGGCTGTAGGTGCTAGTAATGTCAAATGGCTTTTTGACATTTTCATTGAGGAGGAAGGGACATGATGGCAATGGGGCCTGGGTTCCCTTCCCTGGGAACACTAATTGGTGGAATGATCCGCATCCTTGGTGTCAACCTGCAATAATTCTTAACAGATTCCTGGGTCATTGGAGTTGGATCTACCACACAAATTCTCTACATTTTCATTTTACCAATCCTCCTTTAGCTATTAAAATTATTCTTATCTATTATTTCTCATTATACTTCTTTTGACTCATATTAGTGTCATTTGTGTAACTCTAATATCCCAACTCACACTAACAGCAATTTTGCTATTTAAACATCTCCATTCACTACTCAAGCACTTTAGAAGTTTTTCTCCATCCTCCTTCCCCATGGTTGTTTCTTTAAAATGCTATTAATCTTCCAGTGCCGAGAATGAAACAAAGACCTTAAATCTTAATTTCAAATATTACCTGACCTGCTGAGTATTTCCAGCTTTTATTTTAAGTACTAACACTTCAGAGGAATATGGGTCAGGTACAAAGTAAAGTACCTTTCATTCATCCTTTATCTGCTTTCTGTTTGTCAGGAAAAATGTTCTAACAGCCTATTTCTATTTCCAATCTGGCCTACCCTAGAATCCTAAGAAGAATTAATGACAATTATTATTGAGTTATGGACAATTTTGCACTATGGTCTTAAACTTACTGCAGTTGACCTATTTTTCTAACTGCAGTAGATTGGATTTGGGACAGGCACATTGAACTTATTAGTATTCATTTCAAAAAGAGAAGAAAACATTCATTCCACCTACTATGATTTAAGGGCACTGGTGAAAGGACAATATTTTGGCTTTGACACAGCTCATTTCCCTTTAATACATACGAGAAGTCACAGCAAAATTGTAAATGTTTGTGAAATGAAGGCCCTGATAAACCTGCCAAACTTGAGGGTAGGACAATGAGCCAGCAATCCTGTCTTCCAGTTCGACAAATTCTATTTCCATTGCTAGGGGTAAGAGTATGGGGTGCAACTCACACATGGAGGAAATTTGAACTTTGCTTGGCCTTTTGTTAAACAAAACCCGTTCTCGCTGCAATGTGGGAAAAATTTTAGAGTAGATATCAATCTTTTGAAGAGGAAAGAACCACTGTGACACTATCAAGCTGATTTGTTATTTAAATCCATAGCCCTTTAAAAGTAAAAACAAATTGTGATAGTAAAAGATAAAAGAAAGTTTCATAGTCACCATAACTGTTTGTGGATACAATCTTAAGGGATATCATTATGTCATTACTAATGCTTGATTCCTTTTTTACATCCTGAAATTATCCCAGTGGAGGATCCTAAGTTTACATTTTGATTGTTAGCCCAATAATATTATTAAAGAATTAATTGCATTAGATATCTGATTATGAATACAAGTCTGTTAGATTTTACAAATACTAGCAGAGATTTAAAATTTTTGAAAGGGATATGAAGAATGGGAGTGTTTTATTATACTGGTATAGATATTAATAGACATCTAAAAAATTTATTTCATCGTAACATGGCTCCAAAGCTCTGCCTGTAGGTGAGTTGGCATGCAGGTCATAAGAGTAAAGAATGACAGGCAGGGTGGTGGGCATGAGTTATCATTAGCTACTATCATGGACTATTGGTTCTTAATTCATCAACCAAGGGGAACAGTTTTTCTCTCTCTCTACTCTGGCCAGACCCCTCATGATTTGGAATACCTCAAACAAATCTTCTCTCAATCTTTAATTTTTCAAGCTTCTTCAGTCTTTCTACGTAACAGAATTTCCCTATGCTTGGAACCATTCTCATGTAACCTTTCAACATCTGCTCTAATGCTGTCATGATATTCCCAAAGTGCAGGAACCAGAATAGGAGACAGTACTCCAACTGAGTCAAATCAGTGTTAAAGATATTTCAAAGTTAACTTTTCTGCTCTTTTGCCTAATGATAAAGTTCAGGATTCCATATTCTTTATTAACTGCTGTCTCAATCTGTCTTGTAACCTTCAAGAATATATACTCATATATACCCAGGTCCTTTCTATTCTGCACTCCCTTTAAAATTTTACTTTTTATTTATATTGCCTCTCCACATTCTTTCTACCAAAATTAATGACATTACATTTCTCTGCATTAAATTTCATCTGTAATTTGTCTATTCATTCCACCAACTTTACCATGCTCCACTCAGTTTACAATACTTAAATGCATATATTTCATATTGTATAAACATTTTGAAACTTTCCCTTCACACCAGGTCTAGGTTTATATTACATATCAGGAACAGCAGAGATCCTTAGACCAATTTCTGGGCAATTCCACTATTAACCTTCCTTCATTTCAGAAAAAAAATTGTTCACCACGGCTCTATGGTTCCAGCTGCTCAGTCAACTTCATATTCATGTTGTTCCTGTCCCTTTATTCCACAAGCTTTCAGTTCACTCAAAAAGCTGTGGTGTGAACAAGGGTGTAACTTTTCAATGCTCCAGCCATCTGGTACCATCACTGAGTCTAAGAAAGGTTTAATAAGGAAATGCCTTGGAGTTGAGGAGTACATAAATGTGTAAATACAAAAAGGAACTTTTTCTTGATTGTAATAAGTATAAAGAGTATCATATGCAAGGTTTAGTACAATTTAGTTACTTGTTAACTCTATCCCTCTAGATCTTCACTTATTTTATGCCCTTATTAACTTGTGGCGTAAATTTTACTAATGAGTGCATTTGAACTCTGCGATCCCTTGTTCTCCTAACATATAGGCTCATGCATGACGTTGTTATATTTCCTACCAAAACAAATTAATCTATGTTGAGCTTCATTTGCCATGACCAGGTATCTAGTTGCATGAGTGGTGCGCTCAAGAATGATACCAGGCTGTAAAAACTGTAAATGGTACAATGATTAATCGATCATTACTTGCTATCAACTGGTATCAGAACATTAGGAGATCCATTCAATGCTCATTCAGCAATAATTCAATCACACTTCCCCTGAACATGAATTCATTGCTAACATAGTCCTATGATTTTAGAAAGAACTGTAGTATGGCAATGCAGAAGCAAGATAGACGAGATTGTTTCTATGCAATGATATATAACAGGTGGCATTACTTTGCTACACCTCGCATATGATACTCTTTATTCTTATTGCAATCAAGAAAATGTTCATTTTTGTATTTATGCATTTATGTTCTGCTCAACTTCAAGACATTTCCATCATTCAATTCTCTACCTTCAGTATTCTATGGGATTACCATTGACCAAAACTTTAACAGGACCAATAATGTACCACTACAGCTAGAAAGACAAGTGAGAAACTGGGTATTCTGTGGTAAGTACTCACCTCCTGATGCCCCTATTTATGAGACAAAAGTCAGGATGGAATGCTCTCCAATTGTCTGAAAGAGTACAGTTCTGACATTGTTCAAGAAGCTCAATTCCATCCAGGACAAATAAACTTACTTGATTAGCTCTCCATACACTAAATTCATGGCCTCCACTGTTGACAAATCCTGGCTGTCACGTGCATCATCTACAAAATGCAGTGCTGCAGCCCACTAAGGCTTCTTTGAGATCACCACCCAAATCTGTGACTTCTACCATATAAAAAGATTGAGATATCAGGAACGGTTCATATGTCTGTTTCATTTCTGTTCTCATAGGAAAATGCAGGAAAATGGAATATTTTACTAAATAGCAATATCATTGTACCTTCAATATATAGACTGCATCACTTTAAGAAGGCACCCCATCACCACCTTCAAAAGGGTAATCAATACTGACTTTATCAGCAACAAACATATTCCTTGGATGAATAACAACACAAATAGTCAAATATATTGAGAGAGAGAGAAAATAAACCAACGATCACTATATAGTGCAAATCAAATTTGAGACAAGAAATTTAGTAATTTTTATTTTGATATGAATCCTTTTAGGGTCTTGTTGTGAATTTGAACACAATATGCGAGGGTTCTCAAATCCTGAATAAATGGCCAGGATTTTGGTGCATTCTAATATACTCTGAGCAAAAAAACCATGGCCACTCATTGAAATGAAGTAATGTGCTTCTTGTGGATTTTCACAGGCACAGAGCCTCAATGATAGCGAATGGATTGTGGCTTTAGCACGCAGTAGTTTTTTTTAAAAAGGATTGTTGCTGCTTTCCTGCACTGTTATTGTGGCTGACAACTGTAAATAAGGCAGTTTAACTGCTGCGTATGTTGTCATGGTGTCAATACTTGTGTTCCTGGGATGAGTGAGCCAATGAGGCTTTTGTTGTGGGATCAGCTGCCTTTGTTTCTTTTGTCTAAATTTCTATTCCCACTCCTAAATGCACTAATGGAATTATCAGAATAATAGAATATTTATGTTGAGCACCTTGCTGGAGTCAGATTTGCAGTGATTGGCAGCAACAATTTTGTAGTTGTAAATTTGCGGTTCAGTATTCCAGAAAAGCAGCAGGAATATTTAGGAAAAAAAATGGTGGCATGCAAACAGTAGCATGGAAAGTCAAGCAGGGAGACAAATTCCAAATTATCAAAAAATTGTAAATCCTAAATTCAGAAATTCAAAATCTGAAGAGAGCATAGTAGAAAGAGAAAAGCTTTAAATAGTAAGCAGCACATCAAAGGTTACAGAAAGGAGACTTATTGGATATCATTTTTAGTTAGAGGTGAAATAAGGCTTATGAAAACAGGAATATCAGTATATTGATGTCTGCATATTACAATGACATATCTGTAATCTTCACAATCTGTAAAGCTGTTAGTCATATAAAAGACCATTTTTGATATCTTATAGAAAAAACTTGGTTCTGATTTACAAATATTTCTCAAAAATATTTTTAGGAAGATGGAACAAAATCAAGAATTATATATTTTGTTGTCAAAAATTCACATGGAAATTGGCCCGTATAATTTCTATAGTTGCTGTACTGCCTTTTGAAAGTGTTATCTGCCATAAGTAAACATTTTTCCTAAAGAAATTACTAATGCTGCGCAATTTCAGT
>NC_057728.1:23068990-23101946 GCF_004010195.1 Chiloscyllium plagiosum
AGCAAGGGTAAGTTGCGATGATTGGCAAGTGAATTTGATTGCTATAGAGGATTGAAAATGGAATCCAAAGGAAGACAGGAGGTGAGTTGGTACCACTGAAGGGTGAAGTGAGAATGACATCATGGATGTGATGAGAAAGGTGTTTTTCATCTGTCAGTCAAGATAAGAAAATGAGGGAATAACCAATGATATCAGTAATATAGGCCTGTTATGTGGGTGTTGGCTGACACAGTCCTTACGAAGTTTTTAGTTCGCCGACAATATTTCAAATATCCCTTCAAAACATATACAGTGGCATGTTATTGAGGAAATTCAGCATCACATGGCATTGGACCTGAACATGAACATTTAATAAAGAGTGAACAAAGAAATAGAATACCATTTCTTTCACAATAAAAGTCCCTAACTTCCCTATGACCATTAGTACATGCTAATTAAGAATTGCACCACTATGCAAAGCTCGCTGACTAAGCTAGTGTCAACATATAATGGTGATGCATACATGAATAAAGTAAATCCAATATAAAGTCACATTTAAATTTTAACCTGAGCACTCTTGTTCACTTAATAAGTTTTATATCTTTGACAAATGAATTCAGCAGGAAGGCTTTGGCTGTGATGCAGCACCTTCCTGTTTAACCAGGATGCTTTTTTAGAGATGACCTCTGGTTGCACCATTTTGAAAACTTATGACAGGTTTCACCACTGAAAAGCTTGGGACTCAGGTTTAATTCCACCCTCAGGTCGGTGTGGAGTTTGTACACTCTCCCCATGTCTGCATAGGTTTCCTCCAGGGCCACCAGTTTCCTTCCACCGTCCAAAGATTTGCTGGTTGGCTGGATTGGCCATGTTAAATGTAGGGGTATACAGGTTAGAAGGATTAACCATAGGAAATGCAGGGTTACATGGGTAGGGCAGGAGGATGGGTTTGGGTGGGATGCTCTTTGGAAGATTGGTATGCATTCAATAGGCCTAATGGCCTGCTTCCACACTGTAAGGATTCTATGATCCTATGAAATGGGGAAAAAGCAAAAGAGCAGAAGTGATGCACCCTCCAGTTCTGTTTTCAGGAATGACAGGGCATTGGTAAAACTCTGCCATAAGGGCTGAATTTTCTCAGTCATTTAGTAATAGTTATCTGGGTGTGATTCTAGGATTCCAGCTCTCATTCCCCACATGGTCAGTTTTCAGCAGAATTGGCTTTTTTTCTCTCCTTGCTGGCTGAGAGTTTAGACTGATTCAGGCATGATTTCAACAGGAATTCTATTTTGAAAAATGAAGTAAGTTGTTGACTTTATTTGATTGACATTTTATGTGGTTTTTGTTTGTAATTTCTTTTATCAACACTTCAATTATTTAATGTAGGATTAAGAATTGTAACTCTCCGCAGCATCTGTTGTTCCCACTTAATGTTCTTTATCATTTATACTGTTATTGGGTTGTGAAGCATATTTTCACAAAGAACATTTCTGAATGCATGTTTTTTTTTCACAGCAGTTCCACACTGTTATGATATGGCTCATTGGTTATTTACATAATGCATGCTGAATTAAGGTATGTAAATTTGCAATAGGAGCTATGGGGATTGGGCGGGAGAGGGATGAAGCTTAGAGGACCAAGCTAGTTTTTTTTACGGTTAGGACAAAATTCCAAGGAATCAAGGCAGGCCTTCTAATCTGTGAACCTCAGCACTTGTCTGCTTCTGCAGCTGCCTTGGACCTGCTTCAAGGTCAACACTCCTGACTCCAGCTCAAACTTAAAGTGAAAATAGGATGATTCTGAACCCTTCAAACTGGGACGTGTCTGCCAGATCAGGAAAATTCCCAGCTTTAGCTACACACACCGATAACAAAAATCCAGCCCTAGCAACACTGTAATTTGTCACAATTAGGAGTATGAACCTTGTTCATGCTGCTCCTGAGTCATTACTTGTCAAAGTATTTATTTATTGCTGATCCCCAATTGTTCTTGAACTATTCAGCTCTCTGTGCCATTTTGGAGGACCACATTTCTATGGGACATCACATGTTCATCAGATCAGATGAGGATGGCAGAGTCCCTTTTTCTAAAGGGTATTAGTGGAGCAAATGTATTTTTACAACAATGATTACCTTTTTGCTATTTGCCACTTTTTTAATTCCAAATTTTATCAGATTTAAATTTCATTGAATTTAAATTTTACCATCGACCTTGGTAGGATTTGAACCCATGTGCCTGGGGCTGTAGATTACCAGACCAGTCACATTGGCACTATGCTATCCTTTATAAAAGCACATTGGAGCATCTCGCACCTTCTGTTTGTTTATTCTCATCTATTTAAACATTCACTACAAGGTATTTTTTTACCTATCACTGTTATTAAGTTGGTGAACCAGCTGCATATCCTTGCCAAAGACTTGCCATTCTTTCTATAATATGAGCCCAGGATTCTACCCTATGATCCAACTAACACCTAACCAGTGTTCTGTGATAAAAATGGTGTGTTCCACTTTCATATTATGTATATTCAGTTATGCTGCAGATCGTGACCCCATGTTAAAATGGCTGCAATCCTATTGCACTATGTACCTCTTACAGTATTTAAGTCAAAACCACCCCTCCATCTGAACAGAACACTTACCTCTTCCTCTTTCTTGGAGATCAGAATGAACCCATTGTTATCTATTAAGAAACAATTCAGAGCCTGCATAACAGATTAAAAGTTTTTAATTATGTGGAATGTTTTTGGTAGTTTCTCTGTAAATCATTTAAAGAGTTATTTTCTTCCAGTTTAAAAGATTATTGGATACTTACATCATCGTCACAGCTGATGGGGCATGTACCTTCTATGTTGCTGCACTGGAAAATGAGATGAAGTGAAATACGTAATACACAGGAACATCATATTAAATTAATATTAAAACACCACTCTTTTCAGGACATCTGTTTAGCAAACGTTTCTCCCTTTTGTTATAAACAAGGTGTAAATTATATCAAAATTTCTGATTGACATCATGAGAAAATTGGCCAATGTATAAAAATGAGCATGGTCTTTCCCTGCCCAATTAGATACAAAAGATTCTTCTCTGCTGCCAAAATAAACATTCTTGTATGATCCGCTGGTTGTCAAAATATGCTATTCCTTTAAGAGGTGCACTGCCCCATGAAACAAGCTGTCAATGAATGAAACAAGTAGCTAGAAGTCAGTCTATTTCATTTCAATTGATCGGGGACCAATTTAATGTTTTAATTCTTTGGACATTATTGTCTTAAGGCAAATTCTACCCCTTTCTGTGAAAGCAAGATCTTAACCATAGTAGTTGAATAAGTTATGTTTTTATTTCACTTTCTCCATTATATTTTCTGGATTTTAGAATAAGTCATCTCCCACCATAACTACCTGGATTTTCGACTCGAGCCAGATTCCGTACTGGTCAGGAACACAGGAAATAAAAATTTTAAAAAAAAATTCTTTCAGGATGTGAGTATTACTGGTTAGACTAATATTTATTGCCTACCCCTAATGATGTGAAGATGGTGGTGAGCCACATTTGAACAGCTGCAGTCTATCTGGTGTAGGTATCCACAGTGGTGTTCAGAGGGAGTTCAAGATAAGTTTTTGACCCAATGACAATGAAGGAATGGGAATAATGTTCCAATTCAGGATGGTGTATGCTTCTCTTTGGTATGTGGGCAATAGATGTTTCTAACTTTAGGTCTGATCCTCATACATACTTTTCAACAAAGCAGTTTACTTACATCTGTATCATTAGACTGTACATGGAATAGTGCATGGCAGCAACAAAGAAGAAGAAACATTAGCTCAATCAGTTGTAAGAATCAGGGCAAATATATTTGTACACTTCAATATAAATCTGCATATTCTATTATACTAGCATACATGATCAGACCCGAACATGCACACATTACAAATCACTGAAGATCAAAAAACAATGTTAGCGCAAACCAAGGTATTCCATCAGACTTCAATAGATTTTATCATATAAAATATATTAACATCTGTTGAATGAAGCAACTAAATGAAACCCACCCTGTTGATTATCATGTTCTATATGCAACTAAACTGTGTCTACACCTCACTGCCAGTATTTGGTTTAAGACTATGGTGTACAGGCCTTTCTTGATCTAACACAATAGAGAAAAAACAACTCGATGGTCTAACTAGAAGAGGATCTTATGTTGAAGAAGTAGTTTATTGCATGTTAGCAACTAGCTACAAGTTGCATTTAGATGATAGACATTAATACAGAGACTACAAGGAGGACTTTCTTAGACCGAGACCCGGACAGAGTGAATGTTGGGATGATATTTCCATTGGTAGGGGATACTAGGTCCCAAGGGTACAGCTTTAGAGTAAGGGAAAACCTTTTAGAAAGGAGATAAGGAGAAATTTCTTCAGCCAGAAAGCGGTGAATCTATGGAATTCACTGCCGCAGAAGGACGTGGAGGCCAGGTCATTGAGTCTAATTAAGAAAGAGATAGATAGGTTCTTGATTGTCAAGGAGATCAAGAGTTACAGGGAGAATGGGGATGAGAAACATGATTGAATGGTGGAGCAGACGTGATGGGCTAAATGGACTAATTTCTGCTCCAAGTCTTATCATCTTATGGACTTGGATGTTAGATCTTAATGCCATGGTGAAGAACCATAACTATGGATCACCCATGGATGTATTGAATTTTCTTTAGAAATGTTGCTTGCAGATGTAAATCCAATGGCTCTCTGAGTGAGAAGGTCTGGAATGTCACATCTGATGAGCTGTCAATGAAGCTTAAAAAAGATGGTCTTAAAAAGTGAAATATGCTATTAACTGAGTTGTCAACTCTTGGGAGTTACCTCCGTCTGTAAGCATGATGGGAGAAAAGATAACATTCTGGGTGGATGTTTCATGTCTTTTCCTTTCAAGACTACAAAAGAACAGAGGTTAAAAGCCAATTTAATTCTGGTTTGTAAGTGCTAGTGGGCTGAGATGCTCATGTGTGCCAGAGGGCTGAAGTATTCATGTGTATAAGCCTGGGTTTGAGCACTACTGTGATGTGAAGGTCACAGTCAAAGAACCACCCACTAGTTACTCCTGTGTTGCAGGTAAAGTACTCTCCTTAACTGAGTGCTAGAAGTCAGTTAACCAGTAAGCCAGTCAAAGCAAAGGACTTGTGAAAATGAGGGATAGAAATGGCAAGATTAGGGAACCATGGATGACTAGCTAAGAGGAAAAATGAAGCCTACGTAAGGTCTAGGCAACTGAACATAGACAAAGCCTTGGAAGAATATCGGGAATGTAGGACCAATCTGAAATGAGGAATTAAAAGGACTAAAAGGGGTCATGAGATATCTTTAGCAAACATGGTTAAGGAAAATTCCAAAGTTTTTTCTTCATATTTAAGGAACAAGAGGGTAACTAGAAAAAGGGTTGGTCCACAAGGACAAAGGAGGAAAGTTATGCGTGGAGTCAGAGAAAATGGGTGAGATTCTTAATGAGTGCTTTGAATCAGTATTCACCGAGGAGAGGGACATGCTGGATGTTGATGTTAGGGGTAGATGTTTGATTACTCTAGGTCAAGTCGGTATAAGGAGGGAGGAAGTGTTGGGTATTCTAAAAGGAATTAAGATGGACAAGTCCCCAGGTCCAGACGGGATCTATCCCAGGTTACTGAGGGAGCGATAGAGGAAATAGCTGGGGCCTTAACAGATATCTTTGCAGCATCCTTGAACACAGGTGAGGTCCTAGAGGACTGGAAAATTGCTAATGTTGTCCCCTTGTTTAAGAAGGATAACAGGGATAATCCAGGTAATTATAGACTGGTAAGCCTGACATCAGTAGTAGGGAAGCTGCTAGAGAAGCTACTGTGGGTCAGGATCTATTCCCATTTGGAAGGAAATGGGCTTATCAGTGCCAGGCAACATGTTTTTGTGCAGGGAAGCTCATGTCTTGCCAACTTAATAGAATTCTTCGAGGAAGTGACAAAGTTGACTGATGAGGGCTGTAGATGTCATATACAGAAACTTTAGTAAGGCATTTGATAAGATTCCCCATAGTAGGCTGACGAGGAGGTTGAAGTCATTGGGGTCCAGGGTATACTAGCTAGATGGCTGGGCAACAGGAGACGGAGAGTACTAGTGGAAGGAAATTTCTCAAAATGGAGACCTGTGACCAGTGGTGTTCCACAGGGATCCATGCTGGGACCACTGTTGTTTGTGATAGACATAAATGATCTGAAGGAAGGTATAGGTGATCTGATTAGTAAGTTTACAGGTCACACTAAAATTGGTGGAGTAGCAGGTAGTGAAGGGAACTGACAGAGAATACAGCAGGATATAGATAGATTGGAGAGTTGGGAAAAGAAATAGCACATGGAGTTCAAACCAGGCAAATGCGAGGTGATGCATTTGGAAGATCTAATTCAAGAGCAAACTATACAGTAAATGGAAAAGTCCTGGGGACAGTTGATGAACACAGAAGTCTGGGTATTCAGGTCCATTGATTCCTGAAGGTGGCAACACAGGTCAATAGAGTGGTAAGAAGGCATATGGCATGCTTTCCTTCATCGGACGGGATATTGAGTACAAGAGTTGGCAGTCATGTTACAGTTGTATAAGACTTTGGTTCAGCCACCTTCGGAATACTGGTTACAATTTTGGTCGCCACATTACCAAAAGGATGTGGATGCTTTGGAGAGGAGCAGAGGAGGTTCACCAGAATGTTATCTGGTATGGAGAGTGCTAGCTAAGAAAAGAGGTTGAGTAGATTAGGATTATTTTCATTAGAAAGATGAAGGTTGAGGGGGGCCTGATTGAGGTCTACAAAATCATGAGAGGTATAGACAGGGTGGATAGCAAGAAGCTATTTCCCAGAGTGGGGGACTCAATTACTTGGGGTCACGAGTTCAAAAGGAGAGGGGAAAAGTTTAAGGGAGATATGCGTGGGAAGTTCTTTATGCAGAGGGCAGTGGGTGCCTGGAATGCATTGCCATCGGAGGTGGTAGAGGCAGGCACAATAGCGCCATTTAAGATGTGTCTAGACAGATACATGAATGGGCAGGGAACAAAGGATACAGACCCTTAGAAAACAGGCGACAGGTTTAGATAGAGGATCAGGATCGGTGCAGGACGGCCGAAGGGCCCATTTCTGTGCTGTAATTTTCTGCGAATTTTGTTCTTTGACAAAAGACTCTTAACTAATCTGCAAAGGCAAGATTCCCAAATTATCAATGTTGCACTATCTACTCCTCACACACCACCCATAGGGACTGGTCCATATAGAGTCATAAAGATGTACAGCAAGGAAACAGACCCTTTGGTCCAACTCATCCATGCTGACCACATAACCCAACCTAATGTAGTTCCCATTTGCCAGCTTTTGACCCGTATCCCTCTAAGCCCTTCCTATTCATATATTTATCCAGATGCCTTTTAAATGTTGCAATTGTACTAGCCTCCACCACTTCCTCTGGCAGCTCATTCCATAACCGCACTACCCACTGTTCCTTAGAATACTGTTATATCTTTCCCCCCTCACCCCAAACCTACGCTGTCTGCTTCTGGACTCCCCCACCCCAGGGAAAAGACCTTGAATATTTACCCTATCCATGCCCTTCATGATTTTATAAACATCAAGAAGGTCACCCCTCAGCCTCTGACGCTCCAGAGAAAACAGCCCCAGCCTGTTCAACCTCTCCCTATAGCTCAAATCCTCCAACCCTGGCAACATCCTTGTAAATCTTTTCTGAACCCTTACATGTTTATATCTTGTAACTTTCATCATTTTTTTGGACTCACTTCTTTCTAATTTGTGTTTATAGGTTTTGCATTATTACTTCTTCTTACCTTTAAATAAATTCACTCTTTTATTAAATCAAGTAAGCCACTTAAAGTTGCACCCTTCAATCAAATTCATTGTGTCTGGGAGAAATATATCCATTAGGCAGCCGATTCTTGGAAAATTAACTTTGTTGCAATCAATTGAGTGGATGAGTGGATAAAGAAGGGTAACCAGTTCATTTGTGATTCTTTGGCAATTTGGGAAGCCCATCCTGACTTTAATAACTTCGGGAACCTTGCTCAGGGTCTAGTTGTAACACTTGTTTGTTTGAGCTCCTAGGCCATTCAGGTCACAAGTCCATACCACATCACCATGGTGGGTGGTACTTATTGCACTCATGCAGGGATCTCAGGTTAGTTTCCACAATTTGTTACATTTCCCCAAATTGTTAAACTCCCAGGTGAGGAGGGATGAACTGGCTTCCTATCTTTATTCACCTCATTCTTGGTTAGTGGTAAAAAAGTTAATTGTGGATACCTTTCTCCCCAAATCCAACTGAATTATATTTTAAAATGAACCATTTTAACGAAGCTTCCATTAGTTAACAAAGAGACAGTTTATTAATTTCTAAACCTGATAATTATTAGTAAGTTAACACAGACCCAGAATAGAATTAAGTGATAAGTTCAAAAAGATAAAAGTTTAATAAAAACAAATGTACAGATCAGTCTCTGAATTGTTCAAAAGGAAGAAGGCAGCTTACGTAAGGTGGAGGAAACAAGGATCTAGCACAGCTTTAGAGGATTACAGGCTTGCTAGAAAGGAGCTCAGAAATGGACTGAGGAGAGCCAGGAGGAGGCATGAGAAAGGCTTGGCAGGAAGGATTAGGGAGAACCCAAAGGCATTTTACTCATATGCGAGAAATAAGAGAATGATCAGGGAGAAGGTAGGGCCAATCAGTGCTAGTGTAGGGAACTTGTGTATGGATTCTGAGCAGATAGGGGAAGTCCTAAATTAGTTTTTTGCTTTGGTTTTCATTAACGAAAGGGACCTGGTTGTGAATGAGGACTTTGAGGAGCTGGGAAACAGGCTTGAACAGATCAAGATTGATGAAGTTGATGTATTTGAAATTTTGGCAAATTTATAAAATTGATAAGTCCCCAGGGCCAGACCAGACTTATCCTAGGCTGCTCCAGGAAATGAGAAAGGAGGTTGCTAAGCCGCTGGCGAAGATCTTTGCTTCCTCACTCTCCACAGGAGTCTAACTGGAGGATTGGAAGGAGGCGAATGTTGTTTCTCTTTTCAAGAAAGATAATAGGGAAATCCCTGGTAATTACAGACCAATCAGTCTTATGTCTGTGGTCATCAAGGTTTGGAAAGAATTCTGAGGGATAGGATTTATGACTATTTGGAAAATCTTAGCGTCATTAAAGGCAAAGTTTGTGAGAAGATTTGTAGCTCGGGTGCTCGGTGTTGTGGTTCTGTTCGCCGAGCTGGGAATTTGTGTTGCAGACATTTCGTCCCCTGTCTAGGTGACATCCTCAGTGCTTGGGAGCCTCCTGTGAAGCGCTTCTGTGATCTTTCCTCCGGCATTTGTAGTGGTTTGAATCTGCCGCTTCCAGTTGTCAGTTCCAGCTGTCCGTTGCAGTGGAGGTCGACAATGGTCGAGCAGTGGATGTGGTGTATATGGACTTCAGCAAGGCATTTGATAAGGTTCCCTATGGTAGGCAGTATGGGATACAGGGAGATTTGGCTATCTGGATTCAGAATTAGTTGGCTGACAGAAGGCAGAGAGTGGTAGTATTCTGCCTGGAGGTCAGTATTCTGCCTGGAGGTCAGTGTTGAGTGGGGTCCTGCAGGGCTCTGTTCTTGGGCCTCTGCTCTTTGTTGTTTTTATAAATGACTTGGATGAGGTGGTCGAGGGGTGGGTTAGTACATTTGCAGATGACACAAAGGTTGGAGGTGCCGTTGATAGTATCGAGGGCTATTGCACAGTCAGAATGCAGAGCTGGGCTGAGAAATGGCAGATGGAGTTCAACCTCAACCTGGATAAAGTTATGCATTTTGGAAGGTCAAACTTGAATGCTAAATATAAGATTAAAGACAGGATTCTTGGCAGTGTGGAGGAACAGAGGGATCTTGGTGTTCAAGTACGTAGTTCCCTCAAAGTTGCCACCCAAGTGGATAGGGCTATTAAGAAAGCATATGGTGTTTTGGCTTTCATTAACAGGGGGATCGAGTTTAAGTGCTGCGAGGTTTTGCTACAGCTCTACAAATCCCTGGTGAGACCACACTTGGCATATTGTGTCCAGTTCTGGTTGCCCTACTATAGGAAAGATACAGAGGCTTTGGAGAAAGTGCAGAGATGGTTTACCAGGAAGCTGCTGGAACTGGAGGGCTTGTCTTATGAAGAGAGGTTGACTAAGCTCTGACTTTTCTCTCTGGAGAGAAGGAGGAAGAGAGGTGACCTGATCGAGGTATACAAGGTAACGAGAGGCATAGATACAGTCAATAGCCAGAGACTTTTCCCCAGGGCAGGACTGACTGGCATGAGGGGTCATAGTTTTAAGATAGTTGGAGGAAGGTATAGAGGAGACATCAGATGTAGGTTCTTTTCACAGAGAATTGTGAATGCATAGAATGTGTGGCCAGCGGTGGTGGTGGAAGCAGAGTCATTAGGCATATTTAAGCAACTGCTGGACATACACATGGACAGCAGTGAATTGAGGAATGCATAGATTAGGTTATTTTGTTTTACATTAGGATTAATTCTTGGCACAACATCGTGGGCCAAAGGGCCTGTTCTGTGCTGTACTTTTCTATGTTCTGTGTTCTATGTTCATTAAGTTGAATAGTTGGCTAGTTGAATACAATGGCTCTTGCAGTGGAGGTATTTATGTTAGTACTTGAACAGTTGGTTTCATGACCCTAAGTTTTGAAAATTGTTTAAGATTCTTAGTTTTGAATCCTTTTGTCAAATATTGACTTTCAGCATTCAGACTGAGAGAGAATCCCATTTCCTTATGTCCGTCTGCTAGTTAGCTGACTTTCAGCATTCAGAGGGAGAGACTCTGTACTGCAACATAGGAGTAACTATGGAATAGTTCTTCAACTGTGACCTTCACAGCATGCTACTGCTTGAATTCAGGCTGCACTGATGGCTGTGGCTTCTCAGATTTCATTATGAGGTCTGAATATTGGGACTAATTCAGGCTACAAGGTCCAAAAAATGGGCTCTTACAATTTCCTAGGTTTGTGTATAAGATTTACAATGTGAGAATTGATTACTGAGACAATTGTGTCTCAAAAGAAGGGTGTTATTTTGATTATTCATACTTTTTTCCTCATCTTGTAAGATCTGGAGAAGAAGATGTAATTTGGATATTGCTGCTTTTCTTGTAGTTGGTTCTGTAATTTAAATAACATTGGTGAGAGGACTGATGTGGTCCAAAGCAAGTTGTCGATGCCCTGTATATTTCAGTCAGGGTTTTTGCTTTTATGCCTGGGGAGAGAAACTCCCACTCTGCAGTGCTGTAACCATTACTGCACATCACAGGATCAACCTTATTAACTCATGCACAAAACGGTATCAAATTACAAGGACCTGTTCCCATGGAAACAACTGCTTTTCAAAAGCTAATGTGCTGCATGCCTTAAAGGAGACCTCTATTACCTTTCTTTAGCAACATAGCTTTCCTCTAGTAAGATAGTCTTATAATTACTGGAAAAAAGTCTTACAAAACAGGAATTTAATTCGGTTACTTCTGTGATTTATGTAAATTTCAGGGATTTGAACATGGAAGGTTTTATTTGAGTTACAAATGAACAAATATTCAGCAAATTCTTTTTAAATTCTTCCTTATTTACTCTGTTTAAAATATAGTTAACACATCTTAAAATAACAGAGCAAGTAATTACATTGCATTGTGTTAAGTTTTGTGAGCAAAGAATTATAGGATTATGTTTGTCAGCCCTCAAGACAGTCCTCCATTCAGTGAGTTTATGGGTGAGCAGTATCTTTAACTCCCAATGCACTCACCTTGGCTTCATATTCCTAAATGAACATGCTTGTTAAAAAAATCATCAATCTCAAACTTAAAATGAGTAATTTAGTATCAAATGTAGTAATTAATTATTTAACCACTTTTTTGTGGGAGATAGGGTGAAACTTTGTGTCAAACAATGCTAAATTTCACTCAAATAATCTGCCTCTGATTTTAAGGTTATGTTCCCTGGTCCTAGGCACTCCACCAGGGGACATAAATGGTTTTCTTTACATACTGTATCAATTATTTTCAAAATCTTAAACGCTTCAATTAAAACACTACTCAATCTTCATATTCCAGAAAAGCAAGATTTGTTTATATAGTCTCGGCTCTGAGTGAGCTTTGGTTATATTCTAGTGCTCAGAGTTGTACACAATTCTTACAGTGGTCGAACAAAGGCTTTGTATTGCTGCAACAAAACTTTTTCCTCTATCTAGATAGCCTTAAAGGAATAAAAACTAACATTTCATTGCCCTTTTTTGTATTGTTTTCATTCCTGATTAACACATTTTTGTGATCTGTTTACTTGAAATCCTGAGTCTTTTTGGACCTTCACTGTTCCTCACTTCTCACCATTTAAAAAAATATTCAGATAGATTCTTATGTTTGCCAAAATGGATGATCTCACACTTATATTTTGCCGCAGTCATGCTCACTCACTTAATTCATCAATGTCCATTTGCAATTTTATGCTCCATCTCCATTAATTAGTATTCTACTAATCTTTTTGTCATTGGCAAACTTGATTATATTATCCTTTATCAGACAGATATTTTAAGCATGGTGAGCAAAACAAGTTTAAGTATTGTAAGAAATTCCATATTAATGTATACAATTAGCAAAGTGTTAGGTACCAGTATATAATATAATAACATATATTAATACGTCATGGGATAGTTTCAAATTTTTGGTGTAAAAATGCACAATTGAAATGTGAAATGTTTTAAAACAAGCACTATAATTACAAAGATTATGTATGCATGATCATCATGTCATACATTGAATAACCCACTCCCTGTCACATAACTTCAACTCAAATAATTTGTCTAACAAATATATGCAAGTCTGTTAAAAAGAATAGATTCCATAGAAGTAGATAAAGTTTTGAATAAATAATTCTTCTTTCTGCTTTGTTTGATGGGTTCTCATGGTCTGAATGCAGTGAATATTCGGAACAAAAGCCCAATAAAGGCTCTAAGAATTATTTGCTGTGTTGTTTCACTGTGTGGTTGATTTGTTATTCTACAAAGATCCTGACATTGCATAGTACAAAATGAGAAAAATCTATTCACCCATCAAGCATGCTGCTTCCATAAATTTATTTATGACTGTTAATAAAAATTAACAGGAATTCTCAGATGTTTTCTTATTTTCTCACAGCTTAACAAGGAATTCCAAAGAAACTTGGTGCATCAATAGGCAACCAAAGTAGTTTCTGAGCCAAAATTAAATGACAATGTCCTGTCTCTGACAACTATATGGATTCAGATTAAAATGAATTTAGGATAGCATTGAGGGCAGAGAAGAAGCTAAGTAAAATACAATTCATAGAAAATAACCTGAGAAATCTCTTATCAGCTAAAATTTCAGACTTTACCTGCTGTGTAGCCATCCAGAATTTCTGTCGCATTAATGAGAGATTAATCTGCACGCCAACAGCTGGAAGAAAAGATGAAATAATTAACCTTATGTTTGAATAAACTAATTGCCTCATTTTCTGGAATGATTTCAAAATACAAGGAGTCTCAGAGTGAAAGAATTAATCCACACTTGGGAAAAGGGGTGGTGAGAGAAATCTTGATGATTCAATAAATGTATATTAAAGCTGTGTTTCTTGTACAGTCATGGGACATACATTCTCCTTGTGCCTTGTTCACATAAACATTGGCATGTTGTTATATCCTGATGTAAAAATTATTTCAGTTAGGCAAACTATTACCTCATGGGAAAGGGCTGTTTGCCACTTACTGTAATAATGCAGCTGAACACAAGTAAACCAGGAGAAAGCTTGCAAAAGGTCAAAATTGAAAGATTGCAATTGCATAATCCACCATCTGTAGACTGCCTGATCACCATTGAGCAATTGCCTACATGAAACAGGACTTGGATAATATTCAGACATTTTTTTGCAACTCAAAATGTGAGGTGATAACCATGGGCCAGAAATGAGAATGTCTCTTAATATTCAATGGCATTACCAGCACTGAATCCCCCATCTGCGAGTTATCTTGGACAAAAACCTAAATGGATCAGTTAAATCAGTTATATGTGCAGGTCAGACAGTTAATTAATCATGAAACTAGGCTCTTGAGTGTACTTCTCCCAGAATTGCACAGAGAGGGGAAGCATTCACCACTGCCAGGACCTCCTACCGTTCTTGCTGTGGGTACCATATTTAAAGCTCAGCAACACATCATTCAGGAACTACAAAAACTGGCTCTGACATTGTGGTGTCTGTTGGTTACCGTGGAGGACACGAGATCCAGAGGAAAGGAAAGCTTTCTCTCTGCTTCACAGACAAATATTCAGAGGTTTTGGTGGATGAGCCTGGAGAGGAGATTTGTCCTTTTACCTGTAGGTTGCCACATAAGACCTTAACTCCAAATCAAGCCAAACTGGAGGCAAATTTCAACTAGGTAAGTGTTGTGACCCAGGTGAAGCATGATGTTCAGTCGCACAGTTGCTGGTTAATGTCATTCTGCACTTGCCAAGAGTAAGTGTAATATTGTGTCTGTTACCTCAAATTCACACTCACTCCAACTTTGCTACTGCACACGCCTGTCATCAAGGCTATGGTCTCAAATATTGCCTGCATCATGTCAACTCAACAACACATCTACTTTAGACTCCCAAGCTATTAACCTTTCCTACTTACTCACTGGAAACGCCTCACCATTAAGTGCTCTTCAATCCACTTTTATCATAACCAATCCTTGCCTTTGTCAGATAGCAGGAAAGATTGATCCACTTCCAGACTGATGTCTCCACAGTACTTTGACTGATCTACTGCAAATGTAATTCTTAGACTGAGTGGAGAAAGTGTGACCCAATCCTTGGACTGCAAGAACATAGATCCTGAAAATCTATTTGGGCCAAGCAACTGACAATGTAGCCAACCCCAGGGATTGGAATCGGATGTTGCTTTGACTGATTGTGACTGTACCTGTCAAACTGCAGGAATTATCCAATGCTGCACAACAGGAAAATCGAGTGCAACATGGACTGAAGCACAACTAAATTCCACCCAGCTGTACACACCTGTCAGTCCCCCGATAGTTCTGAAATAAAGGCAATCATTCCATTTTATCACCACACAGGCCTCTTTATTTATTGCCATCTACAAATTAGCAGGAACCTGACAATATAAGAGATGCAGTGAGCTATCTTCAAGCCCTCTAGAGGGAGTACTTTAATTCCTTTTCAGTTTGCAGAAATAAATACCTAAGACAATTTCATGGTAACTTCTGAGGACAAATGATCTTGTCCTTATAGAATTGCATTTTTGAAGGTGATGACATTAAAACAATATATTTCAAAGATTGAGTGATTTAGTTGAGATCTTTGGGATTATACTATAAAAAGTGGCAAAACTGACCTTTCAGTCTCAAGGACTGAAGGATCAATAAGACACAAGTTTAAAAATATAAAAAAAAGCCAGGTAAAATGTTTTCAACTGCAAAGCAGGAATGAAAGACTTGAATTTATAGGTTATCCCTATGTTACAACAGATCCCTGGAGCAGGTGGGACTTGAACCAGGGTCTTCTAGCACAGTAATGGGAGTACTACCACTGTGCCAATGTTCCCTCTAAGCTTCATGGCTGTGTGCATATTGCATTTGCTGTTTCCATGATGATCACACATCCGCCTACGTGGATCACACATTTCTAATTCCAGAAGTCACTGCTGCAAACTGACCTTGGAGGCTCACATGAAAAATAAAGTTAGAGAGAATGCTGCACTGTGTCACAAAAACTTCTAGACTTGAATTTATATAATGCTCTTAATGATCTTAGGACATCTCAAGGAACATTACAGCCAAGGAAGTACTTTTGAATTGCAGTGGCATGGTAATTTGCAAGAAATAGTGCAATAAATTTGTGCCAACAAATTCCCACAAACAATAATGTGTTAATGACTAGATAATATGCTTTTTAATAATGACTGAGGGTGAAACATTGACCAAGACACTGAGGATAACACCCCTGCTCCTTTTTTTTCAAAATAGTGTCAGGATTTAAGTGATAAATGCTCAGGGAAGACAAAAAGTAAATTTTTGTTATATTGTAAGAGACACAAGAGTCGATGTACATGCAGCAAGGCTCTGAAAACAGCAATGAAATACATAGCCAGAGAATCTGTTTTTCTGATTTTGGTGGAGACACGCCAGCAGAAATTGCTTGCTTCCTCAAAATAGTGTCATAGGATCTTTTACACACGAGAGGGCAGGCAAAGCCTTTAAAATGTCACTCGAAAACAAATATCTCTGGAAATGTAGCAGTCCCTCAGTACTCCACTGGAGTGTTAGCCTAGACTTTTCTTGAAATCCTTGGCGTGGAACTCAAACGCACAAGACTTTGAGGAGAGAGTGCTATCACTTAGCTATGTCTGACAACTATTGAAACTGTTTCAAAAGATGTTGTGAAACTTGCAAGGATTCAGAAAAGAATTACAAGGATGTTGCCAGGGTTGAAAAGTTTGAGCTATAGGAAGAAGCGGAATAGAACGGGGCTATTTTCCACAGAGCATCAGAGGCTGAGGGGTGACTTCATAGATGGTTATAAACATTATGAGGGGAATGGATAGGATGAATAGCCAAGGTCTTTTCCCCAGGGTAGTGGAGTCCAAAACTAGAGGACATAGGTTTAGGGTGAGAGGGGAAAGATTGAAAAGGGACCTAAGGGGCAACTTTTTCATGCAGAGAGTGGTGCGTGTACGGAATGAGTTGCCAGAAGAAGTGGTGGAGGCTGGTACAATTACAACATTTAAAAGGCATCTGGATGGATATATGAATAGGAAGGGTTTAGAGGAATATGAGGCAAATGCTGGCAAATGGGACTAGATTAATTTAGGATATCTGGGCAGCATGGATGAGTTGGACCGAAGAATCTGTTTTTATGGTGTACAGCTCTATGACTCTAAATGAGTAAAAATGCAAGTTGTCAGATATATAAGAGAAGCAAGAAGGGGTTATTATTGGTCAAGTGGGATTAATCTATGCAAAATAGGAGCTTTTTGGTTCTTCTTATTCTTTTCCTGCTCCCAAAGGTTCTTGTCTTCATTTTAATAGGAGAATTAACTATCACAAGAAATTCCAGTAGCAGAATAGTTAGGCAGAGCAAGTTGGGCTGTTAATGACTAACTCAATAGGAAATCTGTATTCAAATCTCTTAAAAGGAAGGAGAACGTTAAACATAGCAGTGATGTTGTCTCGCACCTTAGAATTTGAGAATAAGATCCATAGAAATTGTGGTTATATTTTCCTGGTTCTATGTGAAGTATTTAGCTCAAACAAAGGCATTTTATTTAATGAACATTGAGTATTTTGTTTTAAAAATGTGCAATTGTTACTTTTTGACAGAGTTTATGATAAGGAAATGCAGAATATTGTGTTATATGGGACATTTAGCTTCTCATAATATCACTGCATCCAGATGGATACGATATTTTCGAAAGTGCTTTTGCTGTTCTCTCTTCAAATGCTCCTTACAACTAACCATTCACAACTTGGTGAGACTCAGCTGTTAAGACTAGGAAAAAATATAAAATTGATGTTGAAATCCATCAAAAGATTTGAGGTGTGAAATCAAAACAGATCAATTAGTTCAATCTTGCCTTGGTTCATGAGTGCATGTTATGTAATCATATTTATTAAATTCATCAGTGATTTGATTTAATTTATTGCAGTCACATGTACCTAATCACTGGTGTTGCGAAACATGAATAAGGCTATTTCCCAATTTTGGAAATCTAAGCATGTCACCTCTGCCTGTGCTCACTGCCCATATTTTTGACCCATTGAGATTGGATAGTCAGGAATCAGATTTCCTAATTCCTGAAACAGTATCGGAGAAATACAAGTGGCTGATTGAAAGCTTGCTTTACTTCACTAAGTCTCAGTCTAGATTTCTGTGTTGCTGCTACTCCCCCTAATCATCGCTACTCTCTCCTCATCTCTCCAAGCCCTCCCTGCTCCCGCAATGAATCCTCTATAGCTAGTCGACTAGTATCCACTACGTAAAGACATCAGGTGCTGTGTAGTAGCAACGGAAAGTCCTTGACATGGACATGAAAAAAATACATTGTTAACAGTCTAATAGAGTTGTTACAAAAGAACAACCACCATACTTGAAATGCTGTAGAACAAATTAAACAAAACACTCAAATTGTTGCTTAGTTGTAAAAACAAACAGGCACCTAACTGTACCAAACAGAGATAATACTTTAAAACTGTCAATCAAACTTGCATACCAAAGTAGATGCTGCTTAAGCTTTTGAAACTAAGTTAAGCTTTCATAATGGCTCAGTTGTCAAAAAGAGCTTTTGGAACTGAAGATAATATCATCAATTGAAAAAGAGAAATAACTAAAAATCTGATTTTTCACAGTTGTAATGAATGGTCTGCTAATCAGTACAACTCAAGAACAGATAGGTGGTTTTGTTCTCCAAGTACATGATGCAAATTACTTTCTTTTCAAATTGAAAATACCATAGTCATGTAAATCACTTCAAATTATTAAACTGGAGTTCCCAAGCATGTTTTCTCCAATTCTGAATAATAATATTAATAACATTTTTCCCATTGAAAAATGAGAAAACCCCAGCCCAAATTATTTCAGTTGTTTATACATAATTCATTTGGAGATTTGGAAAGTATAAATGGAATGTGAGTATGAAGTCAATCTGGTTTCCTTTATGTAAACTGTAAAATACTGACCAAGGCTTTGCCAAGTAATCTTTACATAGTTGTATTCCATTTCTTCCCAGTCACGTGAAGCAACTTTGTGATTTTCATTGTCATGTCTCAAGATCAGTGCCAGGGTCACCGGCAGTGATGCCTTCTTGGCATCAGTAGGCATCTAAATTTGTTAGATATTTCCATTCTGCAGTTTTAGCTTTGAACCTTTACTTTTGTGGCTTCTATCCTCAGAAAAAAATACCTTGTGTGTTTGAGCCAGAAAGAACAATCGGCTGGCAACTTGCATTGTGCCTGATAACTGCATGCCCAGATTGTAAAGGCTAACACCAGTCTAAAATAGTTTACTGTGCAAATGAGGAATTTCAGGCTAGAGTAAATTTGACAAAGTTAGCAATAATTGCAACCATACATCTAAGGTGGGAAGTTCCTTTAGATAGACTACAGAGGGCTTAGCCAGTGATGCTGAACAATTAATATTCAAATATTTAACCTGACCATGTAATACTTCCTTCACCCCTTTTAGCATATATAACCTATATATTTCAAATTACATTTGAATATTGGACAGTAGCATTGTGTTTAGATGCATTAATACTTATGTACTAATAGTTGTAAAATATAATTTAAAGTGCCATTGGCTTTATTGCGAAACAAGTTAATAATTTTTTATTTGCCTCAGATTTCTGCCCAAAGGTAGACCTGATTCACTGCACACACATAGGGTAAGGGGTTCGGTTCTGATTTGCTGTGACAATGTGCATTTTTACATGTATATTGTATTTTAGAGGTATGATTAGTAATGGTATTAGCTCCAATTTTCTTTCATTGCAAAGCTGAGTAGGAATATTTTTCCCACTCTTACTGCCTGACACTGCTACATTTTGGGTGAAATGTAGACTGACACTGAATTTGTTCTCGTATGAATGCGAATTTCTGGAATATCATGATCTGGAGTTAGACCTGTATGTAGGTCTTCTGCCTTGGAGATGCTACTCACAAGATCTCCACATTATTCAAATTATAGCTATGTTAATACATTTCTTAAAGAGTAAATTGTAATACACTCCTGATGCTATGTTCTTCATAAGATTAGTCTCAGCATATTAAAATAAATAAATAATTTACGTGTATACTTTTAGTGTGAATCCACTTCATTAGAACACTTCTGTTTCCCAAGATTCCATCCCTAAAAGCTTTTTAAAATGATACTGACTTTTGGTGTAGGAAGATTAGATTAATTTGATTGCATCTATGCCAATCATTCCTATCAGGTTTTCTTTGTGGCAATTTAATTGGTTGAGTTGTGTAATCTAAAAACTCTTTCTCACATGATTCGTGACATAGAATAGATGTCAGAAGCTTCTCAGAATACTAAATTGAACTAGTCAGCTATAACAAAAACAACTTGCACTTTTTTAGTATTTTTAACATTACAAATCTTCCCAAGGTGATTTGTGACACATGGTTACAGATAATGGGTCACATAAGAAGATATTAGATGACCATGCTTGGTCAAATATGTAGGTTGTCAAGAGTTGCTTAAAGCAGGAAAGTGAGGGAGAGAGGTAACAGATTTAGGGAGGAGATTCCACAGTTTAGGCCCTTCGCAGTTTAAGAGGTGGCCACCAGTGGTAGAATGATTAAAATCAGGAAAGCTCAAGAGGTTGGGAAATGCTGAGTAATAAATATTTAATTGAGTTGCCTGAAATGTGTTTAAAGATATTTAAAGCGGGTCCCTGGGGATGAAACAGTATTTACAGTTTCTGGGATATGTAATGAATTATGCATTCATATGAAATGCAAACACACAGGCTGCATTGAGGTTATACAAAAAATAATTATTTATTCCATTGGCTCAGATCTTTCCAAATATGATCAAAGAAGCTAAACGCCAAAGATTGAAATATTTACAGTGGACATTTCTGACAGACACTCCAGATCCATCAGGATATTGCCAAGAGATTAATTCCTGACCTTTAAATCAGCTAGATAGAGTTCAGTGTTTCATACACTGATTTTCATTTGTCAAATTAGGCAGCTAAAGACTTTCAGCAAACTACAAAAGGTTTTATTGCGAATCTATAGTATAGCCCTGACATCAGTTTCCACCTTTCATTGTTCAAATTTTAACATGTCACTGGGGTAGAACTCAGCTCTTTATTAATATTAAACCAATCAGAATCTCTAAATAGCAAATAAAAAACATTGTCAAGGAAGAGCTGTTTAACAAGAACAGAAATAAAAAACTAGAAATGAAAAAAAGCAGGACAATTAAGTGGGGATAAATCAAAATGGTTTTGAGAGGGAGATAATGCACCCCCAGTCCCTGCCTCTTACAGAGAAAAGGTGTAAGGATAGCAGAAGGCACAGTGTGCTCCCTCTCTAATGTCACTTGGCTGTGGATGTAAATGCAAACGAGAGGAAAAGAACTCATATTTTTGTGTTTATACAATAAACCAACCATCAAATTAACAAAGCACCTAAAAGATACTGCTGACAACAATAAAAATCAAACAAAACAAATAGAGAGACGGGATGAACTAAGTCAAAACAGTCTTTGAGGGTTGGACCCCCAACCCACATGACATACTGGTGGACAGCACAGGCATGGGCATAACTATGAAAGAGAGGCAAATAACTCCATTTTATTTTAAAGTACAAAATAGACTCATGACAGAATTTCCAAATCTCAAAATTAACAAAATTATTAATGCTGTCATCAAGGGAAAGCTCAACTTTTCCTTGGTCGCTCACCACTAAATCATCCATTAGATTAATTTAACAGTTAACAAAATGACGAGCACTGTCAGAGGCAAGGCAGAGAGCTCAAGTTTTTTTTATTGTAAACCTACCAAACAAAGCACACAGTTAACAAATTGGGTCAAGTAATATATTAAGACATCAGCTCTATATTTTTATAAACATCACCAGATCATCCAGATAGAAACAAATTATCATTCCCAAATCAAAATAGGTAGAGCTTTTACATTCTTTGACCCTGTTTTTTATTTTGCTTTGTCCATGGTTAATAAACAGTTTAGCCAATCCATGCACCAAACTGTTGTGGGACAGCCACTATCTCATATGGCACAACTAAGATACTCATGGACCAACATACATTTTCAGCTACCAGCACAATATTTTCTTGTTGTTTATACTGATCATATTCATCCTTGGAACCACTTGTATTGAGAGTTGCTTCAGACACTTGGTTCCTGATTCTTAGACAATTCCTGACAGTGACATTAACAGTCACACTGGTAACACCTATTAATTGTTCCCATGGATTTAAGGAAATCATTTGTTGATAGCTATCACTTTAAACCTGTATTTTCCTTTTTCCTTTGATTTAACAATCTCTTTCAGCAATTCCATACTTATATAGGTGCCTGAGAGTTAGTAATTAGAGTCTTCTATTCTCTGTATCACTGCAGAACTCTCAACATAGAATCATAGAGTCATAGAGATGTACAGCACGGAAACAGACCCTTCGGTCCAACCCGTCCATGCCGACCAGATATCCCAACCCAATCTAGTCCCACTTGCCAGCACCCGGCCCATATCCCTCCAAACCCTTTCTATTCATATACCCATCCAAATGCCTCTTAAATGTTGCAATTGTACCAGCCTCCACCACATCCTCTGGCAGCTCATTCCATACACGTACTATCCTCTGCGTGAAAAAGTTGCCCCTTAGGTCTCTTTTATATCTTTCCCCTCTCACCCTAAATCTATGCAAACATGACATGTGAAAGTAGCAAGAAATGTTTTCTTTTAAGGCAGAGCCATTTGTTCAAAAATAGAGTCATTGCCAAAAGATTGGAAACCTATCAAACCAAAGATCTGAGATTTGTGTGCAATCTAATAGTTAAATTTAAAGATCACTACAGACTGTAAAATTTCTAGATTGAATTTCTTTTGCCTTTTCTATAACCTCTCAAATTCAATGATACATCCTTCCAATGGACTGATTGTCCATCTCATTACAAATTTACCTTGATAGGCTTCCAACAACACATACTTTTTGTAAACTCTGTCCATGAATCATATTAGAATTTTCCAATCCTGATCAGTATCTAGATCAACTACATCAAGTTCTGAAAATATTTAACTCCTAACTTTCTGGGAAGGATAAAGCAAAAGCCATGCTTTGTTCCTTCTTGGTTTGAGAAGAGACCAGAGCCCACACCTCCACTTCATTCTTCCATGACACATCTAGCCCCAACTCCAAAAACACATTTTGTGACCCGACAGTATGACTCAACTATTTCACTTTAAAAAGCCACTGGGACTTTTGCTTCCATCAGAAACAGGGATTCCTTCTGCATCCTTGATCATCCCGCACCTGAAGTGATCAAATTTAATTTTCTTTTATCATGTTTCATTCACTAATATCCATACATTTTGTTAGGCAACAAAGGGCTTTCAGAAGCTCAAATCTATGATATAGTTCTTACATCAGTTTGCACCATTCCCTTCTGTACCGTTTCCTTGTTCTTAAGCCAATTCCTTACCATGGAAGAACTGAAGTCCGAGATTTTCTAATTATACCATTGGAAGCAGGTGGGACTTGAACCCATATCTTCCAGCTTAGAGGAAGGAAGAACCAAATTTATTTTTTCTTCTTTTTGCCATTATTTTATCTGGGTACGTTAGCACATACAACCAAATAACTTTTCCCATCACCAGTAAATCACCAATGGAATTTTTCATCTATTAACCAACAGCAGTAAATCAGCTGTGTTTCCAATTGTTCAAATTAAACAACTGAACTGTTACTTTCTCCTCCCTTTGGCTTCTCAGTTTATTGATGCTTCTAAAGCATTCCTCCAAGGTCTCCAGGTGCTGTTTGCCTATTCTAATACCTCATTTGATTCTCCAGCCATCATCTGAGACTCTGGGTTACCATATCCTTGGATTTTACCATGCTGCAAGTTCTAAGCCTATGCTTCCTTGCATTGATGTTGCTCTCTGCCCCTCTTTCTCTTCATGGCTTCATGGTCCTGTCCCATTTTTAGCCACACTTTGGGCAGTAGACTCCGCTCCATTTATAGCCTACACTCTGGGCATCAGGTTCAGGCCTGGACACATTTGTTCCCTCTGCAGACATCAGATCAGTCCTCCTGGGAGTCAACCCAAGGAAAGCAATGGGCCTGGACAGTGACCCTGGCCAAGCATCTAGATCCTATGCAGACCAATTGGTGGATGTATTCACTGACATCTTCAACCTCTCCCTCCTGCAAGCCGAAGTCCCCACCTGCTTCAAGAAGACCACCATCATCCCCGTACCTAAGAAAGCACATACAATGTGCCTTAATGACTACCACCCATTGACTCTGAACTGAATAATGAGGTGCTTTGAGAGGCTGGTCATGGCCCACATCAACTCCAGTCTCCCAGCCTACCTCAATCCCCTACAATTTACCTATCAATGTAACAGCTCCACAGCGGATGCAATATTCCTAGTCCTGCACTCATCCCTGGAACATCTGAACAACAAGGACACTTACGTCAGACTCCTTCTCATTGACTACAGCTCCACCTTCAACACCATTATCCCCTCCAGATTGATCTCAAAACTCTGTGACCTTGGTCTTGGCTCCGCCATCTGCAACTGGATCATCAGCTTCCTGACCCACAGACCACAATCAGGGAAGATAGGTAACTACACCTCTTCCACAATAACACTGGAGCACCACCACCCCAACTCCTCCCCCTTCCACCCAAGGATGTGTCCTCAGCTCCCTAATGTACTCCCTGTACATCTGCAAGTGTGTTGCCAAATTCTAAAAGTACGCTATCTATAAGTTTGCTGGTGACAGTGCGATAGTAGGACATCTAACAATGCTGAGTCAAAATACAGAAGGGAAATAGAGGACTTGGTGATCTGGTGCAATGAGAACAACCTCTCTCTCAACGTTGGCAAGATGAAAGAACTGATTATTGACTTCAGAAAGAAAGGAGGAAAACACGCCCTCGTCTACATCAATGGAGCTGAGGCTGAGAGGGTGGAGAACATCAAGTTACTCAGAGTGATGATAACTGACGCCCTGTCCTGGACTTCGCACGTATTGCAACGGTCAAGAGGACATGACAATGCCTCTTCTTCCTCAGGCATCTCAGGAAATTTGGTATGTTCATAACGACCCTCACCAATTTCTACAGGTACACCATTGAAAGCATACTGCCCGGTTGCATAACAGCCTGGTACAAAGCACTACAGAGGGCGGTGTGCACAGCTCAGTCCATCATGGGAGCCAAACTTCCATCCATGGACTCTACTTACACAGCTCGCTGCTACGGAAAGGCTATTAACATCATCAGGTACCCTTTGCACCCCAGTAACTACCTCCTACTTCCTCTTCCGTTAGGCAGAAGATACAGAAACCTGAACACAGGCACCAGCAGATTCAGAGACAGCTTCTTCCTGGCCGTTATTAGACTATTGAATGCATTCTCTCGCCTCAAATAATGCTGATCGTGCTAATGTTGATCTCTCTTATATGCCCTGCGTAATGTTACCTGTTTGCCTCCATCTACACCTTTTGTTCTGTACATCCTCACTTATTATGATCTGCATGTACTGCTTGTAAACAAAGCTTTTCACTGTACTTCAGTACAAGTGAAAGTAAATAAACAAATAAATCATTTATAGCCCACACTCTGGGCATGAAGCTCTGCCCCATTTATAGCCCACACTCTGGGCATCAGGCTGTCTCCCACTTAAAGCCCACACTGGGAGTATCAGGTTCACCATTTTTCAGTCTGTGTTATGGGCAAATGTTTCAGCCTATGCTCTGTGTCAGGATGTGCCCTTTCCAAGATGTGCTCCAGGCATTAGTTATACCCCTACCTTGCCAAGAACATCACTTTGATGATCAAGCCACAATGTCTCCTCACCTACACTGTGCAAAATCAACTGACTTGGTGCCAAAGCCAAACGTGAGCCCATAAGATCATTTAATATTGGAGCAGAAGTAGAACATGTGGCCAATTGAGTTCATTTTGCTATTCAATGAAATCGTGGCTGATCTGATAATCCTAAAGTCCACTCTCCTGCCTTATTTCCATAAACCTTCATTCCCTTATTCTACATAAATCGGTCTCTCACAGCATTGAAGATACTTAACAATTCAGCCTTGACAGCCATCTGTGATAAAGAATTCCTCAGATTCTCCACCAGCTGAGTGCAAAAAACCTTCTTCCCCATCTCTGTCTTAGATGGGCAACTCCTCACTCTGACCGTATGCCCTTTGGACCTAGACTACCTCTTAATAGGAAACAATCTTTCTGCTTCTAAGCTGTCATACCTATTAAGAATTCTACATGTTTCAATAAGGTCTCTTTCCTTCTTGTAAACTTCATTGCATATGAGTCCAACCTACCCAACCTCTCCTCATACGAAGATCCCTTCATACCCAGAATCAACTCAGTGAATCTTTTCTGGACTGCTTCTAAAGTTAGGATACCTTTCCTCCCGCCTCAGGCGATTGACTATGTGGAGTTTGCACGTTCTCCCCGTGTCTGCGTGGGTTTCCTCCGAGTGCTCCAGTTTCCTCCCACAGCCCAGATATGTGCAGGTCAGGTGAATTGGCCATGCTAAATTGCTCGTAGTGTTAGGTAAGGGGTAAATGTAGGGGTATGGGTGGGTTGCGCTTCGGCGGGTCGGTGTGGACTTGTTGGGCCGAAGGGCCTGTTTCCACACAGTAATATAATGTAGATAAGGGGACCAAAACTGTTTGCAGTATTCTAGCTATGTTCTGATGAGTGTCTCGTTCCAAGGATTATTGGAAGATTATTACCAATGTATCAATTATCTCTGTAGCTATTTCTTTTAAAATCCTAGGATGTAATCCATTCGGACCAGGAGATCTATTGGCCTTTAGCTTCATTAGTTTCCCTAGAATTTCTTCCCCAGTGATCGGTATTCTGTTTATTTCCTCACCTTTAGCACATTGATTGCTCATTAGTTTTGGAATGCTATTGTATTAGTATTCTCTGTAGCAAAAACTGATGCTGAATATATATTCAACTCCTCTGCCATTTCCTGGTTCTCCATTATTTTTTCTCCAGCCTTGTTCTCTGAGTGGCTTATATTGACTGTTTCCTCTGTCTTCCATTTTATACATTTAAAGAAGCTTTCACTATCTGTTTTAATATTACTTGCTAGTTTGCCCTTGTATTTATTTTGTCCCTCTTTATTATTTTTGGTCATCTCTTGTTGCATTTTTTTTCCCAATCCTCTGATTTACCACTCATTTTTGCCACATTTTATTACTTTTCTTTCAATTTGATACTGGCCTTAGGTTCCCCGGTTTACTCTGGTCAGGTTATCCACACTGGTATGTGCTTTTGTTATGAGTCAAGTGCTTTATTAAACAAAAATGTGTCATTATTCATCAATGACCTTTTCTGATAAACTCCTTTCTCCCAGTTCACTTTAGCCAACTTTGCTCTCATGCTCATGTAATTACCATTATTTGAGTTTAGCACTGTTGTTTCCGACTCAAAGTTCTCATTCTCAAATTGAATGCTACACTCTAACATGCTCTGGTCACTGATCCCTTGGGAATGTTTTATTCTGAGACAATATGTCAAACCTACCTCATTGCACAAAACCAGATCCAAATTAGGCTGATTCCTGATTTAATTGATAGCAGAATGTTCTTGGAAACTATGTTGAATGCATGCTATGAATTATTTCTTGTGGATATCTACGTCAATTTGATTTTCTCAACGTACATGAAGATTAAAGTCACCCATAATTAATGTGCTGAGACACCAATGCCCCACTCACCACTTTGTTCATGAGAGAGAAAAGATTAGAAGGATGTTAAGAAGATGAGAAGAGAAAGTGTGGGAAGATACACATGGTACATTAATAATCATGTATTTTTGTGTTGTATATTCTATGTAAATTAATGGATATGTAAATTATTTGTGGAGCACAAAGAGGAGATTTGACCAATCACTATGACAGTACGTTAGACACCCAAAATATATTCAGGCCATTTTAAATTTTAATTCCAAAGTGTGCTGATTTTAAGGGAAAATGCCATTGGAAAATCTGTGGATTTAAATTCAGTGACTGTCTGGTAAAGTGCGGTGTGAAGCATTTGTGATATTGCATATATAATACCTCAACCCGTCAAAGAAACCTCTAACAGATTCTACTGCGAGGTCTAATGAATACAAAGATAATGAAGGGCTGATGCTCTTTAGCTCAACAGCAAGCCATCCAACTGGACTTTATGTCTCAAACTGTAGATACATTTTGAGATTTTCCCTTGGGTTAAGAGAAAAGTTTAATCTTTACTGGAGTAGACTTGTGGGATTGAATGCATATATATGTAAGCAGGCTAGGTTCAAGTATTCACGAATGTCACAGTCAACTATTTCCAAGTTACCCTATGTTGGTCAACAAGTCCTTCTCTAACTCCAAGTGCTGGAAACCAGTTATTAAAAAAAATTGAATCAAGCCAAAGGAACTTCAATCAGCCTATAAAACCACAAATCTCAAACACTCTACAAAATTAAGGATTATGAAACTGACTGTTCATCTATCAACACCAATGCTATCACTAACCTCCAAATCAATAGCCATAATGTTCAAATATATATGCTCTTCACAAATAATTGAGACACTGATCCAGATTTTTTTTAAAAAACATTTAAGTCTTTGGACTCACCTCATTTCCAGTCTATGTGAATGTATGTTCCACTATTAGCTTTTCTCATGTTCAGCAATTAATAATCTCACTGTTAGTTAATTCAAGAAAGCCTAGTTAAATTGGCTCCTTTTAAAATATAAATTTATTTGGGCTGGTAGCAAGGTATCCATGAAGAAGAGGATCCTTCTTAATTTGAACTCATTGCAATCAACTGAGGGAGGGTGGGTGGATGAATAAAGAAGGGGAGCCACTCCATCCCTCCTCACCTGGGAGTTTAACAATTTAGAGTATCCTGCTGGAATAATAGCAAATTGGGGAACATCACCGAGGTTCTGGTTGTAACACAATCGTGTCTGCACTGGCGCTTTGATTATTTATTTCACTTAGTGCCATTCTCCCCAAAACCTTACTCATTGTTTCTTTTAAAAAAAAGTCTAATATCCCCTTGGAAATGTCAGTAGAATCTGCCTCCACTGCACTCGAAGGCAGTGGATTCCAGTTCTTAACCACTCAATCCTTTCACAAGTGGGAACAGTTTCTCTGTATATAGTCTATCTATTATGATTTTGAATCTCTCAATCTCCTCTCAGCCTTCTCTTATCCAAGGAAAACAATCCCAGTCTTCTCCATTCTATCATAGCTATACCCTGGAACTATTCTTATGAACCTCTTCTTCACCCTCTCCAATGCCTTTATATCTTGTCTCGAGTGTAGTGCTCAGAACCTCACACAATATTCCAGCTGAGGTTAAACTGGTTCTGTATATTTAAACATTTCCACCTTGCTCTTGCACTCTATGCTCCATGAATAAAGGGTAGTGTATTGTATGCTTTGTAAACCACTCACTCAACACCTGCCACCATCAAAGATTTATGTACAAATAAAGTGGGATTCCATAAATCTTTACATTTTATATAGTCTCTCCATGCTCTTCGTAATACCATGAATCACTTCAAATTTCTACCAATTGTACTTCACCTATCCACCTGATCCACCAGCTTATCTCTGTCCTTTGACATTCTCCATATCCTCTTTATAGTTAACAATGACTCCATATTTAGTATCATATGCAAATTTCAAAATTACATCTTGTACATTAGTGGGTGGCACAGTGGTTAGCACTGCTGCCTCACAGCGCCAGAGACCTGGGTTCAATTTCCGCATCAGGCAACTGTCTGTGTGGAGTTTGCACATTCTCCCTGTGTCTGCGTGGGTTTCCTCTGGGTGCTCCGGTTTCCTCCCACAGTCCAAAACTGTGCAGGTTAGGTGAATTGGCCATGCTAAATTGCCCATATGGGTAAAGGGTCTGGGTGGGTTGCTATTCAGAGGGTCAGTGTGGGCTTGTTGGGCCGAAGGGCCTGTTTCCACATTGTAAGTAATCTAACTAAGAAAATCTAATTAAGAATCTAATCAATGTTTAGGTTATTAATATATATGGGGAGAGAGACAAGGGGTCCAAAACTAACCCTCTGGAAACTCCTCTACAAACCTTTCTCCAGTTTGAGAAACACTCCTTGCTCATTACTCTCTCTATTTAATGTCACTCACTAAATTTTTAATATCTATTGCTATTGCCCCTTTTATTCCATGAGCTATAACTTTGCTTAAATGTCTGTTCTGTGACTCTAACATCAGTTATGTGATCTAAGAATATTTTTTGAAGTGCACAGGTTCTGTGAAATAAAATATGAAAATATTGATCAAAATTGTGTCAGATAATTGTTATATTTTGAAACTATAACCAATGTTGGGCAGAAATTTAAAAAGATTTCTTCCATCAGCAAATGAATAGAATACAGGAGCAGTCCCAAGGTCATCTGTGATCATTAATGTAAGGTTAAAAATAAATCTTAAACAGACTTTACTCCTGCTGGAATTTGGAAGTAAAAGAATTATAACTTCAATCGCTCTAAAAAATGTGATGTTTTTTGTTATCCAGTTCATGTTCTGACCTATGGCTGTAGCAGCTGCTCCTCACCATTAAGTTGAATTATGGTCAGGGTAATTGCTTGCTTCTGTGCAGGGTACTGAGGTCTCATGTTGGAATCACAAGCATTAACGTTTTGTTTCACATTGACCCTCACCACTTCCAAAGAACTTCCCACAGGCCATTTAATGATCATTGCTCTTCTAACATTAATTTTGCTCACTTAATAGAGTATTTAAAGACCTTAAATTGTCAGATGCAAATTGGACTGCACTAGAAATATAGACTGTACAAATGACAATCTAAGTAGGCCATGCATGGAGCTGATATTCCCCTGGGGTGACATTTGTCAGCCTGAGCTTGGCAGTCAGGAGGACAGCAGTAAAGATCCTGTTGGAAAGCGGATTCCTGAATTCATCTGTTGGTATAGTCGAGTTAAGAAAAGGTGTCAGCTAGATGAAAATTCAATCGTGGTCAGAACCTTCTAATCTTTTGTAAAAGGGTGGTTGAGGTGTAATATTTAACACAGAATTGTGATGGCAAAAGGAAGAAACAATAGCAGAATATCAAATTTAATTTGTAAAAAGGGTATTCCACTGAATTATACAAATTTTAAAGCTTGCATCACTATAGCTTTAATGTAAGCGATATCAATGTAGCACACGGAACTAGTGTCAGAGCCGAGAATGTCAGATTCAACCTCACTGCAGCTTTGTAACACATTAGACTGTGGGGAATGAAAGATAAGCGCACTTAAAATGTGAAAGTGGTAGGTTGTATCTCCCCAGGTTATTTTATTTGCAATTCTTTGGTATATTTAGCAGCATCTTCCTTCGGCTCAGCAACACAATCAGGAAGAAAAGCTGGGTTTGAGATTTAGGATGAGAGATGGGAGTATGTGAAAAGGTAAGGCAATGCATTCATTTATTAACTTACAGGACATGTACATTGCGTATTTATTCAGATTTAAATAACACATCAAATATCAAAGTAAATCTAAAGTCTAATAAAGAATGACCAAAATGAAAAATGTAGAAATATTTGAAAGGTGTGAGAGGGGAACACTTTAATCAATTATAATCTAATTTAAATACAGGCTTATAATGGAGAGGGTTTGGGAAGGTGGGGGAGGGGAGATGTCATTTTTAACATTTTTCAGCAGTCTGGAGTGAGGAATCCTACATTCTGCATGTGCAGTAAATGATCTGAACAGTCTGTGCTTGATGTCTTAATGTAAAGCAGTAATAACAGGTGTCTTCATTTCCTCAGGAGGCATGCCATATTGAAATTGTTGCTCACAGGGGTCAAGTATTGTTTAAATATTGTATTTACAGTGCATTTCAACTATCTCCTGGCATCAAAGTCATATGAGGAAATAAGCTTCACAGAATTCAAAGGAAGACTGATTTGCAATGGCTCTGTATCTCTATCCAAATGAAACACATAGATAGGAAATATTCACGTGTTCTAAGTATTCCCTCTCCTTTTTAAAAGTGGATTGTGTAGAGATGGCAAAATTCCAAGTATGCAACCTGTGGCATATGAATTAGCCTAATATGGCATTACAGCCATGAAGGAGTGCGACAGTGTTTGAGGTTTCATTCTTTTAGCAAAGCCCCATTTTCCTATTCTCCGATTCAAGTATCCATGAAGTGACCAGTGCACTGTTTATAGCAGGCAGGGAAATCTAATGCTGGATCAGTGGTGCTGGAAGAGCACAGCAATTCAGGCAGCATCCAACGAGCAGCGAAATCGACGTTTCTGGCAAAAGCCCTTCATCAGCAATAAAGCCTGAAGCGTGGAGAGATAAGCTAGGGGAGGGTGGGGGTGGGGAGAGAATAGCATAGAGTACAATGGGTGAATGGGGGAGGAGATGAAGGTAATAGGTCAGGGAGGAGAGGGAAGAGTGGATAGGTGGAAAAGGAGCTAGGCAGGTCAGACAAGTATGGACAAGTCAAGGGGACAGTGTGGAGCTGGAAGTTTGAAACTAGGATGAGGTGGGGGAAGGGGAAATGAGGAAGCTGGTGAAGTCCACTTTGATGCCCTGGAGTTGAAGTGTTCCGAGGCGGAAGATGAGGCGTTCTTCCTCCAGGCGTCTGGCGGTGAGGGAGCAGCAATGAAGGAGGCCCAGGACCTCCATGTCCTCATCAGAGTAGGAGGGGGAGTTGAAATGTTGGGCCACGGGGCGGTTTGGTTGATTGGTGCGGGTGTCTCGGAGATGTTCCCTAAAGCGCTCTGCTAGGAGGCGCCCAGTCTGCCCAATGTAGAGGAGACCGCATCGGGAGCAACGGCACGGTGGCACAGTGGTTAGCACTGCTGCCTCACAGCGCCTGAGACCCAGGTTCAATTCCCGCCTCAGGCGACTGACTGTGTGGAGTTTGCACATTCTCCCCGTGTCTGCATGGGTTTCCTCCGGGTGCTCCGGTTTCCTCCCACAGTCCAAAAATGTGCAGGTCAGGTGAATTGGCCATGCTAAATTGCCCGTAGTGTTAGGTAAGGGGTAAATGTAGGGGCATGGGTGGGTTGCGCTTCAGCGGGTCGGTGTGGACTTGATGGGCCGAAGGGCCTGTTTCCACACTGTAATCGAATCTAATCTAATCTAAATGATATTGGTGGATGTGCAGGTAAAACTTTG
>NC_057728.1:23101983-23129102 GCF_004010195.1 Chiloscyllium plagiosum
TGGGGAAGGAAATATATCCCTGGTGGTGGTGTCTTTTTGGAGATGGCGGAAATGTCGGTGGATGATTTGGTTTATGCGGAGGTTTGTAGGGTGAAAGGTGAGCACCAGAGGCGTTCTGTCCTTGTTACGGTTGGAGGGGTGGGGTCTGAGGGCGGAGGTGCGGGATGTGGACGAGATGCGTTGGAGGGCATCTTTAACCACGTGGGAAAGGAAATTGCGGTCTCTAAAGAAGGAGGCCATCTGGTGTGTTCTATGGTGGAACTGGTCCTCCTGGGAGCAGATACGGCAGAGGCGGAGGAATTGGGAATACGGGATGGCATTTTTGCAAGAGATAGGATCCTCTTTACAAACCCACCGGGAGTCGGTGGGTTTGTAAAAAATGTCAGTGTCAAGTCGGTCGTCACTAATGGAGATGGAGAGGTCCAGGAAGGGGAGGGAGGTGTCAGAGGTGGACCAGGTAAATTTAAGGTCAGGGTGGAATGTGTTGGTGAAGTTGATGAATTGCTCAACCTCCTCGCGGGAGCACGAGGTGGCGCCAATGCAGTCATCAATGTAGCGGAGGAAGAGGTGGGGAGTGGTGCTGGTGTAATTACAGAAGATCAACTGTTCTACGTAGCCAACAAAGAGACAGGCATAGCTGGGGCCCATACGTGTGCCCATGGCTACCCCTTTGGTCTGGAGGAAGTGGGAGGATTCAAAGGAGAAATTATTAAGCGTGAGGACCAGTTCGGCCAAACGAATGAGAGTGTCGGTGGAACGGTACTGTTGGGGACGTCTGGAGAGGAAAGAACGGAGGGCTTGGAGGACCTGGTCATGGCGGACCCCCGAAACAGATTCCCTGGTCATTCATATTGTGTTTGTCAGAATTTCCATACTAAAAATGAGTCATCCTTTATTCTTATACATCCACCTTCATCCAACATATCTACAGGCACAAGAGGGTGCCAGCAATTAATGATTAACATCACAAACTTAATATAGATCAGAAATCAAGCTTGGGATCTTTGTGGTTCTGTATAATTTCAGGTGATGCATTGACACTGAAACATCACAAGTGAGTCTTGAGTGAAGTTTGGGAAGCATGAGGAAAGCTCAGCAATGTATACAAGCCAACCAAAGAGATATTATCCCATCTATGTTCCAAAGCATGACATCCAAACACACATGAGGACATTATTGTCTTGGTTTGAAGTGTAATCTGTTGTATATGAACAGCAGGCAGAGAGTTAATAATTTGTGCTATCTGCTGAATCCCTTTCTCTCTGATCACTAATGCCAAATGAATGCTGCATTAGCAGCTATGATCCACACAATGTGAGAGCATGGTCACTGACAGCAACAGTACTGTAATACTCCCATCTGTCACATCATTGCTTTATATTCATTCTTTAGAACAAAGGAGGATTATATGATTATTTTTATTAGGAGACTCAACAAAACATCATTGGCTTGATTGTTTCATCACATATCACTGTGTCAACCTAGCAACAGACAAGTGACTCTCAAAGTTTGGGCAATGTGTTGCTGGGAGATCCTGGCTCAAAGATTAGGAACATGTGAGAGTTATTCGAATATGTGTGATCAGTCAGAGTGATGTAATTTCACTCTAAGTTAAACCATTGGCCAAGTATGTGCAATTTCTAGTGCCAGATATTTCAGGTTTTCAGTTTATTTGTTAAAGCTGATATAGACAATAGCAGCACTCTAAAATGCTGTAACATGGCAGCACAATTTAGAAGGGAAAGAGGATTCTATATTCACCAGAGCTACTGTTGAGTCATTTTGTTTGAATTGATTCATGCCCCAGGTTTCAATTAAGGACAGTGATTCCCTCTCTAAAAGAAAGTAGCAGATTGCTCATACAATATAACATGTAAATTATACTGTAAATCCTTCAACTCATTAACTTATGACAAGTATGTTCTTAGTTTTCAATACAACAGCTTTTCTGCAAGGGTACCCTAAACTCCTGATGTAAATTAGATGGAAGATGAGTAAAACTTCAGATATTTAAGTAAATAGCCAGTATCAGCCATTGGCATGGTAGAATACATATTGGAAAATTATAGTTTATAACTGCAGTGCTTGTAACGAGGTGGACCTCACAGAATATGAGTTCTCTGATTGGGACTGTTAACTTGGTCCAATCAGGGAGCCCTGGCTGACAGATATAAAGAGGAGTATCAGAGGTTGTGTCCTCTCTAAGAGCTGGCTCTGAGGAAGCTGGATTAGTGTCAAGAATTCTCCACATGTAAATAAGGGGTGATTTAGTGACAGGATATTGGCCTCTGTGGAGTTATTCCAGTGGCGATGATAAAAAAGCATGCTCCTTGAAGAAATTCACTCTCAATGGTCATCTTTGAGTTGGGGCAAGCGTTTCTGGCATCATACTGATATTTGGGAAGCTTGACCCATTTGATCCTGCTGTCAAAGACTGGGCCCAGTACATGGAAAGAATATGGTATTTTCTGTCCGGGCAATGATATCCGGGCACATGAAAAGTAATGATTAAGGCTCCCGACAGCTTGTGGACTCACAGTTGTTTCAGTTATTAGGAGCCTAATTTTCCCTTAAGCACCAGATACTAAAAACTTTCAAGAGTTGATGGACTTAGTTATAGAGTCTGTTGATGGATTTGATTAAGGAATACTACAATCCCAACCCTTCTCTAATTCTGAGATGCTATCAGTTTTACTCGGCAATTCTAGAACTAGGGGAGTCTGCAGGGATTTTTGACGAGGTTAAGATGACTGGCAGAGGCATGTGACTTTGGTTTAACCCTTAATGAGATGTTCAGCGACCATTTGGTATGTGGGATTAATGATGTAACCATGCAAAAGTGGCTACTAGTTAAAACCAAACTGGACTTCAAACAGGCACTACAACTGGCATTTTCATTGGAAAATATGGCAAATGGAGCATATGAATTGCAGGGTATTCTGTTGGAAGTGGACACCCTCACCGGTCTGAATGAGCTTAGGGAACACCACTTGAGTGAAGGCAATTGCATAGCCTCACTTAGGACACATCCTGAACAGAGGGACTCTAGGTCAGCCCACAGCAAAACAAAGCCAACACCCCCGGCTAAACAGTTAAAACTTTCTGAAGGGTTTGGACTGGCAAGCCATTATAGTTGCTGCCGGTATGCAGATTCAAGACACAACAGAATCCCACAAACTCTAAATTGAGTAAGAGAATACATAAGCCAGTATCCAGTGGAGTGCACACCCTGGAAAGTCCACCTACTTCTGGTTTGGAACAGTTAAATCAGAACGAAACAAAATAAACATCTGGTTAAATGTGCACCCGGTTTTAATGGAGGTTGATACTGGCACAGCAATTTCAGTGATTCCAAAACCAGTTTGAATAAAATTTGTTCTGGGCTCCAACCCTTCAGTTTACATAAGACCTCGACTAGACTGAGAACCCACAGGGGAACCTTTACAGATTAAGGGTACAACTTCAGTTCTGGTCTCTTATGAGAAGCAGCTGGTTCAGATATCACTGACTGTAGCAAAAGGCTTGGGCCCAAGCTTGGGACAAGATTGGCTCAACATTTTTCAATGAGAAAATGGTTGTCTAAGTGAAGTCCGAGTTAAATATTTGTAAGATTTTCAGGGAGGTCGAGCCAAGGCCACCTTGCATATTGACCAGGAAGCAAATCCATGATTCTACTAGGCCCACCCAGTGCCATTTGCCTTGCGGGCAAAACTAGAGGGAGAAATCAGAAGATTGGAAATCATCAAACCTGTCCAGTTTGCGGAATGAGCAGGACCAGTCATTTCGATTGTGAAGCCTGATGGGTTGGTTTGCCTTTGTGGGATTTTAAACTAATGATAAATCACTTTTTGCAACTGGATAAGTACCCAGTCTCTTGCATGGAGGATTTATAAGCAAAGCTAACAGAGGAGCTGTCCTTCATGAAGCTGGACATGAGCCAAGCATGCTTGCAATTGCAGATAGATAAGGATTCCCAGAAGTATGCTATAACTAATACCCATAAGGATTTGTACCAACATATGAGACTGTCATTTGGGGTACCATCAGTCTGTGCCACTTTTCAGCAGACAGTGGAGAACATTTTACAAGAACATCTACCCCAGGTTGCCATTTACCTAGATGACATACTAATAACAGGGAAGACCAATAAGGAGCACTTAGAAAACTTGGACATAGTCCTTAGCTGTTTCTCCCAGGGGGATTTATATCTTAGAAAGAAAAAAATCTGTGTGCCAGACACTCCAAGTGGCTTATTTAGGTTATGAGTCAACGATACCAGGTTACACCCATTGGAAGATAAAGTGAGGGTAATCAAAGGTGTCCTGGCTCCCACGTCTGTATCGGACCGTAGGTCTTTCATTGGGTTCGTGAATTATTAGTGGAAGTTCATACACATCCTGGTCTCCATCCTGGCATCAACACTTAAAAAAGTGTCAGCCTTGGAAATGGTCACATAGCCAAGTCATAGCTTTCAGGGAAATGAAGAAACAGCTATCATCCTTTAAGGTGTTGGCACACTATGATCCCAGGCAAGATCTGGCATTGACATGCGATGCCTCCCTATACAGCATCGGGGTAGTATTAGCTCATAGGAAGGTCAAAGGAGAGGAATGCCCAATAGCATATGCATCCAGGACTTCGGCTAATGCAGAGTATAAACATGCCCAGATAGAGAAGAAAGGTTTGGCGGTCGTTTGGAGTCTGGAAGTTCCACCAATACCTTTACGGATGTAAATTTGTAATAATAGCTGACCACACATCCCTGCTAGGACTACTTAAAGAGGACAACACAGTGACACCCATTACTTCAGGCCAAATTCAGCAGTGAGCTCTAATACGTGTATATAATTACAAGTTGGAACAGTGTCTGGAAGACGAAGTAGCAAAGCCGGATGCATTGAGCCAGCTCCCACTGGCAGATACACCACCACATGGTACTGCCACTGGAACAGTCCATAATGGTTTTAAATTTTCTGGACACACTTCCAGTCACAGCTGACAACATCAGATTATGGACACAGAAAGATCTGGTCCTGGCAAAGCTGAAACAGCCGATGGTGATTGGAGAAGCCAAAGGGCTGTTACAACCAGCGTTGAAACCTTTTAGGACCTGGACAGACCAGATCACAATAGAGGAAGGTATAATATTACGGACAGTGATTGTCTCAAGCAAAGGTTCCCATCAGATACTGGCTGAACTCCACCATGTTCATTCTAGGGTTTTCAAAAATGAAGATATTGGGAACATATCATGGGTGGTGCCCAGGATCGGATGCAGATGTAGTCGCATTGGGAGGACAGTGCCCAGCGTACCTACAAGGTCAAACATTATCACCAGCATCTCCCTCACATTCATGGGAATGGCTGGGTAAATCATGGACTCGGTTTCACATTGACATTACAAGTCCTTTCATGAACACAGTGTTCTTAGTCCTTGGGGACCATCCAAAAAACTGGATGTGCATAAAGTTTATTCATCAAACATGGGGATGATGATAGAAAAACTCTGAACATCTTTTGTAATGCATGGACTCTTAGAAGTGTTGGTCAGAGATAACGTTCCAGCAAGGATTTTGAATATTTCCTAAAGTCCTTTAGTATTTGTTAAAAAGGACAGCTCCATACCATCCATCATCCAATGGTCTGGCAGATAGAGCAGTACAAACTTCAAAGGCAGGCTTAAAGAGACAGCCTTCAGCTTCACTAGATACCAAACTGTCCCATTCTTATTTGATCATGGGACCACCCTCATGCAACAACAGGGATAGCTCCAGCAGAGTTACTAATGGAGACAAGGCCCTACACTAAGTTAAACCTGATCTTCTTAGACCTGAGGGAGAGATGAAATGGCATCAGGTGTGCCACATGAGTTTGGCTAAGCAAGACAGAGAGTTTACTTCAGGGGATGAAGTTTGGTATAGGAATCACTGGAATGGCCCTGCATGGGTTAAAGGCATGGTCAACACAAGATCAAGTCCAATGATATATAAAGTTCGGCTGAGTGTGACAGTCCTGGATGAGTGCGTGCACCACATGAAAGTTGCAAAGTCACAAATGAGACGGGAACAAAACATGCCCAGTGCCTTTACTGTCTTTCCGACTGTTCCGGAACCTGGGGGTTCTCCCTCTCTGTTAAGTATTTCAGATACTTTGGAATCTGAGGTGTTCATAGCAGATGTTGCCACTTCAACCCCTTTGCTGCCTGAAGAAGAGAATAAATTTCTTATGAGACGATCGGAGGTGAGTTACTGTGTGCTACATGCTGCCCTTACCAGAGGCAGAGTTAGAGGAACCTGACCCGGTGCTAAAACACCTCAGGAGGAGCTACAAAAATAAAACCGGCCCGTGTCCTCGGACACAGAGGGGGAAGGATGTAGTGATTGCAACACAGTCAGCCAGGTGGACCTCATAGAATATGAGTTCCCTGACTGGGGCTGATAACCTGGTCCAATCAGGGAGCCCTAGCTAACAGATACAAACAGGAGTGTCAGAGCTTTTGCTCACTCTAAGAGCTGACTCTGATGGAGTTGGATCAGTGTCAAGGATTCTCCCCAAGTAAATAAAGGGTGACTTGGTGATGAGATAATGGTCTCTGTGATATTAATTCAATAACTAAATGAAGAAACTTCTTATAAAGAAAGTAAATATCTAGAACTTAAGATATTTCAATTTTTTTATAAAGGGTGACTGTAGACATTGTAATTGATACATGTGACAGGATGAAATAGCTGTGAACAGTTTTAACATCAATTATTTATCAGTCAATAGATTGCAGTGACTAATCAAGGTGGTTCACCAACACCTTCTCAAGGGCAATTCAGCATAAATATGTTGTGATGCCCAGTTATAGGAAGGATATTATTAAGCTGGATAGGGTTCAGAAGAGATTTACCAGGATGATGCTGCGTATGAAAGATTTGAGTTATGAAGAAAGGTTGGGACTTTTTTCACTGGACTGTAGGATTTTGAGAGGCGGTCTTATGAAGTTTATAAAATAATGAAAGGTATAGATAGAGTTAATGGTGGTTGTCTTTTCCCTAGGATGGGAGATTTCAGGACTATGGGGCACATTTTTAAGGTGAGAAGAGAGAAATTTAAAAAAGACTTGAGGGGCAAATGTTTTACTGAGAGAATGGTTCCCATCTAGAATGAATGTCCTAGTGGGTACAGTTACAATATTTAAAAGACATTTGGATAAGTACATGAATAGGAAAGGTTTGGAGGGATATGGATCAGGGGCAGGCAGGTGGGACTAATTAAGTTGGGTATTATGTTTGCCATGGACTGATTGGACCGAAGGGTCTTTTTCTGTGCTGACTGTAGGACTCTATGACTCATTTAGCCAGCCAACCAATGTCACATGAACAAATAAAAGACAAATAAAAAAGTAGAATAAAATGTCTTTTGAAGAAAATATTTTAATCATTGTACTTTGCTCAATTAATAGCTAATTGTTTTCTTCTGGAATTATGAAGATCGCCTGAAGGAATGGCAGGAGATTTGGAAAAGCCCCCATAGAAACGAGAATCCACATCTGATGTAGAATTTCACTTAGCTTTGCCAGGGAAGTATACCCATAACCTATTGTAGTTGCACATGCTAAATTGAGCCACACTGTCCATGGTGATAGGGCCAACTGGGACTCTAACCTTAAGAAGGACTTTTCTCAAGCAATCTTGGGGACAATGTAATTATAGCTATTATTTAGTCATCATTTATCAACAATTTTCTGGCAATTTTCCAAGAAAGCCATGATCCGGCTACTAGAATAGAGGTTTATGCATAATCTCCTCAGATTTCCATTGAGGAGAGTGGCGTAGAAGTGGAAGAAAGAGAGAAACAAGCCATGGAGAGTAAGAATGGGGAAGGGAGGAGGAAAGAAAGGTGCAGAGGATGGATAAAACAATGGAAGAGGAAGTGGAGTGGGAGATGGAAGTAAGAGTGAAAACAGCAGGCACAAACCTCAAGGAGAAAGGAGAAAGCACAGAGAAAAGGAACTGGAAGGAAGCAAAAAAGGGTACACTAGGAAAAGACAATTTAGATCAGTGGAAGAAGAAGAATAGATTGTTGAGAATCTAGCCATTGGAGAAGAAGAAACCAACCACTATGAGTTTGAGAGGTATTATTGGGGATTGGAAACACAGTGTTTTGTGGTTATTATAAAATAGGAAATATGAAGTAATGTACAGTCTACACTGGAAGGAAGAATTAGGAATTTGAAATTTTGCTCAAAGGATGTGGATAAAGTATCATAGTCCAAAGTATCTTCCCATCAAATGGCCAGTCTAAAGTCATGGCTCTGAAGAGTTCATGTTCTTGCTACATTGGCCATAATCATTCTACCAATGGCAGACATAATCTGTGGGTGGAGATGACGAGTTCTGCTCTAGTTCCCTGAGGGAATAGATGTGCCAAATACCTGAGGTCCTATTAATTATACCTGAATAATTCTAGCTGTTGTTATTGCTACCATAAACCTTGCTATCTAAGAACAGTGCTGCTTCTGTAGGTACTCCAGGCTGGTCTAGCCTGTACCACGAATCACTAAATAGGGGTAAATCAAAGGGAGACTAGAGTGGTGAATTACCTCAAATAACCCTTACTCAGTATTATATACTGATAGAAGTAACAAATAGAGTCATAGAGTCATCGAGATGGACAGAACAGAAACAAACCCTTCGGTCCAACTCGTCCATGCCGACCAGATATCCCAACCCAATCTAGTCCCACGTGTCAGTACCCGGCCCATTCCCCTCCAAACCCTCCCTATTCATCTACCCATCCAGATGCCATTTAAATGTTGCAGTTGTACCAGCCTCCACATCTTTCTCTGGCAGCTTATTCCATACACACAACCTCCCTCTGAGTGAAAATGTTGCCTCTTAGATCTCTTTTATATCTTTCCCCTCTCACCCTAAACCTATGCCCACTAGTTCTGGACTCCCCCACCCCAGGGAAAAGACTTTGCCTATTTATCCTAACCATGCCCCTTATGATTTTATAAATCTCTATAAGGTCACCCCTCAGCCTCCGACGCTCCAGGGAAAACAGCCCTAGTCATAGAGTCATAGAGATGTACAGCATGGAAACAGACCCTTTGGTCCAACCTGTCCATGCCGACCAGACATCCCAACCCAATCTAGTCCCACCTGCCAGTATCCGGCCCATAGTTCTCCAAACCCTTCCTATTCATATATCCATCCAAATGCCTCTTAAATGTTGCAATTGTACCAGCCTCCACCACATCCTCTGGTAGCTCATTCCATACAGATACCACCTCTGCGTGAAAGAGTTGCCCCGTAGGTCTCTTTTATATCTTTCCCCTCTCACCCTAAACCTATGCCCTCTAAGTCTGGACTCCCCAATCCCAGGGAAAAGACTTTGTCTATTTATCCTATCCATGCCCCTCATAATTTTGTAAACCTCTATAAGGTCACCCCTCAGCCACCGACGCTCCAGGGAAAACAGCCCCAGCCTGTTCAGCCTCTCCCTATAGCTCAAATCCTCCAACCCTGGCAACATCCTTGTAAATCTTTTCTGAACCCTTTCAAGTTTCACAACATCTTTCCGGTAGGAAGGAGACCAGAATTGCACGCAATATTCCAACAGTGGCCTAACCAATGTCCTGTACAGCCGCAACATGACCTCCCAACTCCTGTACTCAATACTCTGACCAATAAAGGAAAGCATACCAAACGCCTCCTTCACTAACCTATCTACTTGCAACTCCACTTTCAAGGAGCTATGAACCTGCACTCCAAGGTCTCTGTTCAGCAACACTCCTATTGGGAATATACAATGATCGGTTTCTGGAATCTTGCTAATGGAGGAATGGTTACTGAATAAGCTGTAGTTTATTTCTAGTTTGCTCCCTGGAGGTGCATTGCTTAAAATTAGATCTCGTGCCATCATGGTCATCCAAGATTATGATAATGTTAGAAATTTGATGTCACTCGCCATTTATAATATTTAATAAATGATTCACAACTCTCTGTGAATTTAGAAAAGTAATAGTGCTGCAGACAGTGTCGTGAAGAAATGATTTGAAAGGATCAGAAAGGCTGAAGATCATTACCGCAGAGAGCTACTCTCTGGGTTAACTGGAAATAAAACGTAAAGAGATAGATGCAGTTTCAAATGTCAGGATGAAATTGGCCTAGATGCAGACCTGTTTTGCAACATAAGTGTGCAGTGGGGTTGTTTCAAATATGAAAGCATGACATAGCTGCAATACTCACCTATACTTCATGCTGGGGTTTTTCAACTTAGAATAATTCATATTTTTTGAGAATCCCTTTAAAGGGTGGTATTTTCCCACCTGAGTAGCAGTAAGGAGAGTAACTGGAAAGAAAGATAATTGAGTAGTCAATTGTGCAGCAAATCAAAGTTTTTAAATCTATACGACCCTGCCAATCTGCATATAAATGCAAAAATGGTGTGCACATCAAAAGTAAAGGATGAGCAACTATTAAGGATTCCAAGTTAAATATTATGCTGACTCTAGGATAAACATGCCTATGGCAGATGAGGGGTGTGCTACTTTGTTTATGAAAGTCTGGGCTTGTTCTGTTACAGAACCCTCATTTTTGCTAGAGCTGTTGTTATGATCTCAGACCAGACTGCCAAATTTACATTGTGATCTGGCCAGGGATCAGTAAGAAACTGTCATGAAATATTCCACAGGAGGCTGGAAGAACACAACAAACCAGGGCAACATCAGGAGGTGGAGGATTCAACGTTTCAGGTATAACTCTTCTTCTGGAATGGAGGTGGGGTTGGGGGGAGTTGCAGATTAAAAGGGGAGGGGAGGGTTATGGGTGGGGGGGGAATGGTGACGTACTTATAGGTGAACACAGGTGGTGGGTACGACCTAGTTGGCCAATGGGAGGAATGAATCCGGTTGGTAGCTAGAAGGAAGGGCGGAGGGATGGAAGGGAGGAGGTGGGGCCAGGAAATGGTGTAGGAGGATGGGTGTGAAGGTTATTGGAAATTGGAGAACTCAATGTTGAGTCGTCTGGGCTGTGGGCTACCCAGACAGAAGGTAAGTTGTTGTTCTTTCAATTTGCGGTCTGATTTGCTGTAGCAATGGAGGAAACTGAGGACGGATATGTCGGAGAGGGAGTGGGAAGGTGAATTGAAACAAGTGGTGACCGGGAGGTCAGGCTGACTCTTACGGGCCCGGCTGAGATGCTTGGTGAAACGTTCCCTAAATTTATGTTTAATCTCACTGATGTAAAGAAGGCCACATTGGGAGCACTGGATACTGTAAACTAGGTTGGAGAAGAGGCAGGTGAACTTCTGTTTCACCTGGAAGGACTGTTTGGAGCCTTGGATGGAGGTGAGGGAGTGGGTGTGCTGGCAGATTTTGTACCTTTTACAGTTGCAGGGGGAGGTACTGGGGAGTTCGGGACTGGGGGGGCAGTGTTGGTGGGGAGGGTAGCACGAACCAAGGAGTGGCGGGAATTTACGGACAAGAATTTGTCAAAGTAACAGATCACAAACTCCTGCTAGGGTGCTGAAGGAAGTCAAGGCAGTGCCGCCCATAGCTTCCAGTAGAATTCAGCGGCACATAGTACAAGTTAGAACACCATCCAGGAAGCCAAGTGGCTAACACCGTTGCCTTGAGCCACGACCCACTTACAGATACATAACCGGTGGTGTCTCCCCGGAAGAGTATGTTTTAGTTTTAAACTTCCCAGACACCCTTCCAGTCACTGCTGACAATATCTGACCATGGACACAACAAAATCCGGTCATGGTGAAACTAAAGCAGCTGGTAGTAATGGGGGAAACAGAAGGACCATCGTGACCCAAATTGAAATCTTTCTGGACCTGGCGAGACCACGTTGGCACATCACAATGGGGAGCAAGTGTGATTATGCCAAGTAAAGGTCACTGTCAGATATTAATTGAACTCCACCAGGGTCATCCCAGAATGAAGATGCTAGCAAGAAGCTATGTTGGGTGGACAGGGTTGGATGCTGACATACCTGCTTTTGTGGGGCAATACCCAGAGTGGCCAACAAGAACAAAAATGACTAACAGCAGCACCCCCACATCTGTGGGAATGGCCAGGAAAACTCTGGACTCGGTTGCATGTCAACTATGCCAGTCCTTTAATGGGCTCAATATTCCTGGCCATTGTGGACGCCTATTCAAGTGCTCAGATACATAAAATGCGTTCGGCAAACTCAGGGATGAATGAGGAGCTGTGAGCATCGCTTACAATACATGGACTCTCGGAAGTATTGGTCACTGTCAATGGGACATCATTCATCAGAAGAAAATTTGTATATTTCCTAAAGTTCAATGGCAATCAGCTCATAAGGACAGTTCCATACCATCCATTGACCAATGGCCTAGTGGAAAGAGCTGTCCAAACATTGAAGGCAGGCTTAAAGAAGCAGCTTACAGCATCAACTGATACCAAACTGTCCCAGTTCCAGTTCGATTGTAGGACCACTCCTTGCAACAACAGGGATAGCTCCAGTAGAGTTGTTAATAGGGAGAAACTCCACACCAGGTTAAACCTGATATTCCCAAACCTGAGGGGGAGAGTGAAATGGGAGCAGGAACATCAATGCCAGCCACATGCTGCTTCTAAGTGAGAGAGACAATTTAAATCAAGGGATGAAGTTTGGTGCTGCACCCATGGAAATGGCCCTGTGTGGCTATGAGGCAAGGTTGACACAAAGTCAGGTTCCGTCACTTACAAAGTTCGGGTAACTGATACAGTCCTGAACAAACATGTGGATTATCTTAAAGGGGCAGGAGTAAAACCTACCTGGCCCCTCAGAACAGCCGCAAAGTCAGTCAGAAACTATAGGTTCTCCCCCTCCGTCTAGTGTTGAGCAAATCTCAGAGTCCAAGATGGGTGTAGCCTTGATACCATTACCACCAGAAGAAGAGGAGGGAACTCCCCAAGATACTTCAAACAGAAGAGGTGGACTACGATCTGGTGTACGCCACCTGTGTCAGAGTCTGAATCAGAGGAACTGGAATTGGGTGAAAATGTCACAGGAAAAGCCAAAAGCCAAAGACTAGGCCTACATCTCCGGACTTGGGTTGGGGGTGGGGTGGGGGTGAGGAATGTAGCGATTGGAACCAGGTTGACCTTGTTGACTATGAGGTCATTGATTGGGGTTGTTAATTGATTGGCTGATCAATATAACCCAGGAGAAACTCTGTCTTGTGAGTGGACTCTGTCGCTTGTGGTTTGCACTGTACCCTTATGTGTTTATTGTGTTTGCACTATACCTTATCATGTAGTTGTGATTGAATCGTGTCTGCAATGTGCAATGTGTTTTGTGTATCTCTGGGGAGAGATAACTTTGCTGGGGATGTTGATGTGTTGGCACTGTTTTTTGGCTGTTTGCTGTGTGTTTATATTTGAAGGATTGCAACGTAGTTTACTTTGTTGGTTCGGTGTATTGTTCTTCCTCTTGTTTATAGGGGGACTTGAAGCATTTGTTTTTGAGACCCCATTTCTTTGTAGTTTTTGTTTGACTGTTAACTGTTAGTGCGTCATGTGTATTGTCAATTTGTATAACATTGAATAAGATATATATAAAACCCAGGAGAGATTCTGCCTTGTGAGTGGACTCTGTCTCCTTGCACTTTGTGTTGTATCCTTATATGTATATTGTGTTTGCACTATACCTTATTGTGCAGGATGCAATTGAATCGTGTCTTCACATGTGCATTTTGTTTTGTGTATCTCTGGGGAGAATTAATTTGCTGGGGGTGTTGTTATGTGGGTTTCCTTTTATGCACTACTTTTTGGCTGTTTGCTTTTGTGTTTTTATTTGGAGGACTGTGATGTGGTTTGTTTTGTTAGTTCTGTGTATTGGTCTTTCTTTTGGTTATAGGGAGACTTTGAAGTGTTTGTTTTTGAGACCTTGTTTCTTTGTAGTTTTCTTGCTTGTTTATTGAAAAAAATATATAATCCAGGAGATTAGAATCTGTTCAATTCAGGCAACTGACTCTGAGCTGGCTGGCTACAGTCAATCTGCTGTGCACATGTAAATAACAGGTGACTTGGTGATGGGATACCAGCTTTGGTGCAGTTGTTTCATGAAATCATCCTTCCACCACTATTACCGTCCTTTCCTGAGTCCATGCTTCTTTGGTCTGTAGAAACTGAACTTCAGCATTCACTCAAGGCTACAATTACAGGTCTTCATGGTTAGCCTAGCCATGCTAGTCTTAATCCTAGGCTTTTTTCCCCTGACTTCTAATCTTACTCAGTTACATCAAGCAAGTACTACTTGGGACTTTACAACCCACATTCTCTCAGCTGCACTTAAGTATTAATGCTCATAGACTTATTCCAAGGCTCTTTTGTCTCTCCAACACAGAACTTGAGACCTTTCCACTTTCTCAGTTCTCCAGGACTACTACTTCTAGTCTCAACTCCAAAAGTTGGCTGCCTACTAATTCCAAGAACCACTTCTGAAGTTCTAACTGTAGACTTGGATTCCTCACTAAGCCCTTGCACAGAATCTATGGAATACTGCTAACTGCACCACTCATAACATGGAGTCTGCTTCTTTCTCTCTCTCACACATCCTCATTCACTGCCTATAATGTTTCAAATCCTTTTCAGTGAGTCCTGAACTGTTCTGTGTGACCCACTGAAAACCTAAGTCTGTCCCTTTTGGAACTCTCTGTTCCATAAATGTTAACAGTCTTAGATTACAGTCTTGAGCAGAACTAGAAAAGGTTACAGAAAGTGGGTTTTGTCACACCAGATAGTTCCTAACATGACAAAACCAGATTGCAGTGTATAAGTCAAGCTTTGAGGCTTTGAAAAATCCTTCCAAAAATGGGGATAAAATTATGTGCTTCTCGCAACATGCAAACTGTTGGTATTGATAGTTGATGATCAGAATTTTGAAATGTGAAAGAAAAGCATAATTCAATTAAATGAATATATCAAATTTTATTCAAACACTACCACACCATGGCAGTTTGTAAAATTTGAATTTAATAAAAATCTGGAATAAAAGCTTGCCTAATACAATCCTATAACAATTGTCATAAAATTGGTTCACTGATGTCTTTTAGGGAAGGAAAGCTTTGTTGGATCTGGCCTGCATGTGACTCCAGCTCCACAGCAGACAGTTGACTTTTAGTTGCCTTCTGGGCATTTATGGATTACTGGCACAACCAGTGACACTCACATCCCATGAATGAATTGAAAATAGAAATAATTCTACAAAGATAGTTTGAACCAGAACTACCATTTGGAAGGACAAGGGCAGCAGGTACATGGGAACACCACCTCCTGCAAGTTCCCCTCAAGTCATATGCCATCCTGACTTGGAACTATGTTCCCATTCCTTCACTGTCATTGGGTCAAAATCTTGAAACTTCTTTAACTAACAACCTTGTGGGTGTAACTACAAATAAGGACTGCTGTAGTTCCAAAGGATAGCTCATCACCACATTTTTAATGTAATTAGGGATGGGTAATAAATGTTGCCATAACAATGAATGAATAAAAAAACTTTCACATTGAATCAAATCATCTGGCAAGATAATAAACATCTTGTTGCATATATAAAAACACCTTAAGTTCTTAAATTAGCATACAAATTTATTGCAGCTGCCATCTTCAGCCTTACAACTAAATCATTTTTCCATATTTAGCCATTACGATAATGAACAACTGAGCCAATAATTTAAAAAAAGCCTATGTTGAATCCGTAAATTGTGCTAATTTTGCTGATCTCAACTGAAGCAGAAATAAGGGTTACAATAGCTTCTGAGCCGCGATACAGCAAAGTGGTCAGGATTACTGGCCCTGATCACTGTTAAGTCACTTCTGTATACGTTTGCTGAAGATCAGGCTTAATCATCAGAACGTCAGCTGTTCTGATGAAGAGTCACTGGATCAAAACATTAACTCCTTTTTCTTCCCACAGATGCTCCGAGACCTGCTGAGTTTCTCCAGCAATTTCTGTTTTTGTTTCAGAGTCCCAGTATCTGCAGTTCTGTTTGATTTCAGGCCTAATCATGCTTCTTTATCTTATATACTATTTCCTTCTGGCTAACTTCATTTAACAATTTCAATTTTTTATGATTTGGAGGTGCCGGTGTTGGATTGGGGTGTACAAAGTTAAAAATCACACAACACCAGGTTATAGTCCAAGAGGTTTATTTGGAAGTACTAGCTTTCGGAGCGCTGTTCCTTCATCAGGAGTATAAGATACTAAACTTTTGCTATAAATTCTGTGTTTTACAATGTGATGCAACTGAAATTATATATTGAAAAAGACCTGGATTGTTTGTTAAGTCTCTCATCTTTTAGAATGACCATGTTGGTTTCAGTTCTTTCATGGCTGAAGATGTGTTGCTGGAAAAGCGCAGCAGGTCAGGCAGCATCCAAGGAGCAGGAGAATCGACGTTTCGGGCATGAGCCCTTCTTCAGGAATGAGGAAAGTGTGTCCAAACTTGAGGACACACTTTCCTCATTCCTGAAGAAGGGCTCATGCCCAAAACGTCGATTCTCCTGCTCCTTGGATGCTGCCTGACCTGCTGCGCTTTTCCAGCAACCATTTTCAGCTCTGATCTCCAGCATCTGCAGTCCTCACTTTCTCCTCTTCAGTTCTTTCATATGTAAATCCCAGAACTTCTTTTTTAATATTACATTTTCAAGTGAACTTTAACAATAGGTGCCATGTTGTCTCAGATAATGCACTGAGGGTGTGAGTTGCCCTGTGTGAGGCTCTGTGCGCCAATGTTCAGACTGATTCTATTTCTAAAAAAGGATTTATAGAATCCTACATGGATTCTTGCAGTTTTTGAGATAAATCAAATTTAATTCTGCAAGTACAAATTCATCCCACAAACCTGTGTGTGTGTGGGAGGTGAATATGAGTGTCTGTGAGAGAGTGTGTGTGAGTGTAAAGGGGTATAAGTCTGAGAGGGTGGGTTGGGTGTGAGCATGTGAGAGAGGGTCTGCGTGAATGAATGGGTCTGTAGGAGTGTGTGTATAGTATAGTGGGGTCACCTGTAGTGTGACATGAACCCAAGGTCCTGGTTGAGGCCATCCCCATGGTACCAAATTTGGCAATCAGCCTCTGCCACTTTGTGTTGTTGCCTGTCCCAAAGTCCGCCTTGGAGGATGGTCACCTGAAGGTCTGGGGGGGAACACTCCGGCCTGGTGATTGTTGTGCTGTGTCCATTCATCCGTTGCCATAGCCTCTGCTTGGTCTTGCCAATGTACCATGCCTCAGGGTATCCTGCAGTGTCTGTTGTGAACTGGTGGAGATGACATGGCATCTATTGTTAAAGTTCACTTGAGAATGTAACTTTAAAAAAAAAGTTCTGTGATTTACATATGAAAGAACCACGGTGGCACAGAAGTTAGCACTGCTGCCTCACAGCGCCAGAGACCAGGGTTCAATTCCTGCCTCAGGCAGACTGTCTGTGTGGAGTTTGCACATTCTCCCCGTGTCTGCGTGGGTTTCCCCCGGGTGCTCTGCTTTCCTCCACAGTCCAAAAATGAGAACGTTAGGTGAATTGGCCATGCTAAATTGTCCAATGTGTTAGGTGTAGGAGTAAATGTAGGGGAGTGGGTCTGGGCGGGTTGCGGATCGGTGTGGACTTGTTGGGCTAAAGGGCCTATTTCCACACTGTAAGTAATCTAATCAAACTGAAACCAACATGGTCATTGTAAAAGATGAGAGACTTAACAAACAATCCAGGTTTTTTTCAATATATCAATTCAGTTACATCACACTGTAAACTTTTGCTATAAATTCTGTGTCTTATGATCTTATTCTCCACAACCAACTGATGAAGGAGCAGCAGTCTGAAAGCTAGTGCTTCCAAATAAACCTGTTGGACAATAAACTGGTGTTGTGTGATTTTTAAATTTTGTTGCTAAGTTTTCTTTGTTGATAATGCTATCTCATTTAAAACAAATTGGTTAATGTCAGTCTTTAAATGATGCTGATGGAAAGTCAAACTGCATGTTCATAGTTATCCAACAGTTCACAGTCTCTGCCAATATGGAGATGATCAACATCAGTCTTTAATTACAGTCAATGTATTACGTCATGGGAGAGGTAACCAATAATGTAATAAAGCTTGATGGACAATAGGTTCATTTCTGTTCAGCTATAACAAGTGGAATGAAACTGCACAAAGAGGAGTGTGTGGATCAAAGGAATTTGTAGGATAGTGGATAAGGCTCTATTTTTTTCCCTGTTTCAATCTGAAAATGATTAGGTCATCATTATCCCATACTGTTCATTGCCCAATGTGGCCATAACACTCCTAACTACTATTTCACATGATCCTGCACTTAATTGGCAAATATCATGCCTCCAACAAGAAATTGTCTGCCAAAAGTGTGTTGTGTATATGTAATAAACATTTCAACAATAGTTGTGGAATTGATGAACAATTTATATTGGGTTTTCTGATATATGATTTTGTCACATGAACTTATCTGTTGATAACGTCAAGCCAGAAGATGACCCCTCTGTATTTGTATGAAAATTGTGGAGTTGTTGGACAAGGATCCAATCTAGGAGAAAATGAGGACTGCAGATGCTGGAGATCAGAGTCAAGAGTGTGGTGCTGGAAAAGTACAGCAGGTCGGGCAGCATCAGAGGAGCAGGAGAATCAACATTTCGGACATTCCTGATGAAGGGCTTATGCCTGAAATGTCGATTCTCATGGTCCCCTGATGCTACCTGACCTGCTGTGCTTTTCCAGCAACACACTCTCGACAGAGAGCCAATCTAGGTCAGCAGGTGTTTGTTTTTAATTCATTCATGGGATGGGGGCGGTGTTGACTAGGCTAACATTTATTGCCAATCCCAGAGGGCTGTTAAGAGTCAATCACATTGCTATGGTCTGGAGTCATATGTAGTCCAGACCAAGTAAGGATGGCAGTTTCCTTCTCTAAAATACATTAGTGAACCAGATTGGTTTTTTAAACAATTAACAAAGGTTTCATGGTCATCATTAGACTCTTAAATCCAGATTATTTTTTAAATTGTGTGAAAGGGTGTGATTTTTCTCTTTTCTGGAGGTGGCAAGGAAAAGTGGTGAGAAGGTGAAATATTGGGTAAGATGACCCTGTTGAGAAGCTTTTCTCAGCACCCCATTATTTGAGTTATTGATGAAAAAGTCTATGGGCTTCAATTTGCCATCTCCCTATTCACTGCCCAGTGGGGGAGAAACATGGTTAGTTTCCCAACTTGAAAGCATGGTGATCTGCCTTTGGGTTGTGAATGGGCCTACAACTGCCTGAATATGGGGATAATCAGAGGCATGGACAGGCAGCAAGAGGATGGCCTCTGAAACCCTCTGACTGGCTGAATTGCCAATGTTGTGACCTGTGATTCACCACAAATTCCACCCATATTTGCCTGTTAACTCTTAATGAGATGATTAGTAGATGACTGGGTGGGCTTTTGGCAGTGATGAACAATAAAGTTAGTCACTAATTCAGAAATCCACTCCTACATGTAAACAAAAGATGGAAATATTCTGCTTTTATGTCTTAGCACACTTTGTGACTTGTATGTAAAGTTCAAAAGATGCCAAACGCAATTTGATACTTGGAATTAAACATAAAAAATCTCTTCTACTTAGTGAAAGTTTATAATTTCATTTTTTAGATATTTAGAGTACTAAATGAGTAGATAGTAGAAGGATTACAGTGTACAGGAGTTTTGTGATTCTGAAACGTGACTAGTCTCAATGCATTTTAAAAGAGTTATTAGATCTAAAAACACCTAAAACACTGTTTAAATACAAATAATAATAACAGAACATAACAATTAATAATTTTCCCCAAATTTTCCCATAGCTTTTTATGGGGGGAGGATGGGAGAGGAGAGGGAAATTCACATATTTGAAACAATGAAATGAACCTTTTGCACTCAGTACTGGCTCCAATCCCACATTCATCACAACATTCTCTTCAACACGTTTAGGACATGGACATTGCTGGCTGGCCGGCATTTATTGCCTTTCAATAGTTGCTCTTGAGAAGGTGATGGTGAGCTGCCTTCTTGAACCATTATAATCGACGTTCTATAGGTTGACTCACAATGCTCTTAGGGAGGGAATTCCAGGATTTTGACCGAGTAACAGTGAAGGATCAGTGATATATTTCCAAATCAGGATGATGAGTGGTTGAGGGAACCTTTCAGGCGATGGTGTTCCTATGTACCTGCTGCCTTTATCCTTCTAGATGGAAGTGGTCATGGGTTTGGAAGGTTATATCTGAGGATCTTTTGTGAATTTCTGCAGAGCATTTTGAATATAGTAAACACTGCTGCGACTGAGCGCTGGTGGTGGAGGGAGTGGATGCTTGTGGATGTAGTGCCAATCAAATGTACTGCTTTGTCCTGAATGGTGTCAAGCTTCTAGAGTGTTATTAGAACTGCACCCATCCAGGCAAGTGGAGAGAATTCCATCACACTCCTAACTTGTGCCTTGTAGAAGGTGGACATCCTTTGGGGAGTCAGGTGGTGATTTACTTGCTTCTGTATTCCTAGCCTCTGACCTGCTTTTGTAGCCACTATTTTTCTGTGATGAGTCCAGTTGAGTTTCTGGTCAATGATAACCCTAAGAATGTTAACAATGGGGGATTAAATGATCCAATGAATACTAAGACGCGGTTATGTAGAGCATGGATCACATCTTTCTGCTTTGTTTCTACAATGTCATTTTAGAAACCAATACACAAGGGACCCTCAGTTAAATTTTAATTTACTGTATCAGCTTACTTTATGGAATCTTGTTGACACATAATCATTTTATGTAGTGGACTTGTGTCCTCTTTGAATTGACTTAAAAATTATCCTGAATTTATTGCACATAGGTCCTTACAGTTACCACAGAATGTTTTCATTTACAGCTATTGGTCAGATTCAAATCCAGGTCCTAGACAAATTTATACATTCTTCTTCCTAAACACTATAAAAGAATAGGTCTGTGAATATTTGAGGCTGCATGGATTAGTGTGTGTATTTGCTTTAGAAATATTATGTTAACAATGACAGCTCTGGTTTTTAAGTGCAATCTCTTGCCTTTTTGCACACTGCTTTGTGACTTTACTTTTGACATATATCCCTTTAACAAATCATGTTCTATGGCCTAATGGGGAACTGTCACTCAAATACTTACAAGGTATTGTGAAGATAATTGTTTTCGGTTCACCTATTACCAGTTTAATACACATTTTAAGAATATACCCACTTGTTCCAGAATGCCTATGAGGCAAAAAGTTATCTACTATTTTTATGACCAAGGCCAGGGCAGGGAGTAATTTCTTCTCCTTTCATTTCTAAAGTTGATAGACTAAGAGTTTTATTTTTAAAAATGTGTTTTTTCAATTCAATATATACATAACCCTGTGTAAATCCATGAAGCTGGCCAAATCTGTGTTAGCAAGTAGAATTTGTTTTTATTTATAAAACTTTGGGATAAAGGTATTAACATTCGGCAAAGATAAAAACTGTACAGAATCCTATGACATTTGCACACTGGCATGCAAGAAAAAGTTACAGGGTGGTGTCATGTTCATGATAATGACCAAATAATCAATTGCTCATCAGGGACTGATTAACTCAGAGGGCTAGTCAATTTTAAATGGTTAGATGCAATATGAATTATGAAGCAGGCATTACAGCAAACAATATGATATATGTTTGCAAACACAAAATAGATCAACTGCCAGTGAGAGTTGGCTTGGCACCTTCACCATGCTGATGCCCACATTTTGACCAGGGCCATGGTGGAGCAGACAATAGAGATGCTAAAGGTCTGCTTCTGCTGTTTGGACCAGTCTGGGAGGGTGGTGGGAGAACTCCAGTGTAAAGAGGACAGAATGTGCCATACCATTCTGACGTGCAGTGCTTTGTGCAATATTGAGTAGGCAATGAGACAATGTCATAATGCTGAAGAGCTTGGGGAAAGTGAACAGTCATTCCTCATGGAGGATGAGGACATTCAACTGAAGGAATTCTCCTTATGGATGACAGGATTTGGGTTTTACTCATTTCAAAAACATACCTTATTCATTAAAAAAAAATAACATATATATAGTAACTGGAGGATGTTGATTCTGTGCACAATCTTTACATATGTAAAACAAACAGCCCAAGGCATTTCTTACTTATACAAAGCTATATTTATATCCATTTGAGGGACCGGGAGAGTCTGATAACTGAATGGACCCCAGTTTAATTTCAGCAGAAAGACCGCAGACGGTAGTCTTTCCCCACTGTGCCTTGGCAGTAGCTGCCCCAAGCATTAGTGTGTCCCTCAGCACGTGGTTAAAAATTACACAACACCAGGTTATAGAGCATCAGGGTTTATTTGGAAGCACTAGATTTTGAGGTGCTGCCTCTTCATCAGGTGGTTGTGGATAATAATGAAGAGGTAGCACTTTGTAGTGCTGTTAGAAAGTGCTGGTGATGAGGCATTCTGTGAAAAAACTTTGACAGTTTGCTCAGGGAACAATCTAACAGGATCCACCCTCTCCTTTTCCTGCAGGGTCTCAAAGATAGTATACGCTGACAACTTTTGATAGACTTGTGGTCAAAGGTGTTTTTCTTTACAAATTTCTCCATGAAGGACAGGTGAGACAGAATAGTCCACTGACAGGACTTAGCTGCCTTGGGAGCTACAAGTCAGACAGGCCTGATTCATCCCATTTCTAGTAGGTATGAGCTGGGTACAGTAGATCATCATGGACTGTGTTGGTCAAGATATCATCATTTGGTTTGAATTGTAGGTGTGAAGTGCACCCGAATTCATTTTTTTGTGTTCCCTTTTGATAGCTGTCAATAAATGTTCATGTTTGGACTTGTTCATATGCTTGCTACATGTGATGTTCACCTGATGGACAATGACAAGATGCAAATAATCACTGGGCTTTGGAGAAAGCGTATTGGGGGCTCAAACAGAGTGTTTAGTCAGGATATGTCTACATCCAGCGAAATGGTCTGTACTTGTTAAACAGCGACCAGATTAAAAGGGTGGATTGTATGTATGATGGAGTGTCAGTCATGTTAGATATGTGCCATGAGCATCATGGCTTTGTGACTCCTAACAATACTGAATTGCGAATACTTGTCTGGATGCACACTGCCTGCTCAAAGGTGACATTGTTGCAAGAGATGCAGGTCTTTTGGTGGATATCTACTCAGTGCTGAGTTGTTTGAGGAAAAGTGCTCATTAATATGGGGCTAGAATCGCGTGAAGGAAACCATAGGGGCAAAGTAGATAGATTTTTGTTAAGATATGATGAAAATCTTGTTGAGCCTCATAATGAGTGTCATTCAAATAACTTAATGCAACTTGCACTTTGGCAAAATAATCATAAGATTCAACCTTTTACCTCCATCTAAGTGATATATCCCAAAAGAAAGGGATAAACATACACTAGGTACCAAAATTCACTCTGGTATCAGTGCGGGTATGATTTCTTTATGTATCGATAATTGCATAATTAGATTAGATTCCCTACAGTGTGGAAATGAATGTGTCTCTTCAAGGTATACTCTCTACTAGCTGTGAGACATCATCAGATAGAATCATACAATCCCTACTGTGTAGAAAGACAACAATATATATAAATGTGTGCAATGCAAAGCAAAGTTGACTTGCAAAGGTTTTTTCAGCTTTTTATCGACAAATATTCACTATTTGCACACCTAATTTGGAAATATTTAATCTTTCCTTCACAATCATTGAATGGAAAGTGACTTGCCAAGATTTACAAGTAGATAAGTTATGAGGAGCTACTCCTCCAGGCAATGTTTTGCCATCACCAGCAGTTCTCATATTTGGGAAACAGATCCACACAGTCCCACACTCCTTCCCACACTCTCATGACACAACTGCACGTGTACAATTAATTATTGGAAAGAAGGATGAAATGGTAGAAAATATGATCATTAAGTTTGTAGACAGTTATCCCAACTTAGATCAGGACACAGCATACAAGTGCCAGTGTTTGCATGAGCACATATGTTCATGGAAAGATACAACTTCATAATGTTTAGCATAGGTCGTATAAAGGTGAAATGAGTACTGGCCACGTCCTGTGAAGAAACAGACAATGTATTTGAACCACACATTACCAACCACCCATCACTCAAGATGACAACTCAAGTACTGAAGTTATCATTTTAGACAACAACAAATGATATACATTCATTAATGATGACAGATAACACACTACAGAGCAAACTAAACCACTAAGTTGTGATAATTGAACAAAATCATGTCATGTCTTAAGTCCACCAAGTAATTATCTGAATTACACAGACAACATATGTGTGCATCATTGTGCGTCCTCATATCAGGAAAATTGGTGACCCATTCTTTAAAGGAAAAAGGAGACCTTTTTATGGCATAGATTCCAGACAGCAGATGCCTGTACTGTTAAGACCATTACATCTCTAATATATGTCAACTTATGGCAGAGATAAGGCCTGAGGATGAAAATAAAACTGTTGAGAGAGAGCGTAGTTGTATTATTATTCCATCTTGATGTACAAATAGATGAGTTTGTAATGTTAGTTCTTCCAGATGGAGTTTTAAATATGTAACAGCTGCCTGTTGGGCAAACTATGGAGGCAATCTACAATAATAAAGGATCTCCATTGTCAAAGCTACCAAGATGCCATTGAAACAGATAGGTCAGCACCCTCTCAGTAGACATCCTTTGTCTTTGGCTGTTCCTGCAGACAAGAGGTCTAATTGCTTCTTGTTGGTTTCAATTATCTTAATAGCAATCAGCTCGAAGCAATGTTGTGTAAGCAGCCATTTTGTAATCCCTTCTGGAGCTTGGCCAGCTTGTGGGTCAGGTGGCTTCTGCAGTTATTTTAAAACTGTGTCCATACTCATTTAAAGGTGTTCTCTTTCAAATGAAAGTTGCAGTCATTAAAGCAATTAATAGAATTCAAGACTAATAGTCTGTATGTTCTAAACTCACATGGCCAATTCTCTTTTGAAGACTCATTTTGAAGATTTCAGTCAGCATATCTTTATTCTCTCCATTTCTAAAGATGGGAGGCACGGTGGCACAGTGGTTAGCACTGCTGCCTCACAGTGCCAGAGACCTGGGTTCAATTCCTGCCTCAGGCAACTGTCTGTGTGGAGTTTGCACATTCTCCCCATGTCTGCGTGGGTTTCCTCCCACAGTCCAAAAGTGTGCAGGTTAGGTAAGTTGGCCATGCTAAATTGCTCAGTGTTCGGTGTAGGGGAATGAGTCTGGGTGATTTACTCTTCGGAGGGTCAGCGTGGACTTGTTGGGCCGAAGGGCCTGTTTCCACACTATAAGTAATCTAATCTTATAATAATTCTATCCTTTCCCAGTTTTGTTGGACTTTACAAAAGAACATATCTTTAAGTTGGAATTTCCAATACTGAATACGCTTTTACAAAGGATTGAAGATGGGAATTTAGTCTAACTGGGATGTAATGGTGCCTTTGACGAACAAAGGTATTTAGGGTTTAGAATTCTTTTGTCCTCACTTTCCTCTCTAGCTTCATTTTCAAATGGCCATCTTCGGCTATTTTTGCTACTTCTAGCAGGATACTTCTACCCCTCTCTTCGACTGGGATCATTCTTTCTGTGACAGCCTCAATCACTCTTCAATTCCTCACTGCATGTAACTTCCCTTGCAATCGCCAAAGGTACAACATTTCCTATTCACTTCCTCTCTCCTCATTGTCCAAAGCCCCAGTCACACTTTTCAGGTAAAACGGTGCTTTTTTAATACTTCTTTCAATCTAGTGTACAATATACAGAGGAACCTCAATGATCCGGCATTCGATTATCCGAATTTAAGATTATCCGGCAAGATCACAAGGTCTCGATGCTTGGCTAAACTGTGTTGTCCGGCGTTCGATTATCTGATAAAATACTCCCTGCCTGTGTCGTTCAGTTAATCAAGGTTCTCCTGTCGACTGCTCACTATGTGGTCTCATTTACTTAAGTGAGACCAAATACAAACTGGATGACCAGTTTGCGAAGCACCTCTACTCTGTCTGTAGAAATGACCCCAACCTTCCAGGTGCTTACCATTTCAATAAACCATCTTGTTCCCATCCTAATAGTTCAGTCCTTGGCCTCCCTACAGTGTTCCAGTGAAGCTCAATTCCAGCTGAAGGAACAACTACTTATTTTCTGCTTAGGTACATTATAGCCACTAGGACTCAATATTAAATTTCACAACTTCAGAGTATAGTCTCTGTCTCTTTGATTTGTCTTACTTCCCCCAGTCTCCTCGTGCTGTGTCTTGTTTGTGAAATGTCGGTTTTGCTCTCAGCAGAGTGAACTCATTTTCTCCTTTTTCACAGACACCATTTACACTTATTTAACACCTCTATCTTTTCTTTACTACCCGCAAAACCTGTTGAATTTGCTCTCCCCCGGTGTACACAGAAAGCCATCATTTTCGACTTCCTGACCAATTCAAAGAAAAGTCATACTAGATTCAAAACATTAACTCTGTTTTACTCTGTACAGATTCTTTAGACCTGCTGAGTTTCTCCAGCCTTTCTGTTTTTATATCAGTTTTCTAGCATCTGCATTCTTCATTAATTTTCTGGTGACTATTTAATACTGATGGCCTCTAGTTATGATCTTAGATTAGATTCCCCACAGTGTGGAAACAGGCCCTTTGGACCAACAGGTCCACACTGACCCTCTGAAGAGTAGCCCACCCAAACCCCTTTTCCCTCTGACTAATGCACTTAATTGACAATTTAAGCATGGCCAAAGAACTTTTGAAAGTTGATTGGAGGCAGATGTTCGCAGGTAAAGGGACGGCTGGAAAATGGGAAGCCTTCAGAAATGAGATAACAAGAATCCAGAGGAAGTATATTCCTGTCGGGGTGGAAGGGATGGCTGGTAGATACAGGGAATGCTGGATGACTAAAGAAATTGAGGGTTTGGTTAAGAAAAAGAAGGAAGCATATGTCAGGTATAGATAGGATAGATCGAGTGAATCCTTAGAAGAGTATAAAGGCAGTAGGAGTATACTTAAGAGGGAAATCAGGAGGGCAAAAAGGAGACATGAGATAGCTTTGGCAAATAGAATTAAGGAGAATCCAAAGGGTTTTTACAAATA
>NC_057728.1:23129932-23163456 GCF_004010195.1 Chiloscyllium plagiosum
GCAGGACTTATATACTTAATGGTAAGGTCCTAGGGAGTGTTGCTGAACCAAGAGACCTTGAAGTGCAGGTTCATAGCTCCTTGAAAGTGGAGTCGCAGGTAGATAGGATAGTGAAGAAGGCGTTTGGTATGCTTTCCTTTATTGGTCAGAGTATTGAGTACAGGACTTGGGAGGCCATGTTACGGCTGTACAGGACATTGGTTAGGCCACTGTTGGAATATTGCGTGCAATTCTGGTCTCCTTCCTATCGGAAAGGTGTTGTGAAACTTGAAGGGGTTCAGAAAAGATTTACAAGGATGTTGCCAGGGTTGGAGGATCTGACCTACAGGGAAGGCTGAACAGGCTGGGGCTGTTTTCCCTGGAGTGTCGGAGGCTGAGGAGTGACCTTGTGGAGGTTTACAAATTATGAGGGGCATGGATAGGATAAATAGGCAAAGTCTTTTCCCTGGGGTTGGGGAGTCCAGAACTAGAGGGCATAGGTTTAGGGTGAGAGGGGAAAGATATAAAAGGGACCTAAGGGGCAACATTTTCATGCAGAGGTTGGTACGTGTATGGAATGAGTTGCCAGAGGATGTGGTGGAGGCTAGTACAATTGCAACATTTAAGAGGCATTTGGATGGGTATATGAATAGGAAGGGTTTGGGCTGGGCACTGGCAGGTGGGACTAGATTGGGTTGGGATATCTGGTTGGCATGGACGGGTTGGACCGAAGGGTTTGTTTCCATGCTGTACATCTCTATGACTCTATGACTTTAATTCACCTAACCTGCACATCCTTGGAATGTGGGAGGAAACCGGAGCATCTGAAGGAAACCCACGCAGACACGGGGAGAATATGCAAACTCCACACAGACAGTCACCCAAGGTTGGAATCGAACCTGGGACCCTGATGCTGTGAGGCAACAGTGCTAACCACTGAGCCACCGTGCTGCCCTGAAATAAAAAGATGATGATAAATGCTTGCGTTTGTGGGATTCATAACAGGAGTGCATGTGTTGTCTTACACATTGCCTGTGTTCTATTATTTATACATGGTTGTAAATAATAATAGCGTCTGACATCAACGTGCCATGGTACATCTTTGAAATGATATACTTATAACCACAAGAATTCTACGCATTCTCAGTGACTTTCCACTTCTATTATTCATGAATAAAATCTCAAATGTCATGGCAATCTAAATAGCCAACAAAAATGGAACTGAGATGCAGTCAAATATCTGACCACTCATTGAATAGAAAATGAATTGAGAGACATTTTTCACACATGCTTCCTTTCTTGTTCCGTTCACAACCAGAATCTCAATCAAATGTTGCATTTTACAAGTGTGAACATTTTCACCCAATTTCATTTTTGGAATAGGGTGTATTTGTTTTAATACTATACTAGAGACTAATTTAATGGCATAATATGGTGCATTTTTGCTATACATGTACAACACCAAATAATTGATGCCAATATTGTATCAAATAGACAAAATTACTACAGAGCACAATTCGATCATAATTCTACCATATGGAAAGCAATACTGATATTGTATAGAAAGAAACAGAAGTGCAAAGTGATCACATTAACATTGAGAATGCTGTAAATTTAGATAGCAACAGACAGCAACTACACATGGACAGTTTAATTACACATAGACAGTCTAAGTATACCCTAATACCGTAATCTGCATTATGCAGTTGTATATACTATAAAAATGATGGTAACACTGTAATCTATTGATAAAAATGCAAATGCTTTTTAACAGGTAACAGTGCAGTAGACATTGTTCTAATTCTATTAATGATTAATGAGAAGTAAATAAATAATTGAATTTTGTTTGGCTAAATGTGATGAATGGTAGTTTGGTGTTTAAGTATCAATAAGTCAACAATACTCATTGATACATTGAATGAAACAAATAAAAACAGCAACAATGTAAGTGTTTTGGGAACAAAATTCTGAAAAAGCTGTTGCATGAAAAAACAAAATTGTTATTTCTTTATTTGACTTGGTGCAATCAGTTAATAACACTAATGCTGTGAGAATGATCACAGACATCACATTGATTCTGCTGAGGTTTAAGTTCATGATTTATCATATTGCTGTCTCTGTGTCATTGTTTTCACAGAGGGGGGTCAGTATTTGGGCTAAGCAGAAAAATGATTGCCAGGCAGGTGAAACAAGAGGAACAAGTATTTTAAAAACTGATTTGCATGCATTCACCAAAAGAAAACAAGAAATGACCAAGTGGTTAATAAGAGCGAGAAACTTGGAAGTAATTAATAATATCAGAGAAAAAGGACTGAATTTCCCATTTTTTTGGTAAGTGTTCTTTTTGGTGAAATTAAAAGCAGGCCATTAACCATGGCTCCTGTTGATATTTCTCAAACAATAGTACACTCTTCAGCTCATCATTTATGCAACCAGCTTCTTTGGTACTCAGCTTGCACAATCGTATGGCAGCAGTGACACGAGGGCTTTGAAATGTTTGCACTGCTAGCACCATATTTAAAGCTCCACTCTACAGCATGTCAGAAACTGCACGTCTGGATCTGGCCAAGGACCTGGTCCAGAAAGGAAAGCTTGCTTCCCACTTCCATATACATCTCATGTGGTTACATAGAAACATACGGATTGCTTGATGGGAAAAGACCAAAATCACCTTCCATTATTCTGGTTTGAAGATGAGACAAACAAACAAGGGGCAAGAAGAACCCCAGTCATGGAAAGCTTTTGATTCATAGATCATAGATTCAAAGGATCAATGGTCCAACGAATCATAGATTCAAAATTCAATCTCTCAATTATGCTACACTAACAAACATCATGTCTCAAATTATTAATTTGTTCTCATTACTTTCTTAAAGAAAACTATCTAATTTGTATTTGAATTAATGAATGCTATTTTCTTTCACTGTTTCATGTGGAGTTCCTTCCATAGATTGACCACAGATCAGTTTTGAATTCATGCCCTTCAAGAGCTGACTATGTCTTCTCTAGATAGGTCAGGGTGAAACAACTGGTCATTCTCTAAATAGCCTTTTTCATTTTAACTTTTTTTTCTTTTAGTTTTGTCTTTCAAAACTGAAGTGTTCAAATTTCTTCAATACAATGAGTTTTTCAGTACCCTTCATGCATGTAGCCAATTTTTCTTTAAAATCTGATGTGAAATGGAAATTGCTATCTGCACTATCTGATCAAAATATTTGAAAATGAACGTTACAATTAATTTATCTTTACTATCAAAACTATACAAATTATTTGATAAAGTTACAATGAATTCAGCCAAGGTGAAATTTCAAAATTATTTTTGGTTTTAGAATCAGTAGAAAAATAATCTTGCTGTGGACCTCTATCATCACATGGCCCACTGATTTTCATGTTATAAAAGTTTTGTTTATTGATTCAATAGACTTCAATAGTTACGCTTTCACTATTCTACTGTTGATCCACCCATGAGGCTGTACAACTCCTTTATACATGACTGAAAAACAAGTTTTCTTTTATATTCTTATCTGCTGTGCTGAGAATGCAGACTAATGCTAGGGTTAAATCCCACTAGCACAGCCAGCTCATTAGATTCTTACCCAGGTCACCATTGTGATGACGGACCTGAGCAGCAAGAAATAGCATTCTATTATGCAGTGATAGAATGAGGGTTTTAAAACTGAAACTGACTTTACCTCAATAATATTCACACAAAACGTCATCACGCAAGCAGCATCACATGCTTAGCAAGCAAAACCTGGAACCTGAATTTTCCTCTTCCAACCACTGGCGGTGTGACCTAGCTCAGCACCTCAAAAGATCCAACCTCAAGGGATTTCTGGTCTGCATATGGCAAAACAAATCAGGCAATGTTTTACACACCTTGTCATGATTGTATGTTCTTTTTATATTTGTGGAGGAGAAAGTGAGGACTGCAGATACTGGAGATCAGAGCTGAAAAATGTGTTGCTGGAAAAGCGCAGCAGGTCAGGCAGCATCCAAGGAGCAGGAGAATCCACATTTCGGGCATAAGCCATTCCTGAAGAAGGGCTTATGCCCGCAACGTTGATTCTCCTGCTCCTTGGATGCTGCCTGACCTGCTGCGCCTTTCCAGCAACACATTTTTCACATTTGTGGAGGACCCAATCTAGAATGTAAATTTTCATATATCATAAATAAACTATCATATTGATTCACTTAACATACCTATCTTTGATTCATTTGTTCTGACAGTCATTAGCTCTGCTTTAGTATTATTAGTGTTATAATCTATATAATACAATTCAATAGGTATTACAAACTTAATAAACAGCTATTGTGATGTTTAGAAGACATTCATAACCCATTCACATTTTGTACAAATGGTTTAAGCCTTCTCACTTCCATAGTACATCCACTAACTACACTCTTTATTCCACTACTTTCAATTCTTCAGTATGCTCTATAATTTATTGTGCACCATCTGCCTCCCATGTGCTTCTTTTACACAATCAACAGCTGTTTTATGTGTGCTTTGCTCATAGATGAATGACCTGCACATATGAGACATCTGAATCACTGATCAAAAGGCAGAGAGAAGTACAACACCACATGGAACATAATCATTTCTGCACATATTTTGATATACAGCTGTAATCACAAGAATACATTTGAAAATCCACTGAATAACATTATGTACAGAAAGCAACAATAAGGAAATAACACTCAGGAGACTGCTTTGACTCACAATACCAGCTTGGCAAAAATGGGATTCAAAAGGTTGCCATTGATTTTCCATTAATTTTTACTGTATGCTTTAAGAGTATTTCTAAATTGTCTACAATGGAAATGGAGTTTATAACATGGCAAATACATTGAAAATGCACTAGGGAGTTCAGCTTCATTCTGTAGGTGACTGGAGATGTGAATCTTTCAGTTAAGCACATTTATTTAATTTAAGTGAACTACCTTTGGATCCACTGCTGTCTGTCTATCTGGTGAAAAAAATCCCACATTGTTGTTTGTTAGGAAGATTCATGATTCTGACCAAGCAGCAATGTAGAAATGTTAATAGATCACATTGTCACCAAATTTCAACATTTAAAAATGGCACCTGGAATCTGGATTCAGAAGTTCCCACCCTCATATTGACAGGTTTCAGATGTGTCAAGAAGGAAATGGGGTGAAGTGTTACTCACACGTGATGGATGGAGAAAGTGAGGACTGCGGATCCTGGAGGTCAGAGTGGAAAAGTGTGGTGCTGGAAAAGCACAGCAAGTCTGGCAGCATCCGCGGAGCAGCAGAATCGATGTTTTGGGCATAAGCCCTTCATCAGGAATGTGGAGGGGAGTTGGGGGAAGGGGGCTAAGAGACAAATAGGAGGGCTGGGGCTGAGGGGAAAGTAGCTTGGAAGGTGATAGGTCTGGAGTAGTGGGTCTGCTTCAGGGCAGAGGAGGTGACCTAGGGGGTGCAGTGAGAGAGAACCTCACTGAGATCCTTGCAGAGGGAGGAGGAGAAGTTCTTCAAGGTGGGCATCCTCAGAAGAGGCTTTGCAGTAAAGTTACAGTGACTCAGAGAAAGTGAGGACTGCAGATGCTGGAGATCAGAGTTGAAAAGTATGGCACTGGAAAAGCACAGCAGGTCAGGCAGCATCCGAGGAGCAGGAGAATCAACGTTTTGAGCATAAGACCTTCATCAGAAATGAGGGGTACTAATGAAAGGCTCCTCAGATGCTGCCTGATCTGCTGTACTTTTCCAGAGCCACATTTTTTGACTCACACATGATGGAAGCCAAACTTAGCAAAGCCTTTTGAACTCAATGCTGAGTTCATGGACTCCAGAACTTCTGGGCGGCACAGTGGTTAGCACTGCTGCCTCACAGCGCCTGAGACCTGGGTTCAATTCCTGCCTCAGGCGACTGACTGTGTGGAGTTTGCACATTCTCCCCGTGTCTACGTGGGTTTCCTCCGGGTGCTCTGGTTTCCTCCCACAGTCCAAAAGATGGCAGGTCAGGTGAATTGGCCATGATAAATTGCCCGTAGTGTTAGGTAAGGGGTAAATGTATGGGTGGGTTCTGCTTTGGTGGGTCGGTGTGGACTTGTTGGGCCGAAGGGCCTGTTTCCACGCTGTAGTGTAATCTAATCTAATCTAATTTCCAGCGAGGAAAAGGCCTAAGCTGTGAGACACAATTTTTAGAGTGGATGTAAACATTCATGAAAGGTGGATAACAAATATTAATATTACTGGACTGAGGTTATTTAAATGCATTCAGTTCTGTTCTTCATGCTGTAGGAAGAATGTTGTGAAACTTGAAAGGGTTCAGAAAAGATTTAGAAGGATAGTGCCAGGGTTGGAGGATTTGCGCTGCTGGGAAAGGTGGGATAGACTGGGGCTATTTTCCCTGGAGCATTAGAGGCTGAGGGGAGCATTAGAGGTTTAAAAAAATCATGGATAAGGCAAATAGCAAAGGTCTTTTCCCAGGGTAGGGGAGTCCAAAACAATTTTGATGAGAGAGGAAAGATTTAAAAGAGTCTTAAGGGGTAACTTTTTTATACAGAGGGTGGTGTGTGTATGGAAGCAGCTGCCAGAGGAGGTGGTGGAGCCTGGTTCAAGTATAACATTTCAAAGGCATCTGGATGGGTACATGAATGAGAAAGAGTTAGAGGGATATGGGCCAAATGCTGGCAAATGAGACTAGATTAATTTAGGATATCTGGTCGGCATTGAAGTGTTGGACTGGAGAGTCTGTTTCGATGCTGGATATCTCTATGACTCCATGACTCTAAATCTCCAGCCTTTAAAAATTGGAAATAGCCTCTGTCAGTGAGATGCCTTGAAGGGGTCATGCATTAACATCTGGTGACTTAGGGTATGGAAGTCACATGGGGCATAGTAATGGGGTGTATGGAATGAAGACTAGAGAAAACAAGAAAACAATTGGGTTGGAGTCCAAGAAAACCAAGGCCAACCTCTTAAACAATCCACACAGCATTCTCATTTGTATCCAGGGCTACACTCCACCATGAAAACTGTGTCTGATTGTTGAGATTGGAACCAGGTGGATCTTGTTGACTATGAGAACCTTGATTGTGGTTGTTAACTGAGGCCAATCAGGAAATCCCTGGCTGACCAATGTGATCAGGGGATTACCTCCCCCAGGAGACTGTGCCCCACAACATGAGCTGCACCTGGAATTTTGGTTTTGTCTCTTTTAAAGATGTAAATTGTTGGGTCCTGTTTCAACTGCTGCTGCACACCATCCATCTCTTCTCCTTCATCCACTGCCTGGACACATCTTGGTGTATTCATTTGCCACAGGGTACTGGAGATCTCCATTGGAAGGCTCCCTATGCAGGGATCCTCCCTCTTTCACTTGGGAGTCTGGGGTGGAGGGTTTTGCATGCGACAGTCCCTTTTAACTGCAGATTGCAGTGGTTCATGGTCTCCTAGCCCAGCTGTTTGTTTTGTAGTGCTGTGGATCATGTGTATGTTGGGTGTGGGCATTTGTACTCCCTTTTTAGTTATCTGAAGAACCTTCTCCTCTATATCTGGTTGCACTTCAGCCTTGCGCTCCTAATTTTTGGGCACCCGATGTGGAGGGGAGTGGGCAGGTTGGAGGATCTTCTCATGGATCTGCTCCTAGCCTGGCCAGGCTGGCCAATAACAGGTCCAGGCAGCAGGCTATGGAGATGATCATAATGGCTGACAGCCTTCCCCTCTTTTATGGTTATGTTCGGGCTCAGGTGTACCTGGAGAAGGAGCACACCGTGTCCACCAATATCCTTGATACCTTTTGGGAGAGGTGGGCACTGCAAGGAGTGGAATGCTTTATTTCCTCCTCCAATTAACCCTTGTGCTACTGACCTTGAGAGTGAAAATCCAGCACATACTTCCAAATCTGAAAGGACATGACATCAAGAAGAATCCTGAGGTGATGGTATTCCCATCTACCATGGTCTTATCCTTTTGGATGGTAGAAGTCACTAGTTTGAGAGGTCCAGGTGAAGAAGCTTTGACAAGCCATTGTAATGCATCTTGTAAATGATACTCTGGATCCATGCTGCACCGTTAATGAAAGAAGTTAATATTTATGGTGGTAGAGCTGATAGAGCAGACTATTTTGCTTTAGATTTTATTGCTATTTTTTTGATTGCCATTGGGATTGCATCTACATTGGCAAATGGACAGTATTCCACACTATTCCTGAATCCTACCTTGCAGATGGTAGAATGTTTTCGGAGAATCATGAGGTGAGTAACTCATTGCAAAATGTTCAGGTTCTAATTTGCTCTGCTATCACAGAATTTATAGGGTTGGTCCCATTAGGTATCTGCACGATAATGACTTCCAGAATATTGATGGTGGCAGATTCAACAATGATTGTGCTGCTAAATGTCAAAAGGAGGAGTTTAGATTCTCCTGTTTGAGATGGTCATTGCATGGTACTTGTATACAATGAATGCTTCTTGTTTAGGTAAACGTTGTGCAAGACCTGCTGCACATAGACAAGGACTGTGTCATTATCTGAAAAATTACAAATAGCACTGAATGTTGTACAATCATCAGCCAACATCTTCACATTTAACTTCATGATAAAGGAAAAATCATTGATTAAGTGGCTGCAGATTGTTGGCCCCAGGATAATGCATTGAATTTCTTTGAGAGATGTGCTGGTGCTGAGGTGATAAGCTTACAACACTGACAACCAGCTTTCTTTATGATAGGTAATTTATCAATGAAAAAAGCCCCCTCATCTCCATTGATTTCAGAATCATCATGTCTCTCCTGTGTCATACTAGTTTTAAATATGTCTTGATGTCAGGGGCAGTCACTTTCACCTCTTCTCTGAAATTCACTTCTTTTCTTCTGTGATAAGGTTTGGATACTTGAGAGCAGGTTTATGGTGAATTAAGGCAAACGTAGTGCCATCATAGGTGCTCTCAAATTAGCAAGAGATCTTAAGACCATAAGATAAAAGAGCAGAATTAGGTCATTCAGCCCATCGTGTCTGTTGTGCCATTCAACCCCATTTTTCAAACCTATTCTCCTGCTTTCTCCCATAATCCTTGATCCCCTCACTGATCAAGAACCTATCTTTCTCTTTGTTAAATTAACTCAATGACTAGGCCTCTGTAGTAACGAGCTCCACAGAAACACCACACTCTGGCTGAATAAATGTCTCCTCATCTCAATTTTAAAGGGTTGTCACTTCACCTTGAGGCTGCGCTTCAGGGTCATAGTCTCTCCTACAAGTGGAGACATGTTCTCCACATCCACTTTATTCAGGCCCCTCAGTCTCCTATAAGTTTCAGTCAGATTCACCCCTCATCCTTCAAAACTCCATTGAGCACAGACCCAAAGTCCTCAACTGCTTCTCAAATGACAAGCCCTTCATCCCCAGGATCATTCTTGGAAACCTCTTCTGGACCTTCCAACACTAGCCCATTCTTCCTTAGATTTGGGACACAAAGCTGCTCAGAATATTCCAAATGCAGTCTGACCAGAGCATTATATAGCCTCAGCAATATATCTCTGGTCTTGTCCTCTAGCCCTCTTGAAATGAATGCCAATATGACATTTGCCTTCCTAACTGCCAACTGAATCTACATGTTAACCTGAAGCAAATCCTGAATTAGGACTCCCAAGTCTTTTTGAGCTTCAGATTTCTGAAGCCATTCCCAATTTAGAAAATAGTCTGCACCTCTATTTTTCCTACCAATGTGCATAGCCTTCCACTTTCCAACATTGTATTCCATCTGCCACTTCTTTGCCCACTTGCCTAGAATGTTCAACTTCTTCTGTAGCCACCCTCCTTCCTCAGAACTACCTATCCCTCCAACTATCTTTGTGTTATCTGCAAACTTTGCAACAATGCCCTCAGTTCTTTTGTCCAGATCATTAAGGTAAAATACGATTAGTTGTGGTCCCAACACTATCCCTTCCAGAACTCCACTCGTCACCAGCTACCACCCTGAAAAGGATTCCTTTATCCCTACTCTCTGTTTCTGACAGTCAGCCAATCCTCTATCCATGCCAATACCTTAACAGTAACACTATGGCTTCTTATCTTATTTAGCAGCATGTGTGGCATCTTGTCAAATGCCTTCTGGAAGTCCAAATAAATCACATACACTGCCTATCCTTTATCTAACTTGCTCATTACCTCCTCAAAACATTCCAACAGATTTGTCAGGCATGACCTCCCCTTGACATGTTGCCTCTGCCTTATTTTACCATGTACTTCCAAGTACCAGGGGCCTGAACATTTTAGACCACTGCTACACCACTGTGAAAGATGCCTACCGCTCCATCCCCGCCCTCATTTTGGGAATTCCGACCACAACGCCACGTTTCTTCTCCCAGCTTACAGGCAAAAGCTCAAGCAGGAGACCTCCTCCCGGATAAGGTCCAGTGCTGGTCGGAGGAGGCAGAGGATCAACTCTGGTTCTGTCTGGAATCGGCTGATTGGGTCATGTCCAAACAGTCTACAGGTACCTTGGATGAGTATGCCACCACTGTCACAGACCTTTATCAGCAAGTGTGTGGAGGACTATATACTGAGGAAGTCAATCTGGGTTGTATTCCCCAACAGGAAACCCTGGATGAATCAGGACATACAGAACCTGCTAAAAACCAGGTGTGAGGCCTTCAGATCAGGAGACCCACTCAAATATAAGGAATCCAAGTATGGCCTTCGCAGAGCCATTAAGACAGCCAAGGACCAATATCGATCCAAACTAGAGACCCAGACAGACATCCGGCGACTATGGCAAGGACTGAATGACATCGCAAGTTCTAAAAAGAGACAGTGCAAGATAGCAGACGATGTCACATCCCTCCCAGATCGTTTCCTCACCTTTGAGCAGAATTTCAGTGGAGAGATTTAGATTTAGATTAGATTAGATTACAGTGTGGAAACAGGCCCTTCGCCCCAACAGGTCCACACCGACCCGCCGAAGCGAAACCCACCCATACCCCTTACCCAACACTACAGGCAATTTAGTATGGCCAATTCACCTGACCCTGCACATCTTTGGATGGTGGGAGGAAACCGGAGCACCCGGAGGAAACCCACGCAGACACGGGGAGAATGTGCAAACTCCACACAGTCAGTCGCCTGAGGCGGGAATTGAACCCGGGTCTCTGGCGCTGTGAGGCAGCAGTGCTAACCACTGTGCCACCGTGCCGCCCGAGAGGTAACACCTATTCCGACAAGTCCTTACGAACCTATTCCAACAGTCACTGCATCGGAGGTCAGATCAGTTTTCCTTCGTTTGAATCCAAGAAAAGCGATGGTACCAGACGGAGTACCAGGCTGTGTACTCAGGGCATGCACAGATCAACTGGCAGAGGTCTTCTTGGGCATCTTCAACCTCTTCCTGTAGCAGGCCACTGTCCCTGCCTGTTTCAAGAGGGCCAACATCATCCCTGTGCCTAAGAAGACTTGTACAACATTTCTCAATGACTACCGCACAGTGGCCCTAACTTCAGTAGTCATGAAGTGCTTTGAAAGGCTGGTCATGGCATTAATGAACTCCAGCCTTCCCATTACTCTTGACCCAAGCCAATTTGCCTACCGGACCAACAGATCCAAGTCAGATGCCATGTCACTTGCCCTTCAGTCCTCCCTAGAACAACTACGTAAGAATCCTACTCATTGACTACAGTTCAGCCTTCAACACTATTATCCCCTCGAGACTGATTACTAAACTTAGTGATCTCAAACTAAGCTGCACTCACTACAACTGGATCCTCAGTTTCCTGACTCACAGGTCACATTCAGTGAAGATTGGGGACAATATTTCATCCTCACTAACACTCAACACTTAGGGCGGCACGGTGGCTCTGTGGTTAGCACTGCTGCCCCACAGCACCAGGGTCCTGGGTTCAATTCCAGCCTCAGGTGATTGTCTGTGTGGAGTTTGCACGTTCTCCCCGTGTCTGTGTGGGTGATCTGGTTTCCTCCCACAATCCAAAGATTTGCAGGTCAGGTGAATTGGCCATGCTAAATTGCCCATAATGTTAGGTGTATTAGTTAGGGGTAAATATAGGGTAGGGGAATGGCTCTGGGTGGGTTACTCTTCGGAGGGGCGGTGTGGACTTGTTGGGCCGAAGGGCCTGTTTCCATACTGTAGAGAATCTAATCTAATCCTAATCCAACACTGGAGTCCCCCAGGGGTATGCACTCAGCCTCCTACTGTACTCACTATATACCCATGACTGCATCGCCAAATACCAGACTAATGCCATTTACAAGTTCACTGATGACACCACCATCGTCGGTCGAATCTCAGACTACAGACGGGAGGTGGAAGACCTCGCAAAATGGTGCACTGAGAACAACCTAGCTCTCAGTGCCAGCAAAACTAAGGAACTCATTATTGACTTTTGGCGGATGTTACTCATGCCCCCCCCCCACATTTAACAGCACAGCGGTGGAACGAGTGGAGAGAGTGTCAAGCTCCTGGGAGTGGTCATCAACAACAAGCTTTCTTGGACTCTTCACGTGGACCCACTGGTTACAAAGGCCCAACAACGTCTCTTCTTCCTCAGGCAGCTGAAGAAATTTGGCATGATGGAGAATATCCTTGTCAACTTTTATAGATGCGCCATCGAGAGTATTCTGTCTGGATGTATCACCACCTGGTATGGCAACAGTACCATTTAAGATCGGAGACTGTTACAGACAGTGGTGAACTCGGCCTGGACAATCACAAAGGCCAACCTCCCATCAATAGAATCCATCTACCAGCCCCACTGTCAAGGAAAGGCCGCCAGCATTCTCAAAGATCCATCCCATTCTGGCAATGTCTTTCTACAACCTCCTACCATTGGGGAGAAGTTACAGAAGCCTGAACACATGCACCAGCCAGTTTTGAAACAGTTTCTATACTACTGTTAGAATACTGAATGGACTCTCAAACTCTTAACATTTGCCTATACCTGTGTTTTTTGTTTTTGCTACTGTTTACTTATTATTTACTTATCTATGCTACTTAACTCTGTGATCTGCCCGTATTGCTCGCAAGACAAAATTGTGCCTCAGTACATGTGACAATAAATTCAATTCAATACACCACAATCTCACCCTTACTAATAGACTCTAATATATTACCAATCACCGGAGTCAGGCTAATCAGCCTATAGTTTCCTGTCTTCTGCCTCCCTTACCTGGGGCCATACCTGATAGGTCACCACGAATGCATGTACAATCCTCAGCTATCTCCTTCACAACTCTGGCATGTAGTCTATCTAGTCCAGGTAATTTGCCTTAGACTCTTCAGCTTCCACTACCCAGTACCTTATCATCAGTGATGGCCACTACACTGACCTCTGCCCCTTGACCTTCTTGAAGTTTGAGTATGTTGCTGGTGTCTTCCACTGTGAAAGCTACTGCGAAGTAACTATTTTGTTCCTCTGCAATTTACTCAACTATTATACCATCACAAAATTCAAGCTTTGCCCTCTCAAACTGCAGAATGAATTCTATAATATTATGTTCACTGCCCCCTAAGGATTCCTTAACCTCCAGTTCCCTAATCAAAGTCTGCCTCGTCACATATCATTGAATCCAGAGTTTTCTATTCCCTTGTGGGATCTACCACAACCTGCTCCAAACAAAAAATTCTTGTAGATGTTCCATGAATTCCTTTTATTGAAACCTGATACCAACCTAATTTTCCCAGGCCACTTATATGTTGAGGTCCCCCATGATTATTGTAATAATGCCTTTCTTATATGTCTTTTTCTACCTCTTCTTATATGTTCTTCCCTACATCCTAATTATTGCTAGGAGGCATTAAACTCTTATGGTCATCACAGAGAAGACTGGTGGTGGTTTAATCTGAGGGTTACCATGCCTCAGGTGAAGGGAGAGGCTGAGAAGGAAAGTTCTTCATGATAACCTTCGTGTCTCAGGATAGCATTGATAATGAAACCTCCACTACTTTGTTGATGATTGAGAGTGAACTAATGTGTGATCATTGAGTGAGTTGGATTTGTCCATTTTTGTAGGCAGCGCATTGTTAGGTAGATACCAATGTTATAACTGTATTGGAAAAGTGTGGCCAGGAGTTTGGCCAGTTTTGGAGCACAAATCTTCAACTCTTTAGCTGAGTTGTAGTTGGGGTCAATAGCTTTTGACTAGACTCAGATCTTTAGCAGGAAGGAAGAAAAGACTTTCATTTAAGACTTGAGACAGGGCAGAATTGAACCATTCAGCCCATCAAGTCTGCTTCACCATTTGATTATGACTGATACATTTCTCAACCCCATTTTCCTGCTTTCTCCCAGTAAACCTTTGTCCGCTTATTAATCTGACCCCATCTTAAAGACCTCAATGACTTGATCTTCACAGCCTTTACTATTTAGATATTAATTTTCATAACCCAAGTGCTTTACAATTCATAAAATACTTTTGAAGCATAGCAATTGTTGCAATGTGGAAAGCATGTAACAGTTCATTCACAGCTCCACAAACAGCAATGTGATAATAATCAGAGAATCTGTTTCTTTTCTGACATAGGATAAATATTGGTCACAGCACCCAAGACCCAGAAGTCCAGGTGTAGCTGTGAAAAGAAGATGAGAAATGTACATACTACATGGATGGTGAACAGCTAACATTTAACCTTATTTTACATCTCTATCACTCCTTTATTGCTATTATCACTGCCTTTGTCTTTTGCTGTGGGCATGCTCACCATTTGTTCTCCTTGGTTCCCCCCCCCCCTCCGCCAACAGCATAAAAAACATAATTTTCCAGCTCCTTTAAGTTCTGAAGAGTAATCATATTAAACTCTAACTGTCAACTCTGTTTCTCTCTCCATAGATGATGCCAGACTTGCTGACTTTCCCCAGCACTTCCTGTTTTTATGCCATACGTCCAGTTTGGCAGCAATGTTATTCCAGATGTGGGAGGCACCATCAGTGGTGATACTCAATCAGTCTTGGAGATCATCACTGAAGTTTTTGACTCAGAATACACTTTGATTTCTTGCTAAACTCAAATGTTTCTTCCAAATTAGTTGTTCTGTGTTGAACACAATTCATCATCTGAGAGAAGGTCATAGATGGTAATCAGTAGAAGATTTTCTTCCTTATTTTGACCTGATACTTTGAGATTAACAAAGTCAAATAAAGGACAGCCATGCCTTCCAAATGAGCATTATTGTGCAGCCATTGGGGGTCTCTCCTGCAGGTGACATGCAGGGAAGGTAAAGGCAGAAACTGAAATGTTGATAGAAAGGTAGATCTTTGTGAATATGTTTACATCAGAACGTTACTTGACATAGTGATACTCATATGTCACTGAATCATTTACAAAGTATCACTTGAAACCAGTTCTTCATTTCACCTTCATATGAACTGGTATTTTATTAATTTGAGTCAAAGAGTTGAACAGCATGGAAAAAGACACTTCGGTCCAACTTGTCCATGCCAACCAATATTCTAAATTAATCTAGTCCCATTTGCCAGCATTTGGCCCAAATTGCTCTAAACTCTTCTTATTCATGTACCCAACCAGATGTCTTTTAAATGTTGTGATTGTACCAACCTCTACCACTTCCTCAGGCAGTTAATTCCATATATGATTCACCCTCTGCATGAAAACATTGGCCCATTTAAATCTTTCCCCTCTCACCTTAAAACTATGCTGTCGAGTTTTGGACTCCCCTAACATGGGAAAAAGACCTTGGCTATTCACCATATCTATGCTCCTTATGATTTTACATATAAGGTCACCCCTCAGCCTCCAACACTCCACGGAAAATTGCCCCAGGCTATTCAGCCTCTCCTAATAGCTCAAACCCTCCAACTCTGGCAATATCCTTGTGAGTCTTTTCTGAATCCTTTCAAGATTAACAACATATTTCCTATAGGAGGCAGTATTCAATGCAGTATTCCAAAAGTGGCCTAACCAATGTCCTACGCAGCCACATCATACTATCCCAACTCTAATACTCAATGCATTGACCAATAAAGGCAAGTGTACCAAATGTCATCCCCACTACCCTGGCTACCTGTGACTCCACCTTCAAGGAACTATGAACCTGCACCCCAAGGTTTCCTTGTTCGGCAACACCCCCAGGATCCTACTATTAAGTGCAGATGTCCTACCCTGATTTGCCTTACCAAAAATGCAACACCTCATATTAATCTAAATTAAACTCCATCTGCCACTCCTCAGCCTATCAACCCATCTGTTCAAGGTTCCATTGTACTCGGAGATAACCTTCTTCCCTGTCCACTACACCTCCAATATTGGTGTCATCTGCAAAGTAACTAACCATTCCTCCTATATTCACATCCAAATCATTTATATGAATAACAAAAAGCAGTGGACCTAGCACAGATGTTCATGGCAAACCACTGGTCACAGGCCTCCAGTCTTAAAAGCAATCCTTCACCACCCTCGTCTCCTACCTTCAAGACAATTTTGTGACCAAATGGCTAGAATTCCATAGATTCCATGTGATCTAACCTTGCTAACCAGTCTACCATGAGGTACCTTGTTGAGCATCTTGCTGAAGTCCATATAGCCAATGTCTACTGCTCTGGTTCATCAGTCTTTGTCATTTCTTCAAAAACTCAATCAATTTAGTGACACATGATTTTCCATGCACAAAGCCATGTTGACTATCCCTAATCAGTCCTTGCCTTTCCAAATACATGTAAATTCTGTCCCTCAGAGTCCTCTCTAACAGCTTACCCACCACTGATGTCAGACTCACCGATTAATAGTTCACTGACTTTTCCTTACTACTTTTCTAAAATAATGTATATCCTCCAGTCTTCTGAAACCTTACCCATGGCTATCGATTATGATTAGAGGAAGGTCATTTATAAAGTTAGTGAGTATAGTTAGGCCTAGAACACTATGTCTTGGAGCTGAGATAACTGACCTCCAACAACCACAACCATCTCATTTTGTGCTAACTGTGACTGCACACATTGGAGAATTTTCCAATGAATCTATTTAACTCCAGTTTATCTATGACTCCTTGATGACACATTTGGACAAAGGAAACCTTGATGTCAAGGGCAGTAACTCTCACTTTTTCTCACACTGAGGGTTGGGGATGGGTGGAAAGAAGTTGGAAACTTGACTCCAAGAACTTTTAGACTGAGGCCAAGAGGACAATAGACTATAGATATTTGAGCAAAATAATTATTCTCCAGCTGAAAAATTCCACTAACAACAGATTTTTGCTTTATCCTGAACAAATATTATCTCCACAATGTTTTGCTATTTCCCATAATCCAACAAAATGTGATCAAATTAGAACTGTCTTTTATGCAAAATGGAAATTTCCAGTAGACATGTTTCCTCTGTGTGCTCAAATCTATCTTACATTGCATTGGAAAGCACACAAATGCTTCACATTTCTTGGCAGATAGGTCTGAACCATTACTAACTACGGAGCTATTGATAAGCTGGAAAATAGCTTTAAGGACTGATCGCCTAACTTGCATTGATAAAATCAGGCAGACCAATTCAGAAACAGGCCATCTGGCCCAACAAGTCCACACCAACTCTCCAAAGCACAGCACACCCAGACCCATTCCCCTTCTACTCTACATTTACCCCTGACTAATGCACCTAATCTATATATTCCTGAACACTATGGGCAATTCACCTAACCTGCACATCTTTGGATTGTGGGAGGAAACTGGAGCACCTGGAGGAAAATCATGCAGACACTGGGGGAATGTGCATACTCTACACAGCCTCGATTCCAAGGCTGGAATCAAACTTGTCCCTGGCACTGTAAGGCAGCAGTGCTAGCCACTGTGTCACCTACATTCCACTTGTCTTTTTCCTTACAAACACATAAGACGTTATTTTGCTATCAATGGTGGAAGATCTGTATCTGTACACATTCTGATCACACTCCCACTCCCGCTCCTCATGGATAGAGGATTAGAGGATCAGTGATCGATTGAAGCCATAACCAACCTCATGATCTCCTCAGACTCAACTCCCTATATAACCTTTTGAAGTAGATCAAGCCCTGTGCAAACTTAATTATTTTCCTGTATTTTCCCCTCTTCTATGTTGATATATATCTTAAAGATTTGGATGAGGGAACTAAATGTACCATCTCAAATTTTGCAGATGAGACAAAGCTTGACGGAAGGGTGAACTGTGAAGAATATGCAGTGATGTTGATAGTGATTTGGATAAGCTGAATGAGAGGAAAAATGCATGGCATATGCTGTAAAATGTGGATAAATGTGAGATTATCCAATTTGATAGCAAAGGTCAGAAGGCAGATTATTATTTGAATGTCTGTAAATTGAAAGAGTGGAATGTTCAATGAGATCTAGGTGGCTTCATGCCGCAGTTGCTAAAAGTAAGCATGATGGGCAGCAGGCAGTAAAGAAAGCAAACTGTATATTGGCCTTCATAGTGAGAGGATTTGAGTACAGGAACAAGGATATCTTGCTGCAATTGGTGAGGTCACACCTGGAACATTATGTGCACTTTCAATCTCCTTAACTGAGGAAGGATGTTTTTGTTACAGAGGGAGTGCAGCGAAGGTTTACCAACTTGATTCCAAGAATGGTAGGACTTATGTATAAGGAGAGATGTAGTCAGGTGGGATTGTATTCATTGGCATTTAGAAGAATGAAGGGGGTCCCATTGAAACCTATGAAGTTGTAATGGAGTAAATAGGTTAGGTGCAGGAAGGATGTTATGACTGTGAGGAGGTCTAGATCAAGGACTCATAGCAAGGATAAGGAGTAAACCTTTTTGGATTGTAATGAGGAGAAATTTCTTTACCCACAGAGTGGTGAATTATCACAGAAAATGGTTAAGGCCAAAATATGATGTGTTTTCAAAAAGGAAGTAGATACAGCTCTTGTAGCTAAAGGGATCAAGGGATATGGGAGGTGGTGGGATTAAGGTATTGAACTCAATGCTCAGCTATGATCATGATGAATAAATGAGCAGATTTGAAGGGTTGAATGGCCTACAATTGCTCCTATCTTCTATGTTTCTCAGATTCCCTATCGTATGGGCCTCAAAGTTTACCATTGTTATTATTAATTATTATTTTTCAACCTGTATTAATATATAAATTTACAGTAAGTTTAATAAATTAGTGATGATCAAATACTGTATGAAGGGAAAATGTTCCCGTGTGCATGAAACCATGGAAACATCATGCTTCAGTAAGTAATTGATTAAAGATGAATAATGTAGGATGTAAAGTAAGAAGGCTGATCTAGAGTTTCATTCTGATTGGCTTTGTAAGGAATTTTTTTCTGGAAATACATAAACCACATGGAGTTCAAAGCAAAGTGATTTGTGCTGGCCTGTCTGAAAACTGTGTGCAGCATCTTCAAATGTCTAGGATCAGCCTGGCCCAGCTGATTGCACTCTCATCTGAGTTCAAACAGCACATTAGTGTGGCAATCAAGGACAACTTAGAGCAATGTTACATTGTTAAAGACACTGTCCTTCATGTCAGATATACAACTGTGTCCCATTCTACTTGTTCGGGGTAATATAGTATTCAATAATGCTTTATGATATTATATAATTGCCATTATTCCCTCATGCAACACTTTTGAAAACAACCAAATGGGACAATTTTTTCTGACATTTTCAAGATCTTGCTGTAAAATATTATCTACAGGAGAGGGTGAGTTACAAAAAAGGAGGGGAGGTGATTGCAATATTGGTTAAAATATAATTACAATTTTGAGAAGGGATGATACACTAAATGGGTTAATTAATAAGGCTTTATGGGTTGAGTTTAGAAATAAAAAAGAGGCAGGCACAGTACTCGGAGTATACTATAGATCCCCAAATAGTGAGAGGGAGTAAGAGAACACAGATATACACAAAATTCTGCCTGTAGGAACAGGAGGGCAATAATCTTAGGAGACTTTAACTATCCCATCAACTGGCTTTCAAAAAAATATAAGGAGTGTTGAAGGTGAAAAATTCACATACTTTGTCCAGGATAATAAAATATAAACAATGTGTAACAAGCCAAATGAGAGGAGATGCAAATCTGGATTTAGTTTTGGGAAATGAAGATGGGAAAGTGACTGTGGACAACTATACCTGGGATAGCGGCCACTATTCAGTTAGATTTAGTATTATTATGGAAAAGGACAAAAGTAAATCAGGAATAAAAGTTTTAAACTGGGGAAAACAGATTTTCCAAAACTGAGAAGTAATTTGACCGAGGTGGACTGGACCGGACTGCAAAATGATAAATCAGTGGTCAAATATTGGGAGGCACTAAAAGTGAGATCCTTAGAGCGCAAAGCAGACATATCTCATCCCAAAATAAGAAGTGTACTGCCAGATCTAGACCCCCATCATTGTCTAGAAACATACAGAGGAAGATTAAATAGAAAAAGAAAAGGAGGGGGCAAGAACTTAACATTGCAGATGAGAATGGAAAGTAAGGGATCAAGTAAAGAAAAATGTAAAGAGATCAATGAGAGGGCATGAAAAAATATTAGCAAGTAAGATTAAGGAAAACTCAAAGCGGTTTTACAAGTATATAAAGGGCAAAAGGATAAGTTACGGAAAATGTGTGACTTATCAAAGATTAAGAACGGAACTTGTGTGCGAGAATATGGGAAGAAGTTTAAATGAACTTTTTGTTTCCATATTCACTAAGGAAAAGGATGATACAGATCTAGTAGTCCAAGAGGAGCACTGTGAAATATTGAACAAAATAATCATAACATGAGAGGAAGTGTTAGAATCCTGGAAAGTGGGTTAAGTCACCATGGCCAAATGGATTGTTCACTAGAATGCTGAAGGTGGTCAGGGAGAAAATAGTAGATGCTTTTCAGATTATTTTCAAATCTTTACTAGATACAGGTGAGGTGCCAGAGGACTGGAGAAATGCAAATGTGGTTTCAGACTTTCAAAAGGTTACAAAGGAAATGCCAAACAATTATAGGCCAGTTAGTTTTACTTTAGTAGTAGGCAAATTGTTAGAATCAATCCTGAGAGATTAGACAAACTGTCACTTAGGCATGGAACCATTAGGATTAGTCAGCATGGCTTTGTTAAGGGAAGGTCATGCCTTACAAATTTGATTGAATTATTTGAGGAAGTGACAAGGAGGATTGATGAGGGTACTGCAGTGGATGTTGTCTACATAGATTTTAGTAAGGCATTTGACAAGGTCCCCACTTGGCAGTCTGGTCAAAAAGGTAAAAGCCCATGGAATACAGGGTAAGGTGTCGAATTTGATCCAAAGTTGGCTTAGAAAGGGTGATAGTTGTTGACTGTCTTTGCGAATGGAAAGCTGTTTCAATTGGTGTTCTATAGGACTTGATGCTGGGCCCCTGCTGTTTGTTTTATACATTAATGGATTTGAATGTATGGAGCAGAATTGGGAAATTTTCAGAAGGCACAAATATTGACCATGTAATGGATAGTGTAGAAAATAGTTGTAAGCTCCAAAATGATGTAGATGGATTGGTGGAATGGGCAGGAAAGTGACAGATGGAGTTCAACTCTGATAAGTCTGAGATAATGCATTTAGGGAGGTCAAACAGTAAAACAAAATTCACAATAAATGGGAATATACTGAGAGGAATAGATGAAGTGAGATGACGTTGGCAAGCAAGTGCATGGGTCCTTAAAGGGAGCAGTATATGTTGATAAGGTAGTAGAAAAATGAATATGGAATATTCTCCTTCATTGGCAGAAGTATAGAATACAAATGTAGGCATGCAATGATGAAACTGTATAAGACACTGGTGAGACCACAACTGGAGGACTGTGTGCAGTTCTGGTCACCACATTACAGGAAGGACATAATTGCTCTGGAGAGAATGCAGCAAAGATTTAGTTGAATGTTTCCAGGACTGGAGTTGTAGTTATGAGAGATTGGAGAGGTTGGGATTGTTTTCCTTGCAACAGAGAAGGCTAAGGAGTGACATGAATGAGGTATATAAAATTGCGAGATGTAGGGGTACATGGGAGGAACCTGTTTCCCTTGGCAGCAAGTTTAAAAACCAAGGGTCATAGGTTCATAAGTGGCAAAAGCATTAGAGGGGACATGAGAAAAATCTTCTTTACACAGAGGTTAGTGAGTTTGCTGCCTGAGTTGGAGGCAGAGACCTTAAACTCTTTTAGAAAATACCCGGATCTATGCCTATGTGCTGTAAGCTGCAGGGCAATGGGCTGTGTACAGGAAAATGAGATTAGAAAGGGCATCTGTGTCTCTTTGGGTCGGCATGGACAAGATGGGCTGTATGACTCCCTTCTCTGCTGTATCATTTCTTTGGTTCTATGGTTATAAGTTGAAATGTTTAAGGGAAGTGATAAAATGCAATACAAATGTCATAAAGGGAAACTGCACATATTCCAAGCAAGCTTTTTATTTTCTCATTCATGCTTTCTAACATCTTAGAACAGCTATTTAAATGACACTGTACTTTGGAACAAAACGTTATACTTTTGTTGTTCAATAAGAATGCTTTTGGATATTAAAATAAATTGAATTTGAAGATATTGTATTTGGAAATAATATTAAGAGGGGTCATTGTAAAAATAAACAAACGGAACAGAAATATTTCTAATTATATGTCACATTATTTAATTTGACTCATATTAGGAAGTGACCAATTCATCTGCCAGATCTCTGCTTTGTCAGCTGATCAGCAGTAAGTAGAGCAGGAAGCAGATCTCAAGTTACTATCTATAACACAGCAGCAGCAGTGGTGAAACTGCACAGTCCCAATACCATCAGAAAGAGAAATGTGCCAGAGGGCTTATTGCTTCCTAGTCAGCACCTTACAATGTGGTAACAACAAATGGAAACAAGATCCAGCTGAGCAATTAGAATGAGTGAGAAATTGAAAAATCAAGGTGACATGTAAGTGCATTCAAATCTTTTGTTGCAATATGAATGGTTCAGAGAATGGTTTGGAGACTAAACATTAGAACAGGATCTGTGCCTTTCTCTGTATTTTCAAGAGGATTCCAAACATGGAAAACACTCTGGGTCAATCCACAGCAGATCTCTCCTTTTGAATTATTCTATCACATTTGTTGAATGAGCATGAAGTTGCAATGCAGGGATGAGTGGCAAGAGCTAACCATGTCTTATCAGAAATCCTTTATTCTCTAAATTGTTTGCTACTAATTTCTGCATGCTCCAAAGTATTGTGATATTTCTGTTAAATTGTACTGTCTTTGAAATTCATACACTTCAGTCAATTTATTTGCCCCTGTATAATTCTGTAACTATATTGCTGTAGCATAGAAATCTGTACATTGCATCAAATCTTAGGGTCTATGTGCATGTCTTAAATGTTTATTTTTATCTTGACTTCATATTTATGTGTGTCTATTGCCTTTATCCTTCCTATTTTTACACATGGGTTAGATGTTATATACTGTGCATTTTATAGTTTATGAACAGACAGGCATTTGGATGATCACATTAAATTCAGTGCTGACTGTGCGTCTGTGATATAGCTCTTCCCTCACCGAGCCGTATGTATAATGAAAATGGCTCAGTTAGATGCATTCCTTCACACAATATTTAGTTTCATCTTTATTGTCACAGGTGGATGTTTATGTAAATGCAGATCCTGGGCCCAAGCTTGCACTCAATGTATTCCATGTTATTGATCAATTTAACTGACTGTACAAACCCAGTTCAACTGTACTTGAGGCTGTCCTTCAATCAGTCCGTCTGTACATATTCTTTTCATTTGTGGGTCCACATACCTGTAATAAGTATTTATCTGTAGTTACTTGCCTGCTGGTTTCTCTAGCTTTCTATTTGTAGCCATAACAATTTGCCGGTGGTCATATATATCTGTTTACTAGTCTGACTACATCTGTGTACGAGCACATCCATCATTCTATGTCTTGTAACTTTGCTCCTTTGTCAGTCTTCTTCTCTTTGCTTGACTTTGATTTTTCTGTGCTTGTGTTTATCTGTTAACGTCTATGTCTATTTTTATCACATCAGCAAGTCTGCTTCACTGCACCTATATTTACCTGTATCAATGTCAGACAGTCTTGCAGGACCTGTGTTTATCTTCTGATTTCTCACCCTCTTTGTACTTGTCTCACAATCATCTTGTATGGATGTACTCATGTCTATGTAAGTGAACATCTACTTGATATATCTTTACATTGTGGTTTAGTGATGCTATGTTTCAAAGTGGGGTGCTACAGTGAGGAATGTAATCTAAAGTGACTATTTAAGAAAGGCTGCCATACAGGGCATTAGAAACAGTGGTATAATGTTAATCTGTTATAATGAGGGCTATCAAACTCTTTGCATGCAATTAACATCATAATGATTAAGTTATAGAATGATCAGTTTATGTTAATTCTCAGTTGGAAGGGGAACAACATGTATAGGTAATTATTTGTTGATGTAAGAAATAATATGAATTATATAAGGTGCTACAGTGAAGCAGACAATTATTTTGAATTTCTTTTCAACCAAGTGTACCATATGACTTTTGTATTTATAAGCAAGTAAATATGGTCATGAGCCAGTTAATAGTGATACTGGACCATTTAGTCAGATTCCAGAATACACAAATAAAAGAAATTGAAAGATCTTATCATAAACAGGAAAAAGAAAAAGAAATACTTTTCCCAGTAATATCCTTTACAGACACTCAATCCCAATAAAGCATCACTCCTATGGTTAAAATGACTTACTCAGCTGAAAAGGTTGCAAGCAGTTTCCTTATAGCAAATTTCTTCTGATTCTCTCTATTACTGTCTCTCCTTGATACATGCAAACACAGACTAACTCATTAGCCCTTCTATAACTTTGATTACCTTGAGGCTGCTAAACAGCACATCTGCTGTTATGGATCTTTTCTTCTGAATCAAACCTGATGGTGGCCTTTGGCCTCTCTTTCTGTAAGTTATAATATCGCAACATAGCAAACACTTGGACAATTATCTCACGAGGTGGCTTGCCAAGTCATTTTACCTTAAGTCACATTTTTCCTGAAAAGGTTTTGATACAAGATAGGAAAGTGGATTTGAAGATGTTCAGATTAGGTATGATCTCCTTGAATAGCAGACTTCATAGACTTGATGAACTGATTGGCCTACATCTTATGGTCTTATGTAACATTAAACCATAGCCTCATTTAGTTGCTTGGGTAAATGATCATGGTACTATTTTCAAGAAGAGCAGAGGAGTTATTCCAATTTCCTGGTCAATATCAAACAATCAATATCACAAAATTAATTATCTGGTCACTGTCACATTGTTGATTGTGGGATTTTGTTAGTTGGACACTTGCCACTGCATTTCCCAAAGTACAATGTTGATGAGACTTCAAAGGTCCAAAGATGTGCTAGTTAGGTGGATTGGCCATGCTAAATTGATTGATTGATTTATTTGTTGTCATGTGTACTGACGTATAGTGAAAAACTTTGTTTACGAGCAGTACAGGCAGATCATGGTAAGCAAGGTGTACAGAACAAAAGGTTTAGACAGAGGCATTGAAGTAACATTGCACAGGGTGTACAAATTACCCATAGTATTCAGTGATGTGTAGGTTGGGTGTACTAGCCATGGGAAATGCAGGGTTACAGGAATAGGTTAGAGGAATGTATCGGGATGGGATGCTCTTCGGAAGGTTGGTGTGGACTCGTTTGGCCAAATGGCTGTTTCCACACTGTAGGGATTCTATGGATACTTTTATTTGAAATATGAGGTTTATAAGATTGTTATATTTGGCACTTTATCTTTAAAGTTAAGATTAGATGAAGGGTGTCATAACCTTATCTGGCATCTGTCTAACAGTAAACTTAAGTGGTTTAGTTGTCAGATATTGAATGGAACCCAAATTGTTTTACTGGGAAGAAAGTGCAAGATTTTTACAGTTACAGTCAATGTGCTAATATTGGATAGTTTGAGAGTTTCCAAAAAAAAGGTGTTGAAAATTTATTTTATTTTGTGAACAATTCACTATGATATCAGTGGAGATAGCAGCAATCTTCAAAAATAAATTTTGACTTCCAGCTTTTAAGTATAATTTACATTTAAAATAAAAATATTCAATTTTGGAAGGAAAAACAAATTAAGTATCACTAACTTAAACACCATCTTTCAAAATCATTTATTATTTAAGATTAAATGCCACAACAGGACACACCCTGTTCCACTTTTATTTCATCACAAATTCATCTTTATTTCATGAGATCTTGAGAATTCTTCAGCTCTCCTGGAACCATACCAAGGTGTACCACAGCTGTCAGGAATTTTGACTCGCTTCAGTGTTGCTATTATTCTCAGAGATAAGCAACTTCTTTGGATGTTTTCACAAGTATCCATAGAGATGACTCTCTATCTCACTCTCAACACTAAATATAATTTTTGTCATCCACCTCAATCATGGACTTCACAATAATCTTGTTCAGTACTTCCACATCAGAAAACATTTGTTTCCTCATTGTCTTCTGCTAATGACCTACAGCTGTTGGCAGATTCTCTCTCTCTGCTTGTCTAAATGGAGATTCCAGATTTACTTCACTGCTTTTCTGTGATAAGGTACACAGATAAACAAAAAAAGAGACACTTCTCTGAAATATATCCCCATCACAAAGAGGCACTTTTTTTTGGATGTCCCAGGTAGACATTTAAACTAACGGACTTTACTTTGAAAGTATCACTTTGATTCTGTGACCAAAGTGAAACATTTTATTTGTAATGGGGGTAACTTCTTACCAGATTCACTGACTCCATTATGAAAGAAGACTGACTACCTATTGTTTACTATTTTCACACCTCCAACTCTGACACCTTTAAATAAACATGGATCATCCTTTGAATTGCAATTATGTTAGTGGTGGTTTCCAGTTTCTCAAACCTCGCTTTTTTTTGTTTATCTTACATTTAAAAGCTTAATTTCCAATATTAATATTTGTATTCCTAATATATGTGCATCATGAAATTACATTCAACATAAATTGTGCTTTAAAGTTATCAATATATTTCTAAGATGAGAGACAGTTGGGGTCTCAAGGATAGCTAATTACAATTCATAATTGGATACGGAGCCCATGAGATTCACTTTATGATGGTGCTGGATTTTAAGAAGAGAAGAATTTAAGAAAACCCTGACAATTCTCAAACAAGGTTAATCTTCCAGGGCCCAACAGAGGGAGCGCAGCTGCAGCAAGCAAAACACTATGGTTCACCACTGAAGAAAAAACAGAAAGCCCAAATTGATGAGGAGTTAAAATGAGATTGGAAGCTTTGACCAGCTTCAGTTACAAGAAGAATCTCCAATGGAAATGTTTCACTGTGAAACACAAACTGAGATAACACAGACTTGGACGGGAAAAGAAAAAAAAACACTGGGTGTTAACAATGGTTTTGGATTGGGTCCAGAAGAATAGAATGTTAACTTAAAGGATAATGTAAAGTATAACTATGAAGTGTGATGTCAGTTGTGATAGAAGAAAAAGTAGAATGCTGAGGTTTGTAGTTTAAATCATAAATTGTTTACAAAAGCAAAGTTTAGTCAACAGTGTTTTGTTATAGTAAAAAGTCTAAACACATGAAATCTTGTCATGTCATCTATGGAGCTATTATCTGGAAGTTTAATTTTTTTTAAAAACTATCAGACTGTAACACTAAAGTATTTTGAAAAAATCAAAGGGCCATAAGAAGTGCTATATAAAAGCAAGTCATTTTTCCCCCTTTAAAACCTGCTCTGCATTCTACCCAAGGAACCAACGTCACTCCTAAAATGTGTTATCTAGAATTGGACAGATTAATTTAGCTCTGTCTGTGGGGTGTTTGATCATAATTTGCCAACACAAGTTTGTAACATCTCTGGATGTTAGAGTATAATTTGTGAATATATGTAGTAGATTGTTTTCCTTTTTCTAAATTTTTGTAGTAGGGTTTAATTTGTTTGTTCAAAACCATGGAATCTATGACATTACTTTCATAATAAGTACCTGGGATTTCAAGGTTGGTTTATTTTAAATAAAAAGGGTGCTGGTCCCTAATCAGAATGAACAAAAATTTAAGTAACTTGTTTGGGATTGTAACATGAATTGGGGGCTCTTGTTAGATTACCAATCTATAGTCAAAACAAATATTATCTCTGAGAGAAAAAGCAAGAAAATCAATACAACAAATATCACTGAAGAAAATGTATGAGGGAAAATAATATGGCTAAAGGCTGATAAATCCCTTCAATCTGATAGGTTGCAAACTTATAGAAGAGATCAGCAATAAATATGATATCTGTAAAAAATATGAGGACACCACCACAGCCCATCGTGTGTCTCCCAATAGCAACAGGATCTACCAAAGTTGTAGCAATGGAACTGAGTGTATGGGAGATTGCAACTGGATTTATCTAGCCTACAATAATATAATCTGATAGGAAAAGAATGATAAGAGACAAGGCAATGGTGAAATAGTTAGATACCAGGCTGGAGGCACTGGCTAAGTTATTAATTGATAATTAGGGGAATTTTTCAATGATGAATTCAATAATTCAATGAAAATATGAACTTTGAACATGGCAGTAGAATGCCCCTCTAAAAAGTGTATGAAAGAAATCACATAAAAATAAATAAGCTTCATAAAATTCTAACCTGGTGTAAATTAACACTTGCCCTGACATTGGCAGTCTATGCAAGGAACTCATTTCAAATTATTGGGCACTACAGTCCATAACAATTTGTTTCAGCGGGAAATCCAAGAATTCATTAGTACTGAGTGATCATTCCCTGGCTTCAAAAGGGATTACAATTAGCACCACTTTCTCTGAGCACTGCAATGCCCTGCAGGCAAGGAGAAGGGTATTCATTAAGACTGAGGTGTCAGAGGAATTTAAGTGAGCTTTATTGTATTATATAAAGCCATCAGAAATAAATTTTAACAAAGCGACATATAACATTATAAAGAAGAAGGACAGAAAAATTGGAAAGATCTGGGTAAGTTTATAAGCAGTGGTGAGAAAACAGTTTTACAGCAAAGAAACATAATTGTTAGAGTGCATTCTTTGAGGTTAATTGACACTGCTTGCACACTTGTTGAATCTGAACAAGTCATAGAAAGTGATGAGGCACATTATAATTCACAGGCACACATGTAGGATAATTATATGGACCAGGTCATTCAGCTGACTGAATATAGTCAAAAAGACACACAGTTACAGGACAAGGCTTTTTGCCCCAGAGGACAATAACCAAAAGTTGGCACCAAAGTCGCACATGTGCCAGAATGGATCAGTGAATGGAGAACTATCCCTGATCTTGGGAGAGCAGGAAAACCCCCTCGCATATACAAATATTAGCTAAGTGTGCAAGATGAGGAATCAGAGGTAAGATCCATGGAATAAAATTGTGGAAGGCAAGAAAATGCAGTACAAATTCTGAAATGGAACTGGAATGAACATGGCCCTTGGAATAGACTATGTTGTGACTATGATCACAACAGTGTCTTAATCCTGAATGAAAGGAGAACAGGGAGAGGTTTGAGAAGGTCAAGAATTATGGAACAGACCGTGACTACCAAGAAGGTCTTATGATTGAGAAGTTGTAGTGTTTACAAATTAGAAGATGAGTTAATTAATAATGCAAACAAAAAGAGTTGGAGAGGGCGGCATTGTGCTCAGTGGTTAGCACTGCTGCCTCACAGCACCAGGAATCCAGGTTTGATTCCCACCTTGGTGACTGTGTGGAGTTTGCACATTCTCCCCGTGTCTGCATGAGTTTGCTCCGGTCTCCTCCCACAACCAAAGATGTGCAGGTTAGGTGAGTTGACCATACTAGATTGCCCATAGTGTTAGGTACATTGAACAGGGGTAAATTTAGGTGAATGGGTCTGGATGGGTTGCTGTTTGGAGGGTTGGTATGGACTTGTTTCTACACTGTAGGTGACCTAATCTAAAAAAGCTGGGAAAAATTGGTGTATACAATGCTTTACCAATTGGGACAACCAGCATAATCATAAGAATGGATATACACAGAGAAAGTGCTGCCTGATGGGGCACATACATTATAGTCAGACTAGCGCTTGGTATTTCAAAGAAAAGCTTGAGTAAATTTTCCTACTGTAAAAAAAAGTGATCTTAGCTCTTTTAACACCATTCTTATGGAAAGGTAAAGCAGTCAAAGCAAAGGCTGCATCTTTTCAGGATTAAAATTGCAAAGCAAAGTATTTTTGAAACCACTTTTAAAACAGGTGATAGAGAAGGGACATTGTGCAAATTAAACAAGTGTACGTACAGGTTATATGATGCAGTATTTCTCAGTTCAGTCCAAATTACTGAAGGTAAGTTGCATTCAGCTTAAAATAGACCCAGCAGTGTTCTGCTGATGTCACACAGAGAGACTGGCAGGCAACGTTATGATGCATGTTGATGATTTTTTTTTCAGGTTAAACTTCTCTGGAATTTGCATTTTTGTGATCAGTAAATTAAAAGGGAAATTAGTTTGGAAGTCACCCTTTAACTGTGAGTTAGATGTTAAGCAGAATAAGTTAGAAGGGACCTCACATCAATAGTTTTACTTAGAAAATGTTAATTGCATTCTGATAAATTGGACCAGGTCCTTAAAGAAAGCTGGTGTTGCAGCCAAGGAAGAAACAGACCAGTTAATAAGTTTGACAATTAAACTGATTGTATATTGAGACTAGACACACTTCCAGTTTGAAGCACTGGAAGCACTATGATGAAACATGACACTGTTAGGGAAGTTTTCAGAGCAAATACAACATTAAAAAACTTAAGGAAAGTGCACACTCAAACATTTTAGCTTTAGATAATCCAAGAGATAGTCCTTTGTGAAGATTGGTCAAATCAGACTTCAAATGTCAACTTCAACTCCAACATTTTCTATTATTATTAAACAAAGCAATACTCTGAGATACACCTGGGCTGCTCAGTCATTCTTGAGAGCTCATGATACAATTTATGTTCCTAATGGTTTGGTGGAAGACAAAGTATTAAGGGAGGTATTCATGGGAATTATGCCTCTAAATTCTTGTGAAAACTTAAATGACAATGTAATTCAGTAAATCAAGCTGCTATTATGAGAATTGTTGCACGTTTCTATTGAGGGGGTATATTTTATATTGGTAAGGATTTATCCAGTAGAGCTGCAAATATGGCACTGACTGTGCTGCAGCAGTTGCTTGATCATGCTAAACTTCCCAAAATTACTGTGGCCAAACATTAGAAGAATATTGCTAATTATATACAATTGAAGACAAACTGACCAATATTAAGAACCAATATTCATGCAAAAAAAATTATGTACCTAATGAAGAGTGGGTATTGGTGAGAATGCTTCAATTAATCTTCAGTTAAAACTTAATGAGCCGCAAGGATCAGATATATCATGGAAATACCTTGTGCTGGAAAAGAAACTGATGATAACTCAGAACAGTTGATTGAATGCTGAATTAGAAGCTAGCTTGACAAACTACTGGAACTTTGTCACAAAAAAGAACAATAAATATTTTGAACTCGGTTAGTGATCCAGAGAATAAAAATGATGAAATGTGTGGCGAGGAAGACCAGATCCAAACTTTACAGCAACTAAGGACAATCTTAAGTAACAGATTAAGTTTAAAAAGCAGTCAGAATCCATAGAGGAAAGATTACAAAATGAGCAGAATGTCCATGTAAAATTGTCAAACTGTGTAAGAATTCTATAAATAACTTTGAAACAAAAGGCAACAGAACCCATCAAAGTAGTTGCTCAGCTGAATGAAGAGATCAAAAAAGAAACTGGGAAATTAGAGAGTAAGCAAATTTGGAGAAGCTTGAGAAAGCAGTACAGGCGAAGACTCAATTTTGATGCAATAGAAGAAAATGAATGCGTGCAGATGGCTGCAGGCAATCTCACATACAAACTAAAAATGACTAAAAATTCCTTTGGCATTGGTTGATTCATCTTGTGCTGTTCAAGTAACAAAATTACAATATTTATTATTGGGGAAGTGATTTGGAAGATAATCTGGAAAATGGTATCAATCAGATATACATACTTTCCTATTGCAAACTTAAAGAACAAACTGAAGGCATGTTTCCACTAACAGAGCAGAGTAAGTAATTTTAAATGTTATTTTGTATCAAAAGTTTAGAAACCTCGGCAAAAATAGTGCGTCATATAGGATGACTAATATGTATCCATATGTGAAGAAAGGGAGGCTGTCAGATTGTTGGTTTCTAAAGAAAACTTAATTGTAACTGGTTGGCCATAAAAATATTCTGGAAAAATGAACATGCAATCATTGATGTTCTTTCTAGAATTCAAAGAACAGGATTAAAAAAATGCAGACTCTGATTTATAGTGTCATGCAGCTTGGATACAGATCCTTCAGTCCATTTAAATTAGTCTCATTTGCCTGCATTTGGCCCATATCCCTCTAAATGTTTCCTATTCAGTTATCTATACAAATGTCTGCTGAATGTTGTGACTGTACCTGCATCTACGACTTCCTTTGGCTGTTTATCCCACAGATGAACCATCCTTTGTGTGAAAATATTGCCCCTTAGGCGTCTTTTAAATCTTTCTTCCCTCACTTTAAAAATATAGACCTTAGTTTTGAACAATGTTAATGACACTGATCTATGATTAGTACAGCTAAGTACAGCTAAAAATATCTCAGTGAATATTCATTAGTTTAGATAAAAGATGCACTTAATATAGGAAAATGTAACATCAGGGTACAGCCTTGCAAAAAGGAAAACATTTGAGCATTAGATGATTCCAAGTTATTTATTATAACCTGTAGTGACTTCCATTCCTATGAAACAAAAACAGTTCCAATGAACCAGGATCATTAAGAATACAATAAGCTGCGTGTAATATTAAACTTCCATTATTTGTTCAATTTTTGACTTTTCAAATAATTAAACTGCGAAATTTGAAGTCCAGCGATCTATCACTATGCTGCAAAGTTTACTTATCATATCTGCTTAATCCGGGCATTAAACGTGAATCCTCCTCCAAGACAGTGATAAATCTGAACTCTTTCTACCTGCAACATTTCCCTTCTTGCCACACATTGAATCCATGGGTTGATTCTAGAGTCATAGAGTCATAGAGATGTAGAGCATGGAAACAGACCCTGCGGTCCAACCCATCCATGCTGACCAGATATCCCAACCCAATTTAGTCCAACCAGCCAGCATCTGGCACATATCCCTCCAAACCTTTTCTATTCGTATGCCCATTCAAATACCTCTTAAATGTTGCAGTTGTACCTGCCTCCACCACTTCCTCCGGCAGTTCATTCCATACACGTACCATCCTTTGTGTGAAAGAGTTGCCCCGTAGGTCTCTTTTATATCTTTCCCCTCTCACCCTAAACCTATGCCCTCTAGTTCTGGACTCCTCCACCCCAGGGAAAAGACTTTGTCTATTTATCCAATCCATGCCCCTCATAATTTTGTAAACCTCTATAAGGTCACCCCTCAGCCTTCGATGCTCCAGGGAAAACAGCCCCAGCCTGTCCAGCCTCTCCCTATAGCTCAAATCCTCCAACCCTGGCAACATCCTTGTAAATCTTTTCTGAACCCTTTCAAGTTTCACAACATTTTTCCGATAGGAA